>NW_022196910.1:47746430-47790875 GCF_008632895.1 Mastomys coucha
AGAGAAAGAAAGAAAGAAAGAAAGAAAGAAAGAAAGAAAGAAAGAGAGAGAGAGAGAGAGAGAAAGAAGGAAAGGAAAGAAAATGGAGGAAAGAAAGGAAGGAACGAAGGAAGGGAGGGAAGGAAGGACAGAGAGAGGGGGAGGAGAAGAGAGAGAAGAGGAAGGAGGAGGAAGAGAAAGAGGAGGAGGAGGGATGAAAAGAAGCATTAAAATATGGAAAAACCCTCCTGTTTATTCACATGTTGAGTTTTAACCTCCATGATGGCTTTCTCCTACAGTCCTTATGACCATGGCCTCAAAACTGAGTTTCTCTGTGTAGCCCCGGCTGTCCTGGAACTCACTCTGTAGACCAGGCTCGCCTGGAACTCAGAAATTCGCCTGCAAGTGCTTTCTGTTTTGTCCACGGATACTGCTGGTCTGTTTCTGTGGCTATCAGTGATTCAGGTTAATAGAACTCACAGGCTAAGTATTTTTCAGAGTTCTGTGTTCACTAAAGTATTTCACCACCTTGTCACAAGTTAAATTAATTGTTAGAAGACATTGGAGTGCATTGGAATGCCTGTGTTAAACTAGCTTAACTTCAAGAGAAATCAGGAGACACACAGCTCCAAGACCACAACCCACAGTCAGTGATACTGATACTAGCTCAAGGCTTTTCTGTCTGTCCATCTGGTCAACCCTATCGTACTGACCTTGCCCTTCAGCCTCATCATCTCATGGTCACAATTGACTATTATAATTCTAAGCATCACATTCATCTACAAACTGTATCAAGTCAGGAGTAAATATAGTAGTAGGAGTTTGAGGGAAAATAATCTCTCACCCTAAATTTGTCTCAAATCTCTTACCCTAAATCTGTCTCTTTTTATCCCAAAAGAGAAAGTTATGTCTTAGAATCCCCAAGTGAGAGATGAGCAGAACTGCATCACTTAGCCAATGCCAGGGGCAAGAGAAGTTGGAAAAGATGAGACCAAATTTGGAAGTTTGAGTTTTTATCATAGGAAGCAGCTATGTTGGGGAAGAAAGGCTTAGAGAATGAACATGTGTGAACATTGATGTCTGCTATTGCCAACAGTTCAGAATTATTTCTGGGTACCAGAGGAAAACTCTGCCCCAAAGCAAATTATGTATAGGGTTCCTTGGGGATGTGGGACCATCACACAACCAAGTAATTCAGTTTTGAGTCCATTGAAGTCCTACAGTTAAGAAAGTGGGGGCGGTGAGAGGAAAGAAAAGGAACAGCCCCAACCCCTGATCTGATTGACTCTCTGCTCTCTGTACTGCAGAAATTCCTAACATTACTAATGAGCTGAAAGAGGAGCTCACTGTACCATGAAGCTGGTTTTGCTATTCTTCTTGCTGTCTGTCTCCCATGGCTCTGTTTCTTAATTCCTCTGGTCCCAGATGGGAATCCCTCAATAAAACTTAGCTCTCCTTGATTCCCTGGGGCCCAAATGTTTTTCACCGAACCATTAGAGTTGAATATTTTCACAAATTTTCCCATGGAAAGATGGAGGGTGAGAACCCACCCAGCCCATAAAATCTGCCATCCCCTCTTCCAGGACGTTTAATCATCATGCCAGGCCAAAAAGACTACAGCACAAAAGCACATTTTATTTTTCTGCTTAAAATGTGAGGAGTGGGGATGTTTTGTTTCGTTTCAAACAACTAGTCCTTCCAGATTGGATTCAGTGCAGCTCAAGAGTCTCTGCTAATGAAGAGGAGCTTACCTTACTTTGTGGAAACTCTCCAATTCTTTTTATTTGGTTGAACAACGTGTAGCTTGAGAATATTTCTCTTAATAAAAGAGCAGAGAGATCGTCCCAGAAAGCATGATCCTTAGTCTGGATTCAAGTTGAAGAACTGAAAATATTTGCGTTATCTTGGTTTTCAATAGGAGTTGCCCGGCAGGATCAGATCTCTGTTTGTTCGGCCTAATACCACACTTCGTGTTTAGGCAGAATCAGATACTCCAAAGAAAAGGAAAACACGGAGGGCAAGGGCTTGCTGCACCTGGCCATTGTGTAATCGCCCACGCTGGGAGTGAGGTGGGAATTCCTTTTGGCCCCTCCCTCCACATGTGATCAATTTACATCCTGGAACTTGAGACTCTATTTCCTGTGTCTTTTTTGTTCTAGTTCACATAAATTTACATGCCAGTCACGCTCATAAATGTCTAATCCATCTGCAGATCCAAGTCCAGTCTGCCTCAACAGCCCCCCTGTGGTCACAAATGCTCCAAGCTGAATATGTCAGTTGGTTCAAAAGATGCTGCCTGGTACGCCTCCCACTCCTCCCCCCACCTCTTGCCCATCCTTATTTACATTGCCTTTCTTTCAGCTGCAATAGATGTGATCAGCTGAAAGATAGGTGAGTTTCTGTTGTACCCTGAAAGTTCCCTCTGACTCTGGTTTAACAGGTTGAGACTGTTGTTGCAGCATTAGCTGAGAAATGACCTAACTGGTTGTAAACAACCGGAACTAAGGAGGTGCCAGTGTGCAGTGGTAAACAGAGCCCTTACCTAAGGATGCTTGGACAGCTCTTCTCACAATGGCTCCCTCAAGGGTTCCATCCTAAGGGATGGCCATACACCTCATCCAATGAGCTTCCAAAACCGAAGCCAAGGTCCAGAGAGCAACAACAAACAGAAAGCTTTTGAGCTCGATAGTTTGCCTCCGATTGCCTTCATGGGCTCACTTGCTTGCCTCCGTGTTTCCCAAAGTAGATTGCCTTCAGAGCTCAGTATCCTGAGATACCGAGTAACTTCTTGTGGAACCAGTCTTTGGGAACTACTGCTTGGATTTTCTATGCAATCCAGCTTTTTTTCTGTAAGCAACTGAATCATTAGCCACTGCCCTGGACTCTTGCTGTACTTATGTATAAGGGCAAAGAGCTAGCACCCAACAGAGAAAGAGAACTGGGATGCACAGTCTTAAGTCTGTGGTTGTAAACTAGGGCAAACAAGGTAACTACTCTGTGTTTAAATTTCTTATGTCACAGCACAAAAATGAATTTGTTAACTGTTCGCCAAAGCTCCTAACAGGACTGAGTAAAGAAAGACAAAAGATGTGAGAGTGAAGCATTAGATAAATTTCAAACTATGTATTAACATTCCATACTTTGTATATGCCATAGTATATATGCACAGTGTATATGCTATTCATTTATGTATTCTATGTGCTTAGGAAATGCTACCTAGAATCCTGTTGTGACATATCTACATCTTTCTGCTTTGGGTTGGGATTAGATTACTACACGAACAATCCGCCCTCACATTGCAATGCTTTATGTAGTAGTAAATGGTTCGCTTTTCTCAGGTACATCCTCCATCTCAGATGTTGCTCTCTAGATAATCCTCTTGGGTGATTTCCATCTAAATAGAAACTCAGAGATCTTGGTTTAGCTCATATTTTGAGTCTACTATATTGTGGCCTACAGTCTACTTAGAGCTATAAAGACAGTAGAAACCAGGGGGAAAAAGAATTCACAGATGACCCCATGAAATTATTTAATGCTACAAGTATATATGTTCCCATTTCATTGGTTCAAACAGCTATGAAACCCCTTCTTAATTCAAGAGACCTTGGGAAAGTGGTATCCCTGAGTCCCATGAGGAAATAAAAGACCCACATAAACACACAGTAATGTCTTAAAGACAAGACAAAATTCCCAAATAGCCTCTAAGCCCCTCCACACCTAACGTTTGAGACATGGCCTCCCAGCAGATGCTAATGCTCAGGAGGAAGCAACTGGTGTATGTCTGTTTTCTTCTTTGACAATGACCTTTGTTCGTTAGCATTTAGGACAAATCTTCTAAGTCACTGTGAACAATTTTAGAAAAAAAAAAAGCTAGGGAGATACTCTCATGGAAATGCAGTCTGATGAGAGCAAACCCACACAAAGATGTCTAAACACCCACCACAGTCGATGCCAACTCTTCAAAACCAACTGCAGCTGTGCACAGGGAACATCAATCTATGGGCAGTGGAGAAGGCAGAATGGGTGGATGGAGCTGGAAATCTGAATTAATTGGAGCCAGGAGGAGAAGGAAAATCTTTCTACAGCATTTTTCAACAGACTATAATTTTCCTAATTACAAAAATCACAAACTATAGTGAAGGCAGAAAAACACAAAACAAAATTAAAATCACTCCTAATCCCAACTCCCACCCACACACCACAAATTTCCTAGCTGTTCAGATGATTGGCATCTATTGTCCTTATAGATGAGCTCTAACAACTTTTCTTAGTAAGCATTTCCCCCACTAATATCACACTTGACAGATTGGATGGCTTGTTTTATAAAAGTCACAATATAATCTAGCTATTTTGCAATGTTAGTATGAACGGCTACATAGTTGACAACGGTTGAGTCTGACTACTCCATTTTCACTCTTATCAAAAAAAGTGTTGAACATCTATTTATCTCTCTGGGCCTATTTTCTACACATATCTGATCATTTATACACCAAGAGATTTGTGATAATGGTGACTAACACTGAACTTTGTAATGTGTCTCCTTTAAGGTAAGTTTCTTCCTTGCTACATCTAATTCGGTCCTCAGAACAAGTGGTCACCTGTTAATAGGGCATTCCTGTTTTAGGCAAGGAGATAGTGTTGAGTAGTGTTTGCCTATTATGATGCAGCTAGTTAATAGGAGTGGGATTTGAACCTAGACCAACAGACTTCAGCATCCAAGATCTGCCATTTCCTATTCTACCCCGGAGAGCACTTAAATTCTCACTAGCAGATTAACCTGCATGGCGAGTTGACAGAGTAATGGATATGGCTTGAGAAGGGGCGTGGATAATCAAGAGGAAAGGCTTACATGATAGCCTAGAGGAGAGAAGGTAAAGTTTTATGGGAGAAAATAACTTCTGCCAGGTTGATGTTAAAAAAAAAATCCATCAGTTAATATGTCAAGGGAGGCAAAGTCATTTCAAAGGACAATCTCCAGCCAACGTTCAAGACTGTTTAAAAATTCTTTAGAGGGACATGGAGAGTGCCTGTCCTGTTGTACAAAGAGGAAAGAGGTCAAAAGAGCACTCGATAGAGAGGTGCTTTGTATCCATCTTTGATTTAAGAAAGTGGCCTTTGGCTTGTGGAATGAGATAAGATCCGAGTCTCTGAGGCCTTTTAGGAGACTTCTGTCATAATTTTCTCCCAATCTGACAGCTTCTCTGTAGGAATGCACTTCCCTCGAGGCAGTGGTGGAATCTGAAGGGAGCCTGAAGGCAGGGCCTTGGATCGGGCTTCCATTTCCAGTCTCCAGGCATAGCCACTTAACAAAAGGCCTCACTGTGCCTCAGATGGAATCAGGGAGGAATGACGGATGGCAAAAGGCAAAAAAAGTCAGCCAGAGCCATGTTAGGACAGAGTGTAAAAGAGGAATTATGAGTTTATACTCTATGCTCAGACTACCAGGTTCAAAATCAGGCCTCACTGCTTACTGTTGGCATGACTATGACAGACTATCTTTTCTGTGCAGCAATTTTCTTCATTGTAAAATGAGATGATAGCGGTAATAGGTAATACTGATCCCATAGATCACAGTGAAGGGTCAATAAGGAGAGGAAGCCACGTGTGTGGTTACCATCCCCACAAGGCGAGGCCCTCATTTTCCCAGCTTTTGAACATTATAGGCCGTCATAAAGATAAACAAATTTAAACATGAGTCCAGGTCCTGTTAAAACTTTGTTCCTGAGGAACAAACATGCAGTTATCAAAAATCCTGAATATGTTATGAAGCCACAACAAAATAGTTTATTGGTCCAGGGTCACCACAGCATGAGGAAATGTCACAATTTTATGAAGGTTGAGAGTTACTGGCAAATGTTTCCATTTCCCTTCTGAACTTTCTGGAAACTGACTCCGTTCTCCTATGTGCACAGAGAACTTTTGGACTGGCATCCCCTCAGACAAAACTCACTCCCTTCAACTCTCAGTATAGCAACTGTGTTATACTGTGTCAACTGTGCTTGCAGCTTGTGCTATGAGTGTACAGATGTGGGAAGATCTCAGCTTCTGCCTTCTCTCCTCTCTTATTCCCCTCATGGTAATAGAAACTGCAACAGGACCAGGGACCTTAGGTATAGTGATTAGAGGAAGTGAGATATACTAGAGATTTGGTATTGCTCCCAAGTTCCAAAAGTACCTCACAGTCTCCTACAGAAACGACAAGAAGGTCCCCACCTACCACCTCAAATATCTCTAGCTGAAACTTGTTCTTCTAGACATTAGCATTTCAAATACTCTCTAAAACTGTTGGTTAATTTGGGTCTGATTAGTTACTAATCTTACAATTAAAACAATAATTGCTATATTGAGAATCAAATGGCAGAGGATGGACTGTCTGAGGACAAATTCTTAGTACGGGTGACACCATTTCCATGGGAACATGCACTCTGAATTCCAGATAACTCATTCACACACTGACTTTTGGAATACAACCCTTTAGTAGGTTGAAGGTTTACCAACAATATCAAATATCTTAGTGAAATTTTTATTGGTGTATTTTAAAACACACTCTTTGGATTCTGTCTTAAGACCTTAAAGTGGTTCTCCTAGTCTCTTGCATACGAATTGTCTCCCTGGTATCAGAGACATAACTAAAGAAGAACTTTGGGTTTTCTGGAGGATCAGGAGAATCCAGCTATTTTTGTTATTTTCCTATGTAAAGGGCTAATCATGTAAAGACAGTAGACAAACAAAGTCATTTGTGTTATTGGTAGGTTTGTCTACCTGACTTCCCAAGGTCCAGTCATTTCAGCTTACATGTGCTGCCTATGAGAACATTTGAGAAACACTTGTCGTCATTTCAAAACTGTGTACTACATGTGGTAGTAACAGGAACCTATCTAAAACCTTCTTTATTATCCCAACAATACTATTGAGTTCTCACTCACAAGGAGATATGGCATTTAAATGCTTTCAAAACTTTCTTCTTTCTTGGAGCAGCTTTTAAAGAATACGTAACTATTTTTCCTTCATCATTACATGCTAGGTCTCTGGTACATTTTTTAAGTAAAAGAATGAGAGTTGAGAAAGTACACTTATGGTGGACCCTTTGTCTGAAATTTAAACCCAAGCAGAAAAACTGCATCCTGTGATTGGAAGGGTGTGGGGCTGGCCAGGAGACTGAATTTTGGCTCCAACTCCTAAGTTCAGTGGCTTCGAGGAAGTTACTCACCAGAGAGCCCCATTATCTTCATCTGAACAAATGAGGTTTGGCATCAGTGCCTATGAGTTCCTCTCCAGCCCCCTGTTTTGTTTTTGTGGTTAGAAATAATGCAAGGATTTGGGGGATGCAATTGTCCAAAACTCCAAACTCTTCACTTATCACTTCAGGGGAAGCAGAGAGCCTGCCAGTATCACTTTTGCTTTCAGTTCCTGTCAGCGAGAACTGTGTTTAAATGAAGAGTCAGGCCTCTTCGAAAGTTTAGTTTAGTTTCCCTTTCTTTCTCCTTGATTTTCCCTCTCCCCATGCTCTCTCTCTTCCTTCCTTCCTTCCTTCCTTCCTTTCTAAGTCTTAGAAAGACAGAGAAACAGACAGACAAAGGGAAAGGAAGAGAAGGGAAAGGGAACGGAGAAAAGAAAAGAGGCAGACACAACTGCTCTGGCTTTGAAATACAGAGTGGGTCAGGATCTAACTTAGGGAAAGTTCTCAAGTGTAGGAGTTTAATGAAGCGAACCAAGACACTGCTTATGGCACCAGCCGATTGTTTCTATTCCAGACCATTCAGCCGCAAGGGCTTTGCTGGCCTCCAGCTTTTAGGTGCCAAATTCCAGGAGGTGCAGCACCTGCTCAGGAGAGCCGGGCTCCTGAAGAAGTGAACCAAAGGCACCTTTGATCTTCCGCAGTGATAGAATCGCCTTTGCCCTGCCCTGGAGTACTCTTACTCTGAATTTTGAGTCTATTTACAGACCAATTTTAGACTTTTATTTTCTTACATTAATGTTTCTTCACTTTTAAATCTCATGATCAGGAAGGGTGGGGTGGGATGAGTCGCACCTCTAGGCTGGGAGGGCAGGACCGCTGAGAGGAAATGGGATGGGGCAAAAAGAAGAGTTGCCGGTGGGAAGAGGAAAGGCAGACAAAATGTGACCAAATGAAAGGAACCAGTGAATGAAACAGGAGGCACGTGAATAAAAACCAAACATCATAATTGAATATAGCCAGGAGGTCTCTGCTCCAGGGAAATTTCAATCCAAGCAGGAAAAAGACAGAACAAATACTTCAACAGTTACAACCAAAATAGATGGATTGCAAGGAAGAAATACTAAGAGTCACAGATGCAGTCCAGGATAAGAGAAGGATGGTGTGCAAGTTGGATATTTTTGTACCATTTTTCCCCTGAATAGAAATCTAAAACCAAGTTCCATTGCAGTACGGTGTTTTGTTTTGTTTTCCCCAAATGAAACCCAAGTACACATCCTGCTCTACCCCACCCTCCATCCCCACATGGAAAGCTCCCTCCCTGGCCCAGCATCAGTCTGTGTGTCCTGTAGGTCTCATGGCCACGCTCCTTGCCCTGCTTCCCAAGCCGGATGTGGAGCGCCACCTAGAGTTTGACTGACACATTCTCACACATACCACAAGTATGCTTTAAATCTCAGGGTATTCGCCAGGTTTTGAAGATTGAATTTAAAAAATATGTGTGTGTGTGTGTGTGTGTGTGTGTGTGTGTGTGTACAAATTTTAATATATATTACATATATTCAGTTTAATAATATATTCAGTTTAAAAAACAAGAGTAAGAAAATTAATGAATAGAGCAAGACAGCTGTTAAACATGCAAATAAGGCAAGCACTGTCACTCACTGGTGTTGGCACCAGACTGTATTAAAAAGCGAGTTTCTAGGAAATTCCAGTTTTCTCCAGGCCCCTTCCAAGATTTGTTTTGCAAAGCTGCCAGGGCACATTCTAGACAATGAATTGAAAGTAACAAGTTCCACAGTGACATCTGAAACATTTTGTTTGCTCACTTTTTCAATTCGAAGCCAGGATTTCAAGAAGAGATCTTGTCCTTATTAATAACTATCTGACAAATTTCTGAGTGGTCTAAATTATGGAAATATTTCTACCAGTAAGATGGACTCAACTGTTATGATTTATGGAGCTGGCTAACACTGCAGCTATGAAGGAAAGGGGAGGGACACAGATCTGCCTGTCCCTTTTACATCACCATAATGAAGGAAGTTCACTACGGCACCACTGACCAATAAGCTTGTCAAAAAACTGTAGACACGATTACATTTCAAAGACATAAAAATAATGACAGGACTTCTTTTCCCTCTTTACACAAAGCATATTCTTTCTCTCTCCAAGCCTTGACCTGAAGGGAAAACCAAAAACATTCAGGTAAGGAAAACCACACCCATCCTTAGTAACCTGTGCACCAGAAGCACTACTGAGTGGCTCCAGTGTCTTCTAGCGGAGATGTAGAATCAAAGCAGAACAGGGAAATAGGAGTTATTAGAATACATTTGGGAAGTATGGAGGAGAACCTTTTGACTTCAATCTTGTCTATTCCTATAGCCGCCTCACTTTCCGTAATATCTAGCCCAGAGTGGTAGTCAATAAAGACATGTTGAATGCCAAATGAGGGCTTACTAGAAACACTCATATGTGTAGAGGGTAAAATCAGTTGGTACCCATCTCCCTCACCCGTGGTACACTTAGGAGGCATGTCTTCTCAGAAGCCTTCCCTGGCTGTCACTGTTTCACCAAGTCTTTAGTGTTCCTGCTTATTTCTCAGTGGCTTATCTACACCTGATTCCTTTCCAGGACTACAGGTATTTCCCTGTGCTCTTCAATATGTACTGCCTCATCATTTGCTATTTATGTCTTCATGGTACCACTGACCCTACACATCTCCAGTTTTAACCATTACTGTTTATACTTCCCTCCCCTTCAGGTGTTTGTTGGGTTGTTTGTTTTTGCTTTTTGTTTTGGCTTCTCCCCCAGATCTATGGAAGACCCTCATCATCTAAGAACTATTATTTTGTTAAAAATATTTTTCATACTACATATTTTGTTCATATTTTTCCCTCATTCTACCCACCTCACCCATGTACTTACTCTCTCAAAAAAATAAGGGAAGAAAGAAGTAATAGAGAAATAGAAAGATGATTTATAGACAGATGATAGATAGGTAGATAGATAATAGATAGAAAGATGATAAACATATATAGAGAGAGATATGATACATAGATACATATATACATACATATATACATAGATAATAGATGAATGATAGATAGATGACAGATGATAGATTGATAGATAGACTTAACAGTTCAGATATACCTTATATAAATTGTCTTCAAAA
Source organism: Mastomys coucha (assembly GCF_008632895.1). Lineage (NCBI taxonomy): Eukaryota > Metazoa > Chordata > Mammalia > Rodentia > Muridae > Mastomys > Mastomys coucha. The sequence goes on from NW_022196910.1 coordinate 47,756,762, forward strand.
ACATCAGAAGTCCACAAAATCTTATATTTTATCATTTCATTATTATTAAAAATTTTGACCAGAGACATGTCTGCTCCTAACAGTACTCCCTTCATGGTTCAAAAAGAGATAATAAACATCTTTACCTTCAAGTTAGGTTGCTTATTGTGGGAAGGTAGCCATGGGGCAGAAATTGCCTATTTCATCTGCAAACAAAATACCGTCTAAAAGGACAAACAGATATGAGATAGTTGACTACTAATCTCTGCCAAGACAGGGTAAGCTAGTCCTTCATATTCGTACTTCATTTCTGGGTCTGTCAGATGGCTCTAAGCCAAAAGGCTGAAGACAGATGCTTCAACACTGTAAGAAATTGGGGGACTGTCCAGGTAGTCAGCTGTCTCTATAATTGTGTAAGTTTTAGAAGCTATATTTGTTGCTTCCTATACACTCAGGTAATATTTAATTCATTCTCAAATTTCTGATGGGGTTGAAGACCAGTTAAAGTCTCTTAAACAACATTAAAAGATATGATATAGAGTTAAAAACATGTTTTTCAGATGGTGTTATGAGCTAAAATCAAAACATAATTCAGGTATAAAATTATAAACTCTTTAAGTTGAGAATGATAGCTAGTAGATGAGAGATTGATAGATTGATTGATAGATGGTAGATGATAGATAGATAGATAGATAGATAGATAGATAGATAGATAGATGATAAATCTATTTTGAGTTGATTGTGCTTTCCTTTCCTGCTGCACCCTGCCTTCCTTCTTCTCTCTCTCTCTCTCTCTCTCTCTCTCTCTCTCTCTCTCTCTGCACCCCCCAAGCTGACATATTCTCTCTGGTCTATGATATATCAATGGACCACAGCTACATAGTTCTTTCCATCTTTTACTTTCATGGATGTTAGTTCTATCATTATATGTAGGCCTGTAACCCATCCAAGGTAAGGTTCATGCCATACTGTTCATTTATAATAAACTCCTATTTGGCTGGCACAGAATAAAGTTGGGTCCACAAGATGAAGAACCTTCACTGTTAAGTCCAAAGATTTATTCCAGCCTCGAAACAGAAATAAAATGTCAAAAAGAAAGGCCAGCTCCTCCAGAAGCTTCCTCTTTCCACAGATGCTTCTGGAGCCACAGCCAAGTGATCATGATTCAGCAATATAAAGGAAAACAATGGAGAAGAAAATGTCTCCTGTGATCCATGTCCTATAGACCTTCTGAAAGCAGTTGTGTGTGTCCATGAGTAGTAAGGAAGATATGTGCCCTTCACCCCCTTCCCGCCCCCAAATACATGTATATCAGGTCTCTGAGGAGCTATGTGCATCCTCTCCCACTGAGGTCCTTCAAGTCAGACTAGCTAGAAGAACAGATCCTTCAGTAGGAAGGTGGGGTCTGCTTTCCTACTGTGAGATGTCTAAAAATCCTGTAGATGCATTGGCTGATTTTACTCTTGATTGAAATAAGCAGAGCAATTATCCAGGGGCATCTGGAAGCATAATGAGAGAATTAAAAATAGAACTAGAAAGCTAAGGGGAGAAAGAAAAACCAGCCTGTGGTAGTGGGAACAGGGTTGGGGAAAGGGACAGTTGGAAATGAAGTGTAGTGACACATCTGAATGAAGAAGCAATAGTGAAACCCATTATTTTGTATGCTAACCTAAATTTAATTTTTTTTTTTAAAAAAAAAAAAAGATAATTCAAAACAGAATCAAGCTGGTCAGTGGAGGTGCACACTTTTATTTTTTTTTATTTTTTAAATTTGTTTTTATCTGTCTACTTTACATTTGATCACTGCCCCCGGTCAAATGCTTCCCCCATCCCTCATCCCCTACTTCTCTGAGAGGATGGACCCCCCCACCCCAGGTATTTACACACACATGCACACACACACACCAAGTCTCTGAGGAGCTAGGCACATCCTCTCCCACTGAAGTCAAAGAAGTCAGCCCAGCTAGAAGAACCTATCCCTCAGACAGGCTGCAGCTTTTAGAATAGCTCCTGCTCCAATTGTTCCCACATGAAGACCAAGCTGCGCATTTGCTACATATCTGTGTTGGGGGGGTGGGGTGGCAGGGGCTACATCTGGCCCATATATGCTTTGGTTGGTGGTTCAGTCTCTGAGAGCCTCAAGGGTTAGTTGACTCTGTTGGTCTTCCTGTGCAGATCTTATCCCCTTCCTGATAGCATTGCTTCTCTCAACTCTCCCATAAGAGTTCCTAAACTCTGTCCACTGTTTGGCTGTGAGTGTCTGCATCTGTCTGAGCCAGCTGCTAGGTGGAACCTCTCAGAGAGTAGCCATGTTAGACTCCTGTCTGCGAGCTTAACAGAGTATCATTAATAGTGTCAGGGATTGGTGCTTGCCCATGGGATGAGTCTCAAGTAGGGCCGGTTATTGGTTGGCCATTACCTCATTCTCTGCTCTATTTCCAGACCCTTATTTCTTGTAGATAGGATGAATTTTGAGTAGAAGGTTTTGTGAGTGGGTTGGTGTCCCTATCACTACATTGGAGTTCTTGCCTAGCCATGAGGAGGTGACCTCTTCAGGTTCCATATCTCCAATGCTGTTAAGTCAGAGCTAGGGTCACCCCCATTGATTCTTGGGCAGGAGGCAGACACCTTTAATCCCTGTGCTTAGGAGGCAGAGCCAGGCAGATCTCTGACTTTGAGGCCAGTCTGGTCTACAGAATGAGTTCCAGGACAGCCAGGGCTACACAGAAAAACCCTGTCTTGAAAAACTAAAGATAAAAGAAAAAAAGAGAGAAAAGGCAAAAAAAAAAAAAAATTAAAAAAGAAAGAAAAAGAAAACAGAAAAACAGAATCAAGCATTTTATAAAATTGTTTGATGAGTTCTTCTCTAAAAGCTACAATCTTAATTACCAGTGTAAAATTTAAAACGGCAATGGTAAATGTGTTTAGTAAAAGCCCATGTAAAACTAAATGATGTAACTTTGGTGGTAAAGAATCTAAGCAAAAGCAAAAGGAATGCGTTTAGCAGTTATGTGGTGTTTGTATTCAGACATTTGGGCTGAAGGACCAATGTTTCATCTTCCCCCACAAAGCTGAGATTCATTTGACTGGGCTAGCTCAGTGGATATGTTGGAAGCCATCCGTCTTTATCATTCATAGGTCTGCAGTTAGAAGTTCACCCACTTGCTCTAATTAGTTACACTAAAGTCAATAATCCTGGCATATGTGTGGTCATCCATGGACAATGCACAGGACAGCGAGAACATGTGAGCTGCCCAATTCACACCTTCACTGTTGTGACTGGACAAGGGAATACTTTGCCTTCTTGCTTCTCTGTACTAAAATAATGTGTATTTGCAGCATTGTGCTGATAGGGTTTAGTATTTGGGTGCATTTGATTGGCAATTTAGGTATTTAAAAATGTTCCCAGGTAGAGTGCTGTATGTTGTACCCGGGTGCAAAAATATGATGTTCCTTATGGAGGAAATGCATGTGTTACATAGATTTCCTTTAGGCATACTGTTAGCTATGAATTCAACAGTCTTGAATCAATCTTACATGTTAAATCAGGCCGTGCTAAAAAATTGTGTCTTAGCTAAGGTTTCTATTGCTGTGAAGAGACACCATGACCACAGCAACTCTTATAAAGGAAAACATTTAACTGAGGCTAGCGTACAGTTGAGAAGTTTAGCACATTATCTTCAATGGCAGGAAGCATGGCACCATGCAGGCAGACATAACTAAGAATTCCATATCTGGGTTCCATATCTGGCAATGCAAAAAGAACCATGAGCCCCCTAAGCCTGTTTTGAGCTTCTGAGACCTCAAAGCCCACCCCAGCCAGCAAGGCCACACCTCCTCATAGTGCCACTCCTTATGGGCCTATGGGGGCCATTTTCATTCAAACTATCACAGTAAGCTTCTGTACACACATCTAAAGCAAGCTTTTGTACTATTGGTGAGGGGGAAATATGATCAAAGACTCCAGGAACATCTGTTTTCCTCTAGACCAGTGGTTCTCAAGCTTTCTAATGCTGTGACTCTTTAGTACAGTTCCTCATGTTGTGGGGACCCCTTCAGCCATAAAATTACCTTCATTGCTACTTCATAACTGTCATTTTGCTACTGTGGTGAATCATAATGTAAATATCTGATATACAGGATATCTGATATGCCACCATCCGAGAGGTTGAGACCCACAGATTGAGAACCACTGTTCTAGAAGGAATAGTTGACCAAAATTACGGAGACTCAGTTCCAGGTGCATTCAAAAGCTCTATCATTCTTGACTGCCAATGGCTAGAACCAAAGGTCCCACGACCATAGGTCACATGAGACAGAATCAGAGCCTTGATTTTTATGTCAGACTCAATGAAACTGACCCGCCAAGCATCTATCCATTATGAGGCAGATGGCAGGACTCTTTGTACCTCACTAAGGCAACATTTCAAGACTGTGAGCATTAACCGATACACATAGAGTCTAGTGTAGTGTTTAGGATAAGTGTGTATGGCCTTCTCATTACTGTGATCAAATATCTGACAGGAAGCATCTTAAGGAAGGAGGAGGGTGCTTAGGTTCATGTGTTGAGGACACGGCCATCATTACAGGGCAGGAATACCTCCTACCTGGCAGCAGGAACATGAGGCTGCTTGCTAACATCTCTGTTGATAAAGAAGCAGAAAGAAAGCAGAATGCTGGCTCTGCTGACTTTCTCTTCCTGTCTCTTTATTCAGTCTAAGATTCTAGAACATGAGGTGATGTTGCCCACACCCATGGCAAGTTGTTCCCTTCATTTAAATCTTTCTAGAAAAGCCTTATCTGGCATGCCAAAGGTGTGCTTTGTTAGCATACTATCTATTTTTTAATCTAGTCAAGTTTAAAATCAGAATTAAATATCACAAACCATATGGTACAGTGCCTTTACTTATTGTCATTCTTTCTTTCTCAAGTGAGTGTTGTCTCTATTCCAAAGGCTCATGACTTAAAAGAATGAAAATGACTTATACTGGATGGGACTTTGCATTTGACAATGGGACTTGGAAAGTTTTATTTATATAGAAATATATGTCATTTCTAAAGGCAAGGCAGGAAGCAATTTTCTGTCAAAAATGTAGCTCTCTACTGCAACAACAGTTATTATCCCAACAGCTGCATACATTCAGCTCAATTGGCTATAAACAACACAACTGTTTTGTTGTCAACAGGACTTCCAAATAGAATTCTATAGATTGCTCAGACCATTCTTGAGTTCAAACTAAAACACCACATCCCAGTTCATCCAGAGTTCCCAGTGAAGACAGAGAGGAGGATGATACTTTGTCATTAGATTATTGACCTCTGTGTATTTTCCTCAATTGGGTAACAGTAGTCTTGGATTCAATGCAGTAGTCTCTGACACAGACAAACATCCAACCAGATCATTCCAAATGCATTGCTAGGTAGAGATGTGGACATGAATTCAGGTTTTGTTGAGGAAGAAGGGGCACCATGCTTATTTTTCACTGAGAAAATTAGCCTTTGTTAGCTTGTTTTTCTTTATTTTATATATTATTTATTTATTTATTTATTTATTTATTATTCTAGAAGAATAGATGACAACTCCCCATCCTCCGTTTTTATTTTCTAACTACATCTTATCTTACTTCTCTAACGGGGAGTTGCCAGGGAATGTAGCAAACCCATTCCACCCCACCTTTCTACTCCACACAAAGGTTCCATTTGTTTCTTTAAAAAACAAAAAAACAGACAACAGAAAAATAGTTTCTTCTTGCTTGGCTGAAACAAATGAAGTCTTGTGAGTTATCAAAATGGGGAAAAGATCAAGTAAACCCCAAATATAAAGAGGAAATAACACACACACACACACACACACACACACACACACACACACACACACACCATCCCTGAATCTCTATAAATTGAAACCTGCTGAAGATACTAATTAGGAGGGATGTTTTCCAAAGCACATCTGGAAATTAAATAATGATGGTGAGGGTTCCAATCAGTGGGTGTTCTCCAGATAATCCCTTAAGACAATTAATAAAATGCTACCCACAGAGACAGAGAGAAATTCAGTCCCTGCTCTACTTATGCCAGGCTGGAAAAGAGCATATCAAAACTCACCTCCATAGGTTGGCTCCTGTTAAGTGCTCTCCCTTTGGGGCTCCACAAAGAGCATTGGAATCTGCCTATTTTGCAACTGTCTCCCTTGGTTTCCTTTTGTCTGCACTGACTAGAAGTGTGGCTGTTTCAAAATGGTCTATGTGACATTACACCATTCTGACAGCGTCAGTCAGTCTAAGCTTTAAGGAAGAAGATCATTTGCTGTGGGAGGCCAGGATGTGGAAAGCTTTTTATTTTTTTCTTGAGGAATACCCTGATGAAGAGACTCTCGCCAAAGAGCCAAGGTCACAATTAAGTCTGGATAGGGCTCTCCCCTAACAAGAGGGAGGCGTGTGTTTTGAGGAGATCTTTGTCAGGAAGATGGTTGTTAGACAGTGCAAAGAAAAAGGAAGTGACTTCAACCTTCTCCTTATCTGTGAAAGTAACCACTCCTCCCTCTGCTTTTGGTACAGCTAGTCTGTCAAGAATCATGGAGTGGGGCCAAATGGAGGCCAGAGGAAAAAAAAGACCAAGTCTAGACTTCACCGCCTCCTCCCTCCTTCCCTCCCTTCCTCTTCTCTTGCTTTACTTTCTCTTCCCTCTGTTCCTCCAGGTCTGTGCTAGCGTCTTGTAAATCAAATGTTCTACATACTGAAATGCTTTGGTCACCTTGGCCTGGAATACACATTGAAGTTTTTCTCTCTAAGCTCCTGTTCAATACCTAACTTTGACACCTCAAACTACCACCAGAGATAGGGTCACTGCCAAGGTAACTAAGCTTAAACAAAGTCATTAGGATGGGCTGTAATCAGATAGGACTGGTATGCCTACTACAAGGGAAAAACATATGTGGAGGCAGACACATAGTAGGGCTCAAAACATCGAGTGAGCAAGAGCTGGGCAGTAACAGGTCAAGATCATTCTCAAGCAGAGTTTTCCCTTATAAGCTTGGTTTATTTCATTATCATGGTATACATGTAATCTAGCTCTTTTGGAAGCAGAAAGTTTGTAAGTTCAAAGCCATTATGTACCACCTGATAAGACTATCTCAAAAGTTAAAATGTGATGTAGAGTTGGGGATGTGGCTCAGTGATAACTTGCCAGCATGAGTAAGGCCCTAGTTTCAACTCCTAGTACCACAAAAAGAGAAAATTACTTAATTAGTTAAGCCCTCTATTTGTTTTTTTTAATTTTGTGTGTATATTTGTATGTTTGTGGGAAAGTATACATGTGTGCAGATGCATATGACTCTGTGTGTGTGTGTGTGTCTGTGTGTCTGTGTGTATAGATGCCAGAGGACCACCTTCATTGAGACAGGGTCTTTCATTGGCCTGGATCACCAGTTAGGCTTGACTAGCTGGCCAGCAAGCCCAGCCATCCTCCTGTCCCTGGGCCCTCAGCAGTGGGACTGAGTGTGTGTCACCGCTCCCGAACATCTGGACTGCTGAGGTACTGCCCTTTGTTCTCTGTTTAACTCTCCTTGCTTGTTCCTTCCTCTATTCTAGCAGTGTGGATGTGCACAGGCCTCAGAGAGAAGCTTCCCTCTCACCTCAGAACTTCTACAGTGGTCCTCTCTTTCTTGCAAAGCCCTCACATAGTCCAACGTCTGGCTAACTGACACTTACAAGCAGTGTCGTCACACAAACGGGTTGAGCTGCCTTGTTTGTGGGATGCCATTCCACAAATCTGCAAAATCAAGTAACAAGCCTTTCCCCTGGTGACTCTCAGGACCATATGTTCCCACTAATATATATATTATATATATGTGTATATATATATGTGTGTATATATATATATATATATACAGATAGATGATAGATAATATATATATACTAATACACACTAATATATATATACACAGATAGATGATAGATAGATAGATAGATAGATAGATAGATAGATAGATAGATAGATGATAGATAAATGATTGATACACACATACATACATAGACAGATAGATGATAGATAGATGATAGATAGATGACTGATTCTTAGATAGATAGATAAATAGATAGATAGATGGATGAGAGAGATGTAGAGCTAGAGATAGAGACAGAGATAGAGATCAAGAAGCACACTCTGTGGGAATAACTTCCTCCTTCAGTCACCTAACTCACTAGACTAGCGAATGGCTGCTCCATGTTGAAGATCAGAGTTGTGACTCCAGGCTCAGTGAGTGATATGAAATTCAGTTTCACACAGGACAACCCATTAAGACGTCTTGTGTTGGTGGCCAATGGTGTAACTCAGTTGTAGAATGCTCACCTAGAATGTATAAGGTCTGGGATTCAATGCCTAGCACCAAAACAGACCTTAGTTTAAGAGAAGTGCTATTAACTAATCAATTTGAAATAACTGCAATAGAAAATACCGTGTTCTAAATGGTCCTCATCCTCAGAACTTAGAATCCACCATTGCTATAATCCAGCAGACTAAGGACAAAAAGTCCAACATGCAGAAAATTTACCTTTGTCACCCAGAATGCTAAGGGGCTTTCTTTCCCTTGGAGTGCAGGCTTCCACCATGGGTACTCTACAATCCCCACTATCTGCATTCACTCCTTCTCTTGTTAGCATTGGATTCCTTAAAAATATTCCCCCCAAAATCCCTCATCAAATACACTTTCTTGACATTGCACTTCCTGAACTGGTTAACTAGTAATTCTCAGAAAAAGTTTAATTGATTGTCTTTTCAGAGAAAACATACATGACGTCCAAAAGCTGTGAGAGAGATCTGGAGTGGGTAGATATGAGCAAATGTTTTCCCCTGTCAGAGGAAAACATTCAAAGAGATGTGCAGAGTTCTTTCATTGTGTCTCAAAAAAGGTGCATGATGCTGTAAACAAATGAGTAATTCCTACCATCACTTTCCCTTCGCTGGACCCTGAGGGGACAAGTACCACAATTGTCAAATCCAGGTGAGGGAAGAGGTCAATGTGGACAGAGTCACATCATCCTCAGAACTTCAGTCCTTGGGTAGCAATGTGATACATCACTGAGAGTGAGGAAGAGAGTTGTGTCTTACTTTGTGTGTGACCAGCTCTCTGCTGTCTTCACAGCTGCCCTTAAACACTTGGAATCATTTTGCCTCAGCCTTTTGGGTGCTGAGGATTATAGGATTATAGGTATCTATCTATCTATCTATCTATCTATCTATCTATCTATCTATCTATCTACCTACCTACCTACCTACCTATCCTTGAGAACATGTGCTGAGAGTCACCAGGGAAAAGGCTTGTTACTTGATTTTGCAGACTTGTGGAACAGCATCCCACAAACAAGGCAGCTCAAGCGTTCCTTTTTGAACTCTTTTTGTCTCTTTCTACACCTTCAGAAAAAGGAAAACTCTAGTTTCACTTCGGAACATCCCCTGAAAAATTCTGTGTCTCAGCAGGCAGTAGATGCAATTGTTAGTGGATTGATTTGCAAGGTATTAAAACGAAACATGGCTGTGTTACTTAAAAACTGAGAAGGCATTGTCCTTCCAAGTGGAGAGAGGATCTGTCTGCCTGTGGTTGTCCACCCTTGAGTCCCCAGCCCTGCCTCACCTCTTCCCTGTAGACTCTCTTAGTCCTTTGCAAGCCCAGGCTCTTGTGGCAGATCAGATGCAGCTTCTTTGCTGACATCCCTCAGCATCCTCTATCCAAGGTAGACAAGGTTTTGTCTGTTGTAGTCACCCTCTTTTTCCTCCCCACTTTGCCAAAGTTTTAGCCAAATATGCCAGTTGTCCCTTACTTCTATGACTTCAGAACTTAAACATTTGAACCCACAGTGGAGAATTCTTTTGAGCACTTTCTGAAGAACTCAGTTTATAGTCTCCTCCCTTCCCCCCCCCCCCCCCCCCCCGACCCCCACAGCCGGCTCACTGGGGCAATGATTTCCTCAAAGAATTCCAACAAATTAGCTAAGCACCGCTCCCCTTCCTGAAATGACGTCAGCTGTCTTTAATCAAGCTTGCTTTTCCAACTGTTCCCTATTTGATACCTTCAAGCAGTTAGGATGTTTCCTTTGACTAGCACTGAGAAGCTTCTCATCCTCTGCAGACTCACAGCTATCTACGGATAACATGTCAGGGATGAGATGTGTTTGACACGGGGGCTCCATTCCAGCTTCTTTCTATAGGAAGAGACCTTTTCCATTAAACATGGAGGTAAATGCTTTAAGTCAGAATCGTGAAGGAAGGCAACTCAGAGTCTTCCCTCTGGAGTGAGTTAGTACTACCTTTACATATTTGAGCATCTCAATTATGTGATCCCAGTACCATGCAGTCCCTACACTAATTGTAACGTGGTAGCAGTGCCAAGTCTTGACTTAAGAAGTCAAGAGGTTACATTATACAGACGTGCAATTAGATAGCTATGAAACATTTGCCTGAAGGCTTTGATAGTTCAATGCTTTCCATTAGACTCGTATATAGATATGTGCATTCTTATAGATACGTATATTTTAGAATACATGTGTATCTCTGCAACACCTCATGTGTGGTCATGATATGCATCACATAAACTTCTTCATTTTCCCAAACCCTGGGATACAATTTCAAACCACATATAAACGGACTTTATACTGCACATATGCGCCACCCTGGGCCCTACCACACAGATGGTATTGTTATTTCCACACGGATTGATTCATAGTCTAAACCCAGGGAAGGTTCTCCAAGAAAAGATGTTTTAGGACCAATTTTCCAAAAGGAAACTCTTCAAGGGAATGTCCAGAATAACTCTGATACTTTGCAGGGGAGGGAGAGAGGGGGCAGGCAATGCAGAAGGCCCCCAAACCAGAACCAAAACCAAACAAAAGGAGCAGCATTAAAAAGTTCTGTGATGACGGGGGATGCTATAAACATTTTACTATGACTTGTTTGGAAAGAGCTTGCTTAACAAATGCAGCCATCTTCTATTGAAATGCAAAGCAGTAAAACGTTTTATGGTGTACTATCACGGTACCACGATGTGGATGGAATGGTTACATTCAATCAAATCTTGGAAAAGAACAGCTTGTGTTTGCTCTTCGAGGAAAGCCGGCACTTGAAAAGAGACAGAAAAGGGGAGGGCGTAAGGAGAGAGGGAGGAAAAGTAACTTCTATAGAGTCTTGGGAATGGGAAATTGTCTGGAAATTATATCAACTGAAGAGTGGGGAGGAAAGAGAAGCTAGCACTTGTCCTAGAGAAGAGGATGCCAGGGAGGGAAATGAGGGCTGTTTTCACATAAGGGCAATTACACAGCAGAGTTGTTAATTGTAGAGTTACGATGTGAAGCGGAAAAGAACAGAAGTAGAGCCAGTGGGTAAACATTGGAGGGAAGGGGCAGACTTGTCTCAATAAAGACCATTCTGCATGATGGCTTCACCACAAAGGAATGGCCTATGCTTGGAATAACTGAGGGTTCTGAGCCTGAAGATCAGTCAGAGGCACTCTCAACCTCCAGTAAGAGTGTTCTACAGTGCTAGGGTGTGCATCTGAAGTGCCCCCTGTAAGCTCTCAGGTTTCAGGTGTAGTTCCCAGGGTACTGCTATTGGGAGCTGTTCAAATTTTTAAAAAGTCTTCAGCCTGATAAAAAATCCTTTGGCTAATTGGAGTTTTATGCCTAAAGGGGGGTTTTGGAAGCCCAATTCCTTATATCTGCCCTCATGTCATGATAAACGTCCTTACCAAAGGACCCAGCCACAGGACCCACAGATCATGGATGTGATCTGCAGAGCTATATGCCAAAACAAACCCTTCACAAGCTGATTATCTTAGGTGTTTATTGTAGTGACAGAAAGCTGACTAACACAGGGAGGTGATGAGGACTCCCACCTTGAACAGACCCCAAATGAGGCAACCTGTGGGATTGTGACTGTGTTTGGGTGTCCACGAGCCTAAAGCTTGCTTAAAACTCCAAACCAGCAATTGCAGACATCCTCTACAAATCTGACTGTGCCCTGAATAAGATTTCTATTTTAAAAAGTCATGTGCATTAAAATCTACCTTGGTATTTAACGTTCCCTGTGAAGAAAGGGGCTTCCCTTTTTAAAGCAGGAAATGTCCAGAGAAAAGTCTTTCTTAAATTTGGAGCACAAAGGGTTATTTTGGGAGTATTGTTTTTATTTTGGGGATATTGTTATGTGGGGGGTATTACTATTGATTTTGTTTCTTTCTATTGTTCACTCACAGCTCCTCCTGTTAAATATGTTGACATTTGGAGCCACTATATCCTTCAAGTCTGCAGGGGAATCACTCAACACCTATTTTTTGAAATCACCTCCCTGTTCTTTGATTGTCTCCCTTCATCTTTTTCTGCTGTGTCTTCCCAGGTTTTTTTCCCCCTCGGTGCATTTTCCTTGCCAGGTGAAAACAAAAGAAGTCTTGCTCTGCTTTTCCCTAGTCAAGGAGGCAAACGGGCTTTCGGAAGCAATTGGAATAAAAAAAATCAAAGAATCACTGGGGTGGGCTCCTTATCCCATCCCTGGCTTATCATTAAACTTGCCCCCTCACCCAAAATGGCCAAGAAACCCTGTTCCATCTTTAAACTGATTCTTTTTTGTAGATACATTTACTTCATGACACCAGAAGGTCTGAGACAGAAGAAGGTTGCATAAGAAGTCATGATGAACTTCATCATTATTAAGTACATCTTGTTCCTCAGAGGACTCCAGAGCCTGGCCATTAGTATGCCACGCCCTGGTCTTTACTGAAGAGGCCTGGCCTCCATGCTCAGCACCGGACTAAATACTGAGTAGTGAGTGCCCACCAAAGCAGAGGTAAATTCCATCACAGGCAGTCACCCGTCCCTGAGTATTAGCACTTCTCAAAGGCTCTGTCAATGCTATGTTTCACAGTCTAGATGGGTGTCTTCCTATGTGTGATTTGTTCATGAATTCTCCTTGCCCTCCTTTTGAGGTTCCCTTCTGGGATGCTACATTTTTCCCTCTGGTGTAGAATTCCTAGTTTAAGTCTATCAAAATCCATTCTGGAGGGGATGTTCTATGAAAGTGGGGTGCCTCGCAAGGCTGAAAGACAACTGTCATTTGAGTTTTTCCATGAAATAGAAATAGGCTCTGAAGCAAAATATTAAGTGTGAGCAGCACGTGACTCTACCTTCAAGGAGAAGGTATCACTTTGGCTATGCGGTGGCTTGAGGGATACTGTAGGCAAAGTTGTTAGCAATCTGTCTAAACTCTACCCCCACAGTTACCTGGCAACAACCAGGTATGCTCCTTCCCACAGTTACCAGGCAACAGCCAGTAGGACTGGCCCACTATAAAAGGGGCTGCTAGCCCCCTCCTCCTCCTCTTACTCTCTTGCCTCTCTCTCCCCTGCCTCTTGCCCTCTTGCTCCCTCTCTCTCCAAGTGGTCACGGCCGGCCTCTACTTCTCTACTCTCTCCCCCTCTCTGCCTATTTCTGCCTCTACTACCCTCCTAAATCCCCTCCCCCATGCCCTGAATAAACTCTATTCTATACTATACTGACATGTGGCTGGTCCCTCAGGGAGAAAGGATGCCTCAACATGGGCCCGCTGAGGCACCCCCTTCCCCCATCCTTCACCATACCCCTATACCCCCATAGAACATATTCTTATACTTCTCTATCTTTTTATAATCACAACAAAAGTGATCTGCCACTATCCCAAGGACATCAAGATAACTGGTCCCAGAGTATGGGCCTGATAGTATCACTTGCTTTATATTTAATATCTAGTATATTTCACACAGTGAACCTATGATGAGGTAGCATCATATTACTTATATCCCAAAGGAGAAAAAAAATGAAGCTTAGAGACATTAAACAGGCCCTGCCTCAGTTCAGGCCGATTCTGAATTCTGGAATCTGCTCTTTGAACCAGTCTTTCCTACCTCACCCAGGTGTCTCTCCAGAGTGAACATGAGACAGATTTCCGTTTGCAGTGCATTCTCCTTGAGACAAATTCAGTGCTTGTCTGGTGATGATTTAGGGCAAACTCCCAAGCTTTTGAAGTTCTCTCCATTATTCGAGGGCTCAGGGAGATGTCACCAGGGTTTGCCCTCTGGGTGTGTTTCATCTCTACTGCTCTCTGAGCCTAGTTTCTCTAAGGAGTCTAGGATTGAGCTTGCAAGGGGCGAGGGCGAGGGACAGAATGTGGTCACGCACACATTTTTCTTTGAAAGGCCAACTGTCTACAGAGTCTTCACAGTAACTTGAGTAGGTGTGTTACTTAATACGCTAGGAGAAAATGCCCACCCCGAGAGTCTGAAATTGTGGATTTAATGGGCCTCCTGCCGCTGCTCGGCGGCCTTCCAGAGGCTCCCTGGATGGCTTCCTTGGCTGGTAGGCCCTCTGTCAAAGACTCTGGGAGACGGGGATTATTGATCTGTGGCAAGGCGACAGGTATCTGCTCTGCAACTATGGAATATTAAAAGTGATGTTAAAGTATTTCTTGCAAAGGGTGGGGAGAGACAGGGAAAGAAAGAATGGTGTTTGCTCTTGCACCCAAATGTGTCTGTGCCTCTGGGGGAAGGTGTTCTGGCTCACACCCAGCTTTCCATATTCAGAAACCTAAGTCTTCCAAAAATCCACTCTGGGAAGATTTTGATCTGTGGTTCCACTGGCCAGCCATGCACAAACTGAGCCTGTGCTGGGTCTTGCTGAACTGGGATCCCCCCTCACCCAACTCAGCAACATCCCACTCTAGATGAGGTAACTCGGGACGAGACAGTTGCCCTACCGATCACATAGGCTTTCTCTGCTAAGAACAGCCAGGCTCTACTATGATGCTCAAAGATGTAGCAAGTGAAGATACAATAGGCCTTTGGATTTCTGACCTGAGACCCAATAAACATTGACTGAAAGACTTCTACAACTCGCTAAATGAACTTGTTTCTATTGTAAAGCAAGGGATCTAGAAAGTTCGTTAGCCTATCAAAAGTGCATGCTCCGTGAAGTCTAAGAATAGAATTGGCCCTTTGACCATATTTATCTCCTCCTGCAAACTGTAGACAGGCCACTGGGACAGGGAAGTGGGAGCTCTTGAGCTCTTCTGTAACAATGGCTAGACTTCTGTTCTTCGATGGTACTTCTGCGTGTAATCCTTCTTGGAAATGGCTGTGCTTTTTGGGCTTGAGCGCTCTTGTGTTTTCACCACTTAGGGGATTCTAGGAAGAAAGTATGACTATTTCTGAGATCAAGAATACCATGTATAGACTTCCTTTCTGAAAAGCTTTCTCAAAGAATGGGACCAGATCCAACCACCAGCCTGTATTAGCACTCCTGTTTCCTCCAGTGTTTAAAGATGTCTCCACTTTAGGATTCCTGGTGGAAGGTCACAGCACAGAGACTAAAGATGGTGCATACCCACTGCTTGCTTCACTTACCTTTTTTTTAAAGAGCTGGGGTCCAAGCAGGTGATCCAGGTATCCCAGTAACACATGCCCCTATTGGAGAGTCTCAATCAGGAAGTCATAATGCAAGGAGCCTGGGGGAAAGGGAGATTGGTAGTGGTGGGAGCTGTAGGGTAGTGGAATGTGGATCCGCAGGGAAAGCAGCATCAGTGACAGCATCCAGTGCTCCAAGCTAAAGCCTGCAGGGCCAGGTGGAACAGCCAGCTACAGCGCCCACTAGTCTCACATCACTATCAAATATGCTTTTTCTCCTAGAGTAGCTTTTGGTCTCCTATTTGCTACAGAAGCGTTGACTTAAATGATGAAAGTGATTTAGAATAGGTAAAAGTTAAAAGTTCCAACTTTTTAAATTTAAAAATATATGTCTGTGTGCATACTTGTGTGAGGTGTGTGTATGTGTTCGCGCGTGCGTGTGTGTAAGTGGACACATTCTATCATTCTCTGCCTTATTCCCTTCAGCCAAGGTCTTTCATTGGAACTAGGAGGCAGCCAGCAACCTCCATCGATGCTACTGTCTCTAACAGCCTGTTCGACCAGAAGTAGGTTACACGATAGGCTGGCCTCATTTCACATAGGCGTTGGGGATTTGAACTCAGGTCCTCATGTTTGCATAGCAAGTGTTCTCATCCACTGAGCCATCTTCTCTGCTCTTTAAATTACAGCAAATCATCTTAAAGTACAAAACTAAGTTAGAAGAGTTCAGCCTCTGAAAGGGCACACAATGGGCACAGATTTGTACACATCGTCATGAGCCACGTGTTAATAATCTAATCAACCATAGACCACATACTTGATGGTATTTACCTATTTTGGGTGTGAGAGTAAAAAAATTCATATGATGAGGAAACGGGAGAGACTAACTGTGGGAAAGAAAAAAAAAACAGTAGCAGAGTGAGTCAATATGGAGCAGGGGGTGATGGGGCAGGCTGGGGAGTGGGAGCAGGGCATGATGGGACCGTGGGAACAGGGGATGATGGGGCAGTGGGATAGTGGTACCCAACAAGTAGAGGAGGGAGATGAATGAGAACAAAGTTTCATGACACATCAGTAGGAAAATGTCATAATAAAACCCATTCTCTTATATGCTAACGTAAAGATTGATTTTTAAAAAGTTTACCTCAAAAAAGTTTGAAATTGTTCGCCATCGCAAGCTATCCCACTACTTTCCCTGGAGAACACAGGTAATCTGTCCAGCATATTCATACTATGAACACTACCCATATCATTGAGTAGTCAGTCCCTTTGGTTTTTAAATACAACCGTTGTGATACCAGAGTGCTTCTGTGGCCAAACAGAAACTGTAAAGTGCTTCCTTTACATGAGCAGACTGAGGACTGTCGTGGGGGCATCTTTACAGGAAAGAGTACACCAGCGAGAGGGCTAGGCACTGCCTATATTATCAAACATTCACAGGGAGTCTTGACGGGTACAACCTGTGGATCTGGAACCTGCTTGTATAAAATCTACTTTTGCATACTTCTATAGCCCTATATATGTAGCCCAATCATTTGTCCAGAGGGAATTCTCAAACAACAAAAACAAAAACAAAACCCTTTTTTTTTTTTTAAATCAAATGTTGATGTGGGAGCATGGGGGAGGCATTACAGTGTTGGGTAAACCTCTTCACCTGGCAGTGTAATTGGTTCTGTAGTCAGAGGACCTGGGTTTGAATCCTGAGTCCTTGACTTCCCAGGCTGTGTGGGGAAATACATTACTTGCATTCTTGTTTCCATCCAAAAAAAGGAGATAATTCTATTCCTGACCTCAGGCACATGTTTGTGAAACAACTAAGTTCATATCTAGCTGTCTGTCTTTTCTCTATGTATCATCTATCACTCATCTATATATCTATCTACCTATCATCTACCAACCAATCATCTATCTTTTATTATCTTATTGTGATGTCTATTCTCTCTCTCTCTCTTTGTATGTGTGTGTGTGAAATGTATATGACTTATAACAAATGCTCAAAAAGTATTGACAATGGTTAATTTTTATAGCCAGAAGGGATAGATGGGAGTAAAAGAAAAAAAAAGTAGGCTTTTGGTTCAATGGTGAAATAATAAGAAAAATCAAAGTTGAATCTGTGTTGGTGGGGGGGTGGCGCAAGTTAGAGGATGCAATTGAGAGGAAGTAAGTTTAGTTGTCAGAGTCTGGAGGGAAGAATGGCAAACTTAGCTGCTGCATTAAAAAGCCTTAGGTTGCTAGGCCCATTATGGGAGCTGTTCATACTGTTTTTCTGAACACAAAGAGCCAGCTTCCTGCACAGGCCAATCTCACACAGTCACTTTGCAAATTCTACTCTAAGAACTGGAAAGTCAAAGCCGAACGTGTCTAGTACTTCAGAGCAATAAACTCACCCACAGGCAACACTGAGGCCTGAGCATTTAGTTTGCATGCGGACAGCCTCAGATACACACACAGGAAATGGCTTTGTGTTCTGGAAGCATCTGGCCCCATTGCAATAGCTCCTCATTTCTTGAAGGTCTAGGAGTCTATTGTATGCTCAGGGTGATCCATTCTGTTTCCTGAATGTATGGGACTGCAGACATCCGTCTGTTGGGACAGTCGTACCAACATGTCACTGGGTGACGGATGATTTCCTGTTGCTCTACTCAAGAGCACGAAGATAAACTTTCACTTCAGCTCCACAGACAGTTGAGGCAACAGATGGCCTTTCTGAATTGCAGTGGAAAGCTTGGAGGCCAGCACCCATTTGTTGGTTGTTAAAATAGACTAGGCAAATAAAGAGCCCTTCCTATAGCACTTGTAGCAAGTATAGAGGATACATGGATGGACTGGCAGGAAAGAGGGAAACGTTTGTGAAGTAGTCTCCCCGACTTTACAGGATCTAGTAAAATTATGCTACAGGGCATATGAAGGGAGCCAGAGTTGTTTTAAAGCCATCTCTCTACAATGCTTGTACACTGCCTACCTTCCAGGACACAAAAATGTCATCTTAATGAACCAAACACAACTGAAAGACTACAGAGCAGAGACTGTCTCAAAAATCAACTATATACTTAACAATTGCTTATAACCAAACTTTAGATCGTGTGTATTTTAATGAGCACTTTGAGGGTTATAGTAGAATGTATACTTTGTTTCAGATCATCTATGAGACTCAAACATTCTCCACAATAAGAAGTATCTGTTCACATAAAAAGTAGAACATTTGATGAGGTGAGATGGCTCAGTTGATGAAGTGCCTGCTAGATACTCACAAGGACTTGAGTTCTGATTCCAGCACCCAAGTGGAAAAGGTAGGTATGGTGATGTACCTGTAGCCCAGTGTTGGCAGCGAAGAGAAAGATGGACTCCTGAAGCTCATTGGCCAGCCAGTTAACTAAATCAATGATGGCCAGGTTCAATGAGAGATCCTGTCTCAGAAAGCAATGTGGAGAACAAATGAGGACATCCAAAAACCACCTCTTGAGACATGTGTGGACACATGCACATATACACACATACTACTCATACATACCACACACACACAAGATTCTTAGCAATATACTACCTAAAAATAGTCATTATTCAGAACCACAAACTTCACAGGAAAAGTGGCTTGGCTTGAAGCTTGAGATGTATATTGCATGATAGAAACCTTGGTACCATCTTAACCCTGAGAAACTGAAGGGCTTCCTGGATGGCAAGTTGCAGGATGGCCCTAGAAAAATGCATCTGTGAGGGGCTGGGGACATAGTGGAATCAGTAGTATGCTTGCCATACAAGCATGTGGACTTAAATCAAGGGTCTCAGCTTTCAAGTAAAAGCCAGGGAAGATGACAAGATGACATTGAGCCATGGTGTCAAAAGGTTGGACATGTCTGAAGGAACTTGGTCTCAGGACACAGTACCACCAAAGTCAGGAGTCTGCAGGAAAGAGGCAAGCATCCTTAGACTCTGTCTAGAATGTGGTGGGTGCCCTAGCACACTGGTGACACACATGTAATGTAAAACTTTATGATGTCATAGGCTATGAAATGATTCCCATCCAAAAGTGTGGAGCAGTGCTTCTCAACCTGTGGGGTCAAATGACCTTTCACAGGGGTCTCTAAGACCATGGGGAGACACATATTTACATTACAGTTCATAACAATATCAAAACGACAGCTATGAAATAGCATCAAATATAATGTTATGGTTGGGGGTCACCTCAACCTGAGGATTTGTATTAAAGGGCTGCAGCATTAAGAGGGCTGAGAACCACTGGTGTAGACGTCAGAACTGCAAGAAAACTCCAACCTAACAGAATTAGAATTTTACATGAAGAAAGTGAGAGCCTTCCATTTCAATCAGTCACGCTCATTTACTTGGACTCTAGAAGGGTACATTTTGCTCTAATTAGGAAAATTATTTAACCAGATAAATCACGTTGGGTTTATTGGGTCACAATCAATGGATAGAGATTCTGGTTAGAAGAGAAAAGAGTGTAATGAAAAACTGGTGAACCTTCACATACTGAAGAAACATTTCAACAGGACCCAGAAAGGAGAAGAGGCAAGGAAGCCCAGGATCTGAGCAGCAGGAAGGACCCTTCATAGCCCCCGAGAGCTGTCTCCCAGAAACTGAACTTTTAGGATTTTTCAAAAAGCCATTTCCCTACATGTTCCATAGATTCCACTACTGCTTTAAAAAAAAAATCACTATTATTTCTTTTTCTTCTTTCTTTCTTTTCCTGTGTGTACATATGTACAGTGTGTGACTGTGTATTTATGTGTGCCTATGTGGACATACACATGTGAGGGTGGACATATACATGTGAGGGTGCATGTGCATGTGTGCACGCTGGCACATGTCTGTGGAGGCCCGATGACGTCAGTAGCCATCTTTAATTGCTCCTCCTCCTTATTCAAGTGGCAAGGTCTTTCAGTCAAACTCATGGCCAGTCTCAAGCCAGCTTGCTCCGAGAATCCGGTCTCTACTTTACCTAGCCTCCACTCAGCACTTAAATGGGTTCTGAGGATCCAATTCATCCTCATGCTTGTTAGGTAGGGGCTTATCCATGAAGCATCCCACCCAACTCTTGCTCCTCTTTCTTCTACAGTGCTTTATTCACGATTAACCTTATCTACTGTTTTCATCTCAGGCATTCCAGCTTTTAGTTCTCATATCGAACTGTGCATTTATTCTTCTACATCCTGTCTATCTATTTATAAGCTTTTAGTATTGACTATGGTGGCCACTCAGTATCTCCACATGACCTATCTTAACTTTGTGTTAATTTGGGCAGATTTCAATGGATTGGTTATTTTCCTCATAATGAGTCATATTTTTCTGCTTCTTAGAATGCCTGGCACTTTTTTATTAGAAGCCAGACATTGTGAATTTTACCTTGTTGGGTCTTGGATTTTTTTTTAATACCTCTTGAGCTTTGTTCTTAGATGCAGTTAAGTCTCTTGAAACCTTTTAAGATGTGTTAGCCTGAACCACAGCAGCATTTGGTCTTGGTTATTTATGCCTTCACTCTGAAGCAAGATGATGCTCCTCAGTGCCCCTGCAGAAGAGGAGGGGTTGTTTTTCCAGCCTGACTGTTGGGAACAGACACCTCTTCTGAATGCTCAGTTACATTCTTTAATGCTTTCCCTAGTCCTTGATGGTTCTGTATACTTATGCACTCTTGTCTGAGTCCTCACAAGGAGCCCCTCTGTGAACCTAAGAGTCGTCTCTCCAGAGCATTCTATCCTAGAAACTAGCTGCCTTGACAAATAATTTGCAAGCATGGAAGTTCATGTGGACCCTGTTCTATGGGTCACAAATGGAAATCGGTTAGTTTTAAATCAAACGCACAGAAATAGAGAAATGGTTCAGCAGTAAAGAGCACTAGCAAGCCTTCCAGAGGACTTGAGTTCAGCTCCCAGCACCAGTGCAGAGCCTTACAGCCCATTCAGAAGAGCCAATGCTCGTGAAGACTCTATAACATGGCTGCCTAAAAATAAGACCAGACAAAGGTGATACCAATAGGTATGCTAACATGGAACAGGGGAATCTCATGGAGCAAAGAACTACAGGCTGTTAGCAATAGCTGAGAAAGGAGAAATGTCTTCCCCCAAGGAAGTGTCCCCCAGTTAGTAGTCCAATGCCAAGTGGCCAATGGTGAATTTATATAGACACAAGTAAGATTCCATGTACTGAACAGATTGTTTTTACATTTCTAAGGAATGCACACACACACACACACACAATCTCACACACACAATCTCTCTCTCACACACATACAATCTCTCTCTCACACACACACAATTTCTCTCTCTCTGTCTCTCTCTCTCTCTCTCTCTCTCTCTCTCTCTCTCTCTCTCTCTCTCTCTCTCTCTCTCTCTCTCTCACACACACACACACACACACACACATACACACACACACACACCACAAATGAGATTTGGAAATGAACATAGAGCAAGTAGTCACGAGAGGCTGTGTGAATAAAAACACCACTTTCTCATGGAGCATTATTTAGTGATATTTTAGGACTTTCCAAACAGTTTTAATAATGAAATAGGTAAGAGAGGTTGCAAGGGATCCCTTGTGATCCACTCCCAGCTAAAGGCCCTACATTGGCTTCAAACATACATGTTTAAAAATGGTAACTTTTCATCTTTAAGGAAACAGCATTTTAGGAGAAATTTTGGAATTTTTTTTCTGCCCCTTTCCCTGTGTTTTTCCTAACACTTGAAAGATTTTTCAGCTCATTAAAGCATCCTAGACAAATATCATGACACATATCTTTAGTTTGATTCAGTAAATCTTTTCTGAATGACACACCAAAAAAAGGAAACAAACAAACAAACAAATCCAGAGTTCATAAGAGAGTTTTGAAGTATATAAAGGCTACATGTTTTATGATACTTATTTCTAAGATTTACAGATAATCTAATTACAGCAAAAGACAAAAATACAATTCAATGGACCATCTTCTGTGTTCCTTCAACTACAAGCTCAGTTGTAAAGTGAAGCAATTATCTGGATAATTCAGTCCAAAAAAAAAAAGTATTAAAGGAAACAAGGCCCTTTTTCCTGTCCCAAATTCACTGGAGCCATCCAATAACATGACCCACTGTAGTGGAATTTGGCATTAAAAAGGCTTGTCTTGGCTCCCGTCCAATGGAGTTTAGTTACTGGATTCTTTGAAGGACATTGTGCAAACATGGTCTCCCATGTAACTTGGTTCTAAGGCCCAGGTTGCAAGAATGAACATTGATGTTACCACACAATGAGTGGGGTGTTACTTCATTGGATCAAATTATCCAGAAAGCCTCTATCCTCTTGCTTGCCTGTCCTGGGTTAGACCATGACAGTGTGTATTGCCAGCACTTCTGTGGGAGTGTTTGGAGGCTAGATCCTGCAAGTAGAAGCAACTGTGTGAAAGGTGGCAGCCATTTGCCAATTGATTGATTCTTCTCTCTCTAGCACTGTTTTTTATACTTAATCCCTGAGATCTTTGCAATCATTTGACTGGTGGTAGAAATGACCGTCAGATCATCCACCATCCTCTCAGGATCTTTCATGAGCCCCGCTTGTTCTGGGAATATGTGTTTATGTCCCACAGAGAGCAACCGTGCTGGGGAAGATAGCCTTAGTGCCTTCTGTTTGCTTTCTGGTGCTTCAACAGTTTTGCGAAACATGCCTAAGCAGGGGCTTCTGAAAAATGACCTAGAACTGGTCAGATACATCTGGCAAACTGAAGCCTCCTGCCCTTGGGAGCTCAGATACATGACATTCCAGGGGAACACTGCATTTGCTCACTATTTATCAGTGGGGAGAGCTTTCTCAGGAGAAAGGTGAGTCCTTTGTCTTCTAGAAGTAAAGTTTTTGTTTTTTTGTTTTTTTGTTTTTTGTTTTTTGTTCTTTGTTTTGTTTTGTTTTTTGTAAATAGGGCCTTATCTAGGGAGGGAAAACTGGTCCAGTGTTTCCTACGGATGAGTCCCATAGGTGAGCTTTCATTTAAAGGTCTGAGTTCAAGAAATGGATTATAGTCCTAGAAATATGAGGTACATTTTGAACAACAGTATGATTTTCAAGAAACATATCATCTCACACCTAACAGGTTGCTTTTATCGATAAAGCCTACTTGAAGCATGTATATATGTGTGTGTGTGTGTATATGTGTGTGTATGTGTGTTTGTTAAAATTGTGATGATAACTCGATTTTTTTTATTTATTTTATTTTATTTTATTTTGGTGTGGCACTAAAGTTAAACCCAGTACATTGACAAGCCAGGCAAATGCTCTACCACTGAGCCATGCTTCCAAATTCCCTGAAAATAACTTTCAATATCATCTGCCTCAAGGCGATTGACAATGCAATCCTCTTTGGTGTTTTGAGTGGGCAAATTCATTTTCTGTATGTGTGGACATATAGACTTCACCTGAGCCTAGGGAACTCTGGGATTTGAGAAAATACAGAGTCAGCTTGCTAACGGACAAGAATAGTGGGGAACATGTCCAGCATTTTAGGGGACAGCAGAGAACAGCTTAAAATGAAATGTCTCTATTTCTACCTTAGGTTTACACTACCAAGGCTCTTGCTTTCCCCTGCTCTTTCCTGTTCGCCCTGCCCTGCCTCTCTCTCCTCCATCTCTTCCACCCCGTTCTTCCTCTCCATTTCTCTCTAGTTAGTCCTTTGAGATCTGTTCAGGCCCCCCTTCCTCTCCCATGGTCCATATCACTCCGCCTAACTCTGCTCACAGTCAGCCAAGGAAGCATATCTTCACTTACCTTTCCCAGCCTTGTAGTTAAGGAAGCGAATTGGAACCGAGGCTGGCCTGAGCTATTGTTCTGGAAAGAGCTCTCATTACAATGATATGAAAAGGATTTTTTTTTAATGGCTGTAAAACAGGAGGCATATTTATGCCCCCCTAAAGATGAATAGACTTATTTATAGGTAGGCAGACATTCCATATGATAAGCTAAAATTAATCATGCTGCTGAAGAGGTCAGAGTCCAAATTAAATATAGAAGGGCGGCCTGGCTTCTTCCTCTGCTGTGTTTTAATGAAGGCTACAGAGGCCGGGGAAATATTTATATTCTTTCATTCATATTTTCAGGATTGCCTCATGTCTCAGTCTACACACACACACATACTCACACACATACACTCACACACATATACACATATACACTCACACACATATACACATATACACTCACACATACACATACTCACACATACATTCATATACACATACATACACACATACACACAATCTCTCATTTAAGGGAGGAACTTCAAAGTGAGTGGGGCTATTCTCAACTCATTGTATCTTGAAGAAGAGGAGGAGGTGGTGGAGAGAAGGGAAAAGGGGAGAGAGAGAGAAGAAAAAAGAGGAGGGGAGGAGAGGAAGAGAGAGAGTTAGTGGGACTGGTCTTTTAAAAACAGTGGCTTCCTTAGAACCAGGATGACCTCTATGGGTGAGACACATGGGGGTTGCCTACCAGTACTTTATGTAGCTTTGGTGCAGATGATGTCTTGTGGGAGGGAGGGAGAGACTTGGACCAGTTCTTAGACTGTCTCTAGGTGACTGCCGTGGGTTTCTCCAATGAGTGCAATAGATAAGGGTTCTTTCCTAGGCTGTCTAACTACCCATGGTTGGCAAGAGCCCCTGTCAAGCATTTGAGGTAATTTAGTTAGAGATGGATCAGGATTCTAGTGGTGAGGGAAGAATCTCTAAGCCAAATGGCTTGCTGCCTTCTCCTGATGAAGTTCAAGGGTAGAGACAAACTCTCTTCCTACGTTTCCTATTAACAGTAGGACTAGAGAACTCGGCTGAACTGCAGAATCTAGGGTCAGGAAGAGACTCCTAATTACTCTGGTCTCGAGTCATGCTTAAATGATCTCTCTTCCATTCTGGCTCCACATTCAGAGTCTCTCTGCAGAGCCACATAGCTGGATCACGGCACCCCAAGTGAGAAAATAACATCTTCAGACAGTGGGAGATAAGGAAATAGAGGAGCGACCCAGGCATGGGGCTGTACATGTTGATATCACTGAGTTATGAACTATTTCCCTTTAATCCGGTTTCAAAAGATGACTTCCTCCATATGTGATTAATTCCACATATAACTACAAGGAACTGCATATTTTAGAACCAGAGTGTCATCAGTACGAATGTTTAAACAATCTCTGTGGTCTCTTTCCCACAAACTGATTTAACATGTATATAAAAAGGCTTTTGGAATGAGCACTTTACATTTGCTTCTCAAACTTCAGCGTCTGTTTTCAGTAAATATTGAAGATGAAACTCCCCTCATTCATGCCTGGAGCGCTGGCCAATTGCAACTGAGGAATGCACATTCAGGACCTCTCATGAATGCAGTTCTCTTCTTATGAGCCTTCCCCTCTCTTTCTCCAACCAAATCAACAAGACCACAGAAGAAAGGCTTCATAGTCAAGACGCTGACCTAGACGTGGGTTCTTGTAATGAGTGTGAGAACAGTGTGAATCACATAGGCCAGAGTTCAAATCCTCCTTCCCTCCAACATTTACATCTGTCCCCTTATGTCCCAGCCTGCAGTGGCCCCAGTTCCCATTTTACTGCTTTGGTGTACTGTGATCAGAATCTCCTCTCTTTTCAGTTTAAGGTATCCCAGGTTGAGCTGAGACATATATAAGACTGCCTACTGTCACATCTAACTGAGGTCTCTACCATTTTACTTGCTTTATGAGGGAGAAGGGAGTGGTTTGGTTTGGTCTGGTCTGGCTTTTTGTTTTGTTTTGGCTGGTTGTTCTTTTGTTGGTTTTTTGTTTGTTTGTTTGTTTGATTGTTTGTTTGTTTGTGTTTTTGAGACAGGGTTTTTCTGTGTAGCCTTGGCTGTCCTGAAACTTGCTCTGTAGACCAGGCTGGCCTCCAACTCACCAAGATTCGCCTGTCTCTGCCTCCCATGTGCTGGGATTAAAGGTATGTATTGTTGCTACCACCCTCTCAACTTGTTTTTTCTGACTCTCACCTTGTTTTTGTTTTTGTTTTTTCTGGTACAGCAGCAATTGGTGCTGGAATTCTAATCCCAGAATCTTCTTTCAAGCGGCGAAACAGTCAGAAACCAATCAGATTTAACAAAGTTAGCTAACAAAGACAGACCTCTGCAAAACGGAAGACAGCAACCTCCCCATCCCAGAAGTCATCTGCTGCCTTTCTTGACTTGACTCAGGAGACCCCATTCTCCAAGGAGGACAAATAAAGTCATTAAAGCACAGAGGGGGGGGGGTCTGATAGTGGCTCCTCTCCCTGATAAGATGGAAGCAGAGAACTGAAGATCCTTGAAGAAGGAAGCAGAGATGGCAGAGGTGAAGACTACAGGCAGAGTCAGTTTACAAGGGCAGAGGCAAAATGGAGTCTTTTGTTGGAATTTCAAGAGAGCTACAGCAGAGCATTAAGGCAAGATAGGGTTTTTTTGGGTTTTTGTTGTTGTTGTTGTTGTTGTTTGGTTTTTTTTCTGAGCAGGAAGACTAGTGGGATACCACAAGGACTGCATTCAGGCATCGGGCCCTGCCCAGAAGAGATAAATTGTTGATGTGCCTAGCAAATATTCTCTGAAAGGTCCCCCAACCTCAGGCAGTACCACCAATACTCAGGGCATAACTATGGGATCCCAGTGGGATACTCAGGGCATAACTGTGGGATCCCAGTGGGATACTCAGGGCATAACTGTGGGATCCCAGTGGGATACTCAGGGCATAACTATGGGATCCCAGTAGGATACTCAGGGCATAACTATGGGATCCCAGTGGGATACTCAGGGCATAACTATGGAATCCCAGTGGGATATCAGTGTACCCAGAGACTGAAGAGCACAACCCCCCTCCCCAGTTGTCTGTTTTCATTACAACTAAACATTCTACATTCTGGGAAAGAGGGGGTCCACAAGCAGGAGGTAAATATTTTTGCCATCTTTGAAAAAAGGATGAAGGCTGAGAGTCACAAAATTACATTGATTTAAAGAAGTAGGGAAATTGATATGTTTTGCTCACTTCGGTTTGTAGGCTGAAATTTATTCCACATATGTCTTTATAAATATTTAAGTATATAAAACCAAATGTTTAATATAAGATCCACATTGTAAATATTCCTTTGAGAGTATTTTTCTGCATGAACTGGAGTGGCTGAACTTCTTAAAATATAAGTCCATGGGGGGGAGGGGACGGAGCCTGCGTTTTTTGGTAACCCTCCCTAGAATACCCACAGGCTGTCTCCACTGCTGCAGGGAGTTTAAATGTACATTTAAAATTCTAAAATTCTGATTTTTTTTTTTTGTCTCTCCCAACATTTTCCTTGTCCATTTCCCATGCAAAAATACCCAAAGAATCTCTGGATGGTAGGTTCTGTGGGCCGAGGCGTTTCCACTGCTTTAGTTAACCAATTACAAAGTTGAACTTTTTTTTTTTCTAATGACAGTAAATGGCTTTTTTAACACCCACTCCTCTTTGTAGTAGTATATTATTGGAGCAAGTTAGTGGGCTATAGTACTCTTCTCTGTCACATTAGGATCACAGCCACCTCCTGGGGTGTTGGCAGGGTTAAGAGGTGTCCTATGGGTCACCTGGTGGATAGCTGTGGCCTGGCCCAGGATATGACTCCACCACACTGATTAGACTATAGGGATTGTTTCTATTTTGAATTCATGGCTACCCTGCGGGAAGGTGGGCTTTGTTGTTGTTGTTGTTGTTGTTGTTGTTTTTTCATAGATAAATACTCCCAGTCTTCTGACCTCCACACATGCCACGACATTTATTCCTCTTCACATAAAGAACGAAAGAGAGAAAGAAAGAAGGAAAGAAAGAGAGAGGATAAAAAGGACTAGAGAAGCCACAGCCTTCACTGATCTTCAAAGTGACTGGGAACAGCTCTGGGTGAAGATGATTTGGTTCACAGGGGAACCTCAGAGCCCCCTGCCTGCATGCATGTGGCCTCAGATCCTCCCTCCCCACTTTGCCTGTGAAACTGTAACTATTACTATATATCGCTATATATATACATATATGTCTAACTGTATCTGTTACTATACACTGCCTGTCTGAGTAAGACTTTTAGCAAACGACCTTTGTAGCCAATAGAAACAAAAGCAAAATGAAAAGATCTGACCGAGTATACCTTCTTCTATTCAGAGTCGAAAGTTAACCCTAGAAAATGTAAGCGTCTTGACCAGGACATAGGTCGGTGGCAGAGCCCAGAATAGGCTGAGCTCCTGTCCCATCCCCTCCAGATAAATGAGGCAGCTAAAGTCACAGAGGTTGCAGGGCCAAGATTTACACCTTACATCCCAGATGTACAAAAGAGTAGCTTATTTATTTTATAAAACTGATGTAATCTCACTTCAAAAGTCCTCGTTTCGACAGATGGCAGAAATAACTAAAACTTTGGCAGTAACAATCTCGTCACAGTCTCTTTTGGATGAGATGAGGAGGGTGGGGCTACTCAACTAAATTCAACTTCACAACTCCCTAGCAGAGCTGATCCTGCCTCTTGAGCATCACTCCCACCACCCCAGCCCTTCCTCCTCCCCAGATGTTCTCTGGGAAATTGAGAAGGTCTTGGGTGCTCCTGGGCAGCAGGAGGGGTACACACACCCTTTGCAGGCTCTGCTCTTTCCCTGGAACTCTCGCCACCTTCGGGCCTTGGCCTCTGCTCTCCCTTCAGTGCTGTGTAAGCGTCTGCAGCTGGGGTAATTTGCGGTCTGTTCTCTCAGCATGGGCAATCTGTGGTGATAGCTCCCAGAGAGCTGGGCCATCTCTACTGTGAAAATTCTACCCCAGGTGCCAGTGCTGTGGGGAAAGCCAACATCATCCGAAGAGAAGCAACTACATTTTAGGGATGTCGCCTTGATCAGGGACCTTACCAGTTCAGAATTAACTTGAATTGCAGACATGTTACCCTTAATTTTTTTTCTTTGGGTGCAAAAATTAAAAGCAGACACATAATTACTGTGAAAAGTAAGTCTTCTTGTTAAAGGCAGAAGAGTGAAGACACCGATGCCATCCCCTGCCCACTGTGCCCCGAACAGAATAGATGGGAACCAAAACAATAAAAAACAAAAAACAAAACAAAACAAATACACACCCAGCAAAAAAAAAGTCCTCTTGGCATCATGAGTGAAGAAAAGAAATCAAAGAAATAGCTCTAATCCCAAACCACAAACTATGAAAAGTACCTGCCAAATATTAAGGCATGAATGGAGATGAGGGAGGCCCTGGATGTTGGCATGCAGGATCTAGATTTCTTTCAAATTAAGTGAGGCAGCTTAAAACATGAACCCAATAGTCCTTTGATTAGAGAGGGGAGCTTGAAGGAACTTGAGGTCCATCCTTGGAGACACCCACTGTTTGAAAGCTGTTTGCTTTCTCCTTGATTCTTTTCTACATGCCTTCAATTTTGTATGTGTGTGAATACCTTTTTGCCAAAATGGTATCTATTCCTATCATAAATAAAAAGCAAACTGAACAAACAAAGTAGCTGGCATTGCCAATATGTTAACAACCCTATCAAAACTCTTCTGAGGTGAGGTGGTTTTCCTTTGGATATTTCTAGGCTGCTGGGAGTTATAAAA
This sequence comes from Mastomys coucha, assembly GCF_008632895.1. Taxonomy (NCBI): domain Eukaryota; kingdom Metazoa; phylum Chordata; class Mammalia; order Rodentia; family Muridae; genus Mastomys; species Mastomys coucha. The sequence continues at coordinate 47,786,721 of NW_022196910.1, forward strand.
TGGAATCTGGAAGAAGAGCTTTGTGTAGGGATCATATCCTACTTAAGCAGTAAGTAAAGGAAGGGAGGAGCCAAGGAGAACTATGGGGGCAGGGGAAGCATGGGGCGGGGCAGTGATGTCAGGGTGAGAGTGAAGGAAATATTAGAATCTGAATTTGTCTGAAATAGCCCAAAATCTTCCAAATTAGAGAATTCTGAGGTTTGAAGGTACTTTAAGCTACAAATCCCTCTCCTCAGATTTTAGCTGCCCATTCGAATTCCTATTTTTGCTTATTTACCTCATGAGGGTGGGAAGTGCGGGGATCTAGGAATGAGACAGGAGGTAGGAAGTGACCAGGATCAGTGAGTCAGATAGCTTAAGAAAGCCAAAGGCTCCTCCCATCTCTGCCCGCAGCACACCTACCTCCTCCTATGCCAGGCTTCTTGCTCAGGCCTGCAGAGGGGTCTAAGCCACTTTTGCTTGTACATCCACGGATGGCTGCTTGGGTCAGAGAAAGGAAGATGATCCCTTTCAGCCTTTCACGGAGTCCAGGTGGGACTCTTGGTATCTAAACTTCCTTCCAGGTTTTGATTCTTGCCAAGCTATCTGGGCCGTGTTTTGCATTCCTAACACATCACCATGGGGGGCGGGGGCGTGCCAAGCACAGGCTCTCTTCATGACTTCCAAAAGGTCAGAGTGAGGTGGAGGGGGTATGGGAAGTGAGGGGCGGGGGTGGGGGGCAGCATACTCACTCCACCCCCTTGCAGCCTTATCTTTAAAGTCCGACTATAGCATCAAAGACTGAGAACCAAGCCTTTCACATATGGAGCCTAGAGGACCTTTCAGACCCAAATGACAGCAACTGATTGAAATCAATCTAGGACAGCTAGAACTGAAACAAACCAACCAACCAAAACCACGCTTCCTAACTGAAAACCCAGAGTGGACCAGGGAGCTGTCTATGAATGTGCTTGTGATACCATGGCTAGGAGAAACAGGGCAACTGGGTATTGTTTAGTTTTGTTTTGAGCTTCCAATTTAAAAGACAGAAGAACAAACTAGTTGGCAGTCACTAATCAGAATCAGTAGCAAATAGAAAACCCTGCTGAATTGGAGTAATAATGGATCCTGGAGCCAATATTACTTGACTGATGATTCTAGAAACCGCCTTCTGGGAGGATCTCTTTCATAGCATCATCCATGGACACTTTTGAACAAGGGGTTTCAGGCTTCATGCTATTGCAGATCTCTGGGCATAAAGTTTGCTTATAAGTAAGTCATGGGCTGTGGCCCATGGAGGTGTGGACAGTGTGACTTCTTTTCTGCCTCTTTCATGTCAGGTACATGAAGAAACAATGAGAGTGTTCCTTAGGATCCACTATATACTTCTAACAGCACTCCCTGTCTCTTCACAGTCCCCCCCCCCCCCGTATCTTCTTCTTTGAGGCGACTTGAAATCATAACTTCTCATAGGGAGGCACAACCTGAACTTGTTTGATGGACCAAAGACTTAGAGAGCAGCTTTAGTCAACAAAAGACCCAAGTCTTTCAAGCTAGGACTGGTGTTTTAAAGTCATGATTTCTAACAGTGTACAGAGAGAAAGAAAAGAAGCAGTTGGCTTTGGCAGCTTTTCAAAGCTGGGCATGATGGGCTTTCTCTCCATCTTGGTATGGGCACAGTGAGAGACACTTCTCTAGGGAAGCAGTGGTGACCTGTAATACCTGAATCTAGTCCTCAGTGTGTGACAGAAAGCATTCCTAAGCTCAATTCCACATTGTAGATTACAATAGATTTTAGCTTCATTGTATGTGTACGTGTGTGTTGCTGTTGTTGCTGCTGCTGTTACAAACCATATAATCCATAGTGATTTAAGCAAAATGAGGTTATCAAGACTTACTAGTAACTCAGCAATGTATTGGGAGGCCAAGGGAAGAAGGAGGTTGAGGCCAGGTTTCAGGAACCCAGCCCAGATCGTAGGTAGAGTAACCAGAGGGTGCTGGCACCACTGCTCTTTGCCAGTCCCTTCACCTGTAACTTGGCTTCCCAGAACCCGTTCCATTCCCCAATCTGGCTAACTTCCAAATACAAGCATCATGCAGACATGTTTGCTTCCTCATGTCAAGGAAGAGGGGCTGGAAAGTTCTGTCAAAGGAAAGTGAGGCTTGAAGTGGCAAGCAGGGAAAATGCAGGGCAAAAGTTTTGCAGAACGGCAGCATCTACTGAAGAGGATGCTGGTCTTTTATAATGAGGACTTTTCCATTTAGACTCCTTAAAGAGAAACTGGAGGCCCTTAAAATGACCAATATAACTGTCGAGTATAAGGCTAAGAGCATGGGCCGGCTGAAAGCAGCGTAGCTAATGTTAGCACCCTAGCCCTTCCCCCATGGATGTAACAACCTCTGCTCTTCCTGCCCTTCCTTTCTTTCCTCAAGCTGTCTCAAATTCTATTATTCTATCCAGAGGGTCCAGGCTCACAGATTCTGGTTTTCAAGACAGTCATGGCCTGGAGGCTGGGCTCATAGCAAGACAATGAAGTAAAATTCTGCTTGGTTATGTGTGGGGATAGTGTGTTTCCAAAGCTCTAAGAGATGTCTTTTAGCATGTATAACTATATTCCCACAGCAAGTGTTTATTCTAGGGAGCTCTGCCCTGGTTCCAGGAAGTTTGGTTGTGAGCTCTGGGAGAGGCACAAAATGGAGGGTAGTAGGAATTACTCCTGCTCTGGGTCTAAGGAGGGATGGTACTTTCCTCTCCTTTCCTGCCCTATGGTTCTACTTCATAGCATCGGACAAGTCCAGGAGAACAGAGGGACATCCTTGTTTCCAATTTAGGAAATAAATAAAATAGGGTGTGTTGTATTCCAGGTGAGCTAGACAGCACAGACATCAAGAGCTGGGTTGTCAATGTGTTAAAACTACACATTTCCAGAGGACAGGAAGTCCTTGCCGTCAGTGGCCTGAGTCATCCATGCTCTGGTGGTTGATAGCTTCATAGCCATGCCTACACAAGTGACCCTGGTTAAACCCAGTGGGTCATAAATGTAAAACAAGACATGAAAGTGAATTGGGGCCTCGCAGTAGTGGATGGGAGTGAGGGGGAAGCATGAAATGTGGCAGGGAACCTAAGCAGAATGTATTGTATAAATATATAAAGTTCCAAATATATATGTGTATATATGTACACATATATATTTACATGTGTGTATATATGTATATATGTGTGTACATATATATTTATATACATATATATGTATATACATATATGTATGTATGTGTATATATACATATATATGTGTGTGTGTATATATATATATATATGTATGTATATATATATATATATATATTTTTTAGGTGAAGAAGAGATTGAGGAAAACATTTTGATGCCATCCTCTGGCCTGCACCTGCACTTGAATGGATGGACAAACACCTCATGCACACAAGAAAATATGACGTAGCAAACTGTTACAAGGTCACTCCTGGATGAACTTAGGAGTCCTATGGTTGAGAAAAGTTGGCTTCCTGTCCTATGTGTGTGCACTCCACCAGTCAGATGCCAGACGCCATCTGCTGGGCCCAAGTTATATTGCTCTGGAGTTACTCTAGAGGCCACAGGGCCACAAGGAGAGCAGTCCACTCCATTTGGGGAAGTCTCAGAGGGCCCACTGATCCAGATCCTAGGCCTGAGCAAGTGCATGAACAAGTCCCTAACAGTTTGTAGGTTAACTTACCAAGTTAACTATCTTTAATGGGAATGAGAAAAAGACTATTGCATGTAGGCCTGTATCTCAAAACCACCATTATTCATTTAAAGCTCATAACCACAGACACTTCTATTTTCTCTGGTGTTTCTAAGTTTTGATATGGGGAGAAAATATAGCTTCTAGAAACATAAACAAGACTAATTCAGATTGACTTGATTTTTACACCACATTCTTGTAAAGAATGTAATATCTCTTCCAGGAATCATGTCTCGGGTTCCGTACCAGACTTAGGTCTTCCCTGGGTTCCACTCCTTGTTCCCCATGGGCAGGGATATATATTCCTAGGATTTCTCTGATGCCTGTGGTGGTAGAGAGCAGATAACCGCAGCCTACACCTTTTCCAAAGAAAATGGTATTAAGTTATCTTGCTGGAAATCAAGTTTGTTTTCTCTATGTTCTAAATATCATATTGTTT
>NW_022196910.1:47790885-47800588 GCF_008632895.1 Mastomys coucha
GTTGCCATGGTATCAAGACCCGGGAAAAACACTCAGTAGTGACAATTGTGTTACTCTCCGGGTTTGTTCCAAGTCCATGTTGGATCCATCTGTACAATGAGCGGCAAAAACAAACAAACAAACAAAAACAAAAAACAATGCAGATATCCTCATGTGTTGAGAAATGCTTAGTTAACATGGCCACCATTTGCAAATTGTAGTAATAAGTATGTATTATATATGCCAAAAGACCAAGATAGATTAAATTTTCATGAATCCTCCAGCAAATTTTATAGCTTAGGTAAGCAAAGGCCACTGGCCTGAAAGTGAGGGGTGTTTGAGGCAACAGGACAAGCCATTAATTGACCCATGAAACAATCGGCTTACAATCTGCCATGATCATTGCTTGTCCGTTCAAAGAGGTTGGGAAGCCTTGGAAAGGCACATGGATCGTTTCCAGTCTCTGGGCCTTTGCTGTGACCTCTGGACAGGTTCTTTGCCCTGTCTCTGACATGGGGCCAGGCTGATGGCAGAGGCACAGATTCCACTTTCGTTTTTTGTTTGTTTGTTTTGCTCCATTTTGATTTTTTTTCCTTGCTTGTTTGTTTCTGATGATATCTTATGTGATAGGCTAGTCTAGTCTGGAACTCATTGTGAAGCTCAAGCTGATCTTGAACTCATGACAATCCACTTGCCTCAGTCTCTTCGGCACTAGGATTACAGGTCTGAGCCAATATGTCGCATTTCAGATTTCTAATTCCTGGGTCAGTTTTTACCTTTAGGTCTCACATGTAGAAGGAAATTGGGATGGGTAGTAATGGATGGATACCCTGAAAGCCAGTCATTGGTTAGTACTCAGAAATATTTGCATTTTAGCCAAAGGCACAAAGACACCCTAGCTGATTTACTTTTCCCAGCCTTGGCTTTCTCACCTTCCTGTTAGCATCCTTACTTGCTAGGCTCCCAACCACCTGCCCTTTCCAGACTGGGTAACAGGGTGGGAAACAGGAGGCCTAGGAAACCCTCTCCTCCAAGTGTTCCAGTAGTAGGACTCAGTCCTCCCTGCACATCGAATCCCATAGAACATCTTTAAAAATGCGAGTTCCTGGGCTGCAGAGATGGCTCAGCCATTAAGCACACAGCATTGTTCTTTTGCAGGACTCGAGTTTGGTTCACAGCACACACTTCTGGCAACTCATAACCACCTGTAATTCCAGCTCCAGGGACTCTAGTGCCTTCTCCTGGATTTCATGGGCACCTATACTCACAAGTGCATACACTCCCTACACAATAATCGTAAGTTTTGTTGTTTTGTTTTGTTTTGTTTTGTTTGTTTTATGTCCTGACTACTGAGAAGCTGTTCTTGCTGTAAATTTTTGGAAAGGCTGTAAAGACAGTGACTGAAACTCTTGTTTACTGAGCACTTGCTCTTTGCCCAGTATCGTTGCGTGTACTCCATGCATGCTCACCCCCAGCAATTCAAGAGAGAGCTGCTCCCATCTTCCCTGTGCAGGGCAGGAGACTGAGGCACAGGGAGGGTCATAGAAAAGCTAAACATGATGCGACCTTGTGCTGAGAATGCCATTAACCTGCACAGAGTCTGAAATGTGGCTTTCTATCACCAAACACAGAAGGGACATCTCACTAGTAGAAAGTAAAGCAGGTAGAAATCCACTACCATATTCCATCTTTGTTCCAACACAAAATCATTCCTGCAGGGGAAAGCCCATACAGAAACAGAAGGTCTTGTCAACAAGTACCAGTGTTGGGGGACAGCATAGTGAGCATAGACATAAAAAGGAGCCCTGCTCTGACCCAAGCAGGCATCTCATGGTTACATGTGCCTGTTAGAGAAGCTTCAATGTTATCCCTCATGTCATTTTCATTTAAATATTTGTTACATTTATTTAATGTGGAGACAAGCATCAAATGCCACAGCCATGTTAAGAGGTCAGAGGACAATTTATGAAGTGGGTTCTTTCCTTCCACAGAGTCCTGGCAATCAAACTCAGATCATTGGGCTTAGTGTGATTACCAGCCAAGCTCACCAGCTCTTAGAAGTCATTTCCTAAAGGACTTTTCCAGAGAAGATAGCAGCCATCTCTCTCTGTCTCTGTCTGTTCTTCTCTCTCTCTCTCTCTCTCTCTCTCTCTCTCTCTCTCTCTCACACACACACACACACACATTCATACCCATACACATGCACATGCGCACACACTTTTGGATGCCACATGTTTAATGATGCAGGAAACCATTCATACATCATCATACATGTAAAAACAGAAAAGTAAAAGCAGGGCTAGAGAGATGGCTCAGTGGTTAAGAGCACTTATTTCTTTTCGTTTCCCAGAACCCACATGGTAGCTCATGACATTCTTAAATCCAGTCCCACCAAAGGATCTTCTCACCTCCGTGGGCCCAGGCAGGCAAAACAGTCACACCCATAAAATAAATATATATTTTTTTAAAGAGAGAGAGGGAGAGAGAAGAAAACCACAAAATGGAATGTACAGCATACAGGCCAACATTGGAAGAACAAAAATGTTGTATTTAAATAAGTTACTCTTCCTAAACAGGACTTATGGCTAGTTTCCCCTGTTGTTTTTGTTCCTCAGATTTCCACCATGAATATGTGATATGTATTTACTCAGCTAAAAACCAGTAAAACTCATTGCCATGGTTTGGGTATAAAACATCCCACCATAGGCTCATGAGTTTATACGCTTGGTCTCCAGGTGGGCAATACTGTTTGGGGAGATTGTGGATCCTCAGAGCAGGCAGCAGAGCTAGCAGAGGTGGGCTGGCTGAGGGTCTTTGGGGAGTATAGCTTGGTATTCAGCCCAAACTGTGAGCCAGCAGAAATCCTTTCCCTCTGAAATACTTACCAGATATTTTTGTCTCAGCAACATGTAAGACAACTAATTCAGTCATCTTTAAAAGATTTGCTTCAGTAGATTATGAGTCCACCATTGGTAAACTTTACCCAGATAAAATTCTGTTTTTATTTTTTAAGGTAGAAAACATGTTATCCAGTGGCTAAGACTTTTCCTTTTGTACTAATTTCCTTACATGTATTTCACAACAATCTTGTTTGATTGTTAAGCACTGTGCCTACAGTCACTCGGATGATGAGGGACAGAATGGCCATTACCAGTATCCTAGCGTCCCAGCACCCCTCCATAGATATCCTTTCACACAAAGTTCCCAAAGCTCTCAGCTGTGACTCTTTCTGAGCATAGATGTTTCATATTGTTCCAAGACATACAAAAGGTTTCAACTTCTCTCCCAAGTAGACAAAGAGAATGAATACTAACCAGAGCAATAAGATGCTTGCCCTTGCCTGAGAGGCAGGAAAGGCAAGAAGAGCATCCGGAACCTACTTGCTTCCCAGTCCTCTAAGGGCGGCCTGCACTATAATATTTAGGTTTCCCTGTTTATATCCTGTCAGGGGAGAGCAGACTATCACATTCTATCAAGTCACTTGAAAAGAACCACTGATTTACAACTCCAAGGCACTAACAGAGTGTTTGATTTAAAAGAGTGTATCTATGTAGCTGGAATAAACATACCACACTCCAGAAAGTCTGAAGATAGCTTCCCCCTCAGTAAATGCCAAACAGCTAAGACTTCGTTTATACCCCTCCCCCTCCCTGAGGGTTATCGCGGCCTTTTTCATCGCATTGAAGGGAAAACAAATGATCAAAAGATGAATGGCCTCTGACCCTTCCATATCTCCTTCCCAGTCTGTCAAAAGGCTGCTAGGCAAGGCAGGGCAAACTAATTATTTTTTTTCCTAATCAATCAGCTATTTTAATGATGTGTGACATGCCTGATCTATCAGTACCATTAAGATAATGTTCACTGTGTTAGGAGGCTGCTAAGTTTATGGATAAGCCACTAGCCAGCCTGGCCCCTCAAAGAACCCCCTCATCTGAGGGTAAGCCTCAGGATCTGAGAGCACATGGGAAAGAACTCTTCTGGGTGTCTGGGTGGTGGTGGCTTAGGCAACTGACATGCATGGCTGCCCCTGAAGCCTCCCCGGAGAATTTGAAATTACCACTCATTGGATCCTTTAAATTTTAATTTTGTCTTCTAAAGAAGTTGGGGGGAAAAGCAAAACAAACAAAAACTAAAACAAACAAGCAAACCACCACCTCAGCTCTGAACTCAGATAGGTATTAAAAACCATTTCCATAATAGCTCAGAAATCTTTTATTAGGGATGATCTTACATACCAACAGTCTGAAGCCCTGCTTGAGGAGGGGAGGGGTGAAGCAGTTGGGAGACACGGAGGTCCTCACTACAGAGGTCAAGGGAGAGTGTTAAAAGATATCAGGAGATCTGGCAGAAGTGTGGACCCAGTTAAGTGAGAGAATATGGCTTGGTTTTGCCTTTGTGCTACCTAGAACCTCCTGCTTAGCCCCTTGGGTAACAGCAGCAACTTTGTTGCTAAGGACTGGAATTCCCAGGCACCACGGGCCACCTGGGGCCTGAGAGTGGCCACTGGGGAAAGTAGGCCTTAAGGGCTACCCTGGAGGCCTGCTTGCTTCTCCTGTCACACTTTCTCTTCTGCTTGGGCAGCTCCAGCAGCCCCACACAATCAGACGGGAAGAGGGGGCATGCTCCCTCTCCCCAGAAGACAGTGGCCCTGACCAGATGTTTCACAGGGAGCTTTCACACCCCTCTCCCCGTTAGGCAGCCCAGGACCAGGCCTGTGGGGGAGGGACACCAAGCTGCTTGGCCACAGCTGGCAAGCAGCTTTTGCTCTGGATGAATTCGGCTTGAATAGCTGCCTGAAGAATGTCTCCTCAAAGGAAGTGAAAAGGCCTAGCTCAGGCAAGGACACCCTCTGAGTGGGTGGGAGGAGGGGGAGAGGATTGAGAGGATCCTCCCTCCTCATTCATAGACAGCAGGAAGAACCCAAGACAGACATTCCCTCCGCCCCTGCCCCCTGTCTCTGGGCAGAATCTTCAGGAGTGGCCAGCTCTCCCTGGGGCCTGTCTCTTTTTGTAGTGTGGATACTGATCCGTAGGGGTTAGGTAAATGTAATGCAGTGTGGATCCAGACAGAGTCCTGATGCTTCTGCAATGGGCTTCCTGTTCCTAGAGAGTGTGTAAACACAAAGGGGAGGGGTCACAAGTTGAAACAAGTCATTATAGCATGGTATCCTATTAACAGAGGTCTATGAGACAGTGTGGAGACTCCAGGGAAACAGAAGACTGTAAGAGACAAGCCTGGGAAGGGCCTCGTGGTTCCTCAAGTACAATTAGTGAGACAAGCAATGGCATCTGGAGAGGCAGAGAGGTATAGTGACACCCCCCCCACACACACACACAATCGCTTCTGTTTCTGTAAGAATTGAGAAGGAGATTTAAGGTTGTATGTAGTAGTCCTTTGATAAAGACTTATCGAATGCCATCTTGAATATAGGCTTAGGGAGTTAACCTGAAGGAATCTGACCTCCCTAGAACTTCAAGTTTAGCCAAGGAGGCAGAAGGCAAGAGTCTGCAGACATGACAAACCAGGAAGGGTCCTTCGAGAGAGGTAAGGAGGTTTTTATGTAGAGGAAAGGAAAGGAGAGAAAGCTTTGCCTCAGTCAGGGTTTAACAGAGACCTCTTGGAGCTGAGAGGAGGATTATCCAGGCAGAAAGAAGCTTGGGAGGGTTACTCAGGACAAGCAAACCAAATCCAAACAAGGTAAAAAAAAAAAAAAAAAAAAAAAAAAACTGTGGAGGAGGAGTGCCTTTGACCAGATCCTAAGGGATAGATAAGGTTTAACCACACTGAATAGTTTTAGGATGAGTAAAAGCTGGAGAGATGGCTCAGTGGTTAAGAGCACTGACTGATTTTCCAGAGGTCCTGAGTTCAATTCCCAGCAACCACATGGCGGCTTACAACCATCCGTAATGGGATCCAATGCCTTCTTCTGTCTCCTCTAAGAGAGCAACAGTGTACTCATAAAATAAAAATTTAAAAAAAAAGGAGAAACAGAAGTTAACTGGGAAAAGCAAAGAGTTTGTATGGAGGATACAGGATACATTAAAGAACGGTAAACATTCAGCAAGGGGGGCAGAACACACCATGTGTCTCTTTCCTGCCACTGCAGCAAGCTCTTCGTGTACCCTCTTGGTTTGGAAAAGCAGGAACCACAGACAACAGATGGGAGACATGGCCTCTCCTGGAAAGAGACTCTCGAAGACTTTTCTGCTCTTCTTTATTTGTCCCACTCTCTGTTTGGCCCTGTATGCAGTGCCCATTTGAGAATGGTTTTAGGAACCTGGCCATGGGGCAGGCCCACTTCTGCCTGATTCTGAGAGCAAGTTCTTGTGTCTGCAGATGCCAGTGGGACCAGCCTGCTGTAGGTGTTACAGTAGCTGGATTCTTTCCATTATCCCTTCTACCTTAAAGTCTCACAGGTTACCACTGATGTGCTTCTCCAGAACACCCACACGGGAAACAAGGGTGGGCGCTACATGGGTCATAGCAGCTTTTCATTGATAATCTGCCTCCCTCCAGAAAGCCAGAGAAAAGCCTCAGTTATTTCCAGGGTCCCAGTGCATCCTGGGAAAGTCTCCACACAGCCTCTCCTTTTGAGTCATAAACGAAAATTTATGACTTACTCTTTTATTAAATTTCAGTGACCTTCGCTGAGCTTTGAAAAGACTAGAAGATAATTGTACCTGTGTATGAGCACGCATGTGTGCAAGTGTGTGAGCTCCAACACACCCAAAGCACATACTTTCTCATTTAGTTCAATATAACTTTTCCATTTTATTAAGTGGAAAATGATGAATCTCAGAGTGATGAGGCTATTTGGTTTGTAGGCACACAATTTATGAAGTCTAGATTGGCCTTCCTTGTTCTCGGGAGCCTACCACAGTGCCTGCGACATAGCAGGAAATTGGTCGATATTTGGTGGAATGGATTAACACTATGTATATTGAAGAACTGAGATAAAAGTTTTAACCTCACTACCCACCACATCTGGATTCCTTCCGGCAAAATTGTGTGTTTAGCTATAGAAATCAGAACAAATAAAGTACCTAGTCAAGTCCTATATATATTACCACAATATTTAAATATTTAAAACATTTTCTTGTAATATATCTAGGCCATGGTCTGTGTTAGTGACTGCTCAATTAGCATTGAACATTTTATGAGGTAAGGGATCCCCTGACCTCTGCTGCCCCATACTCTATCCCACAGCCTAACCCCCAAAGCATGTGTGTGTGCTCATACACAGTTCTGCATACAACTTCATAACCATGCAGTCAAACTCCATACACATTCAGGATTATGTTGAGTTGTGGATCGCCCTGGAGCTGTTTGTGTTTTGGTGCTAATTCCACTTTTCCAGGACAGGCTGCCTGGGACTAGGAGTAGATCCCATACTCAGGTGACTTCCTGTGGACCTTCTCCCCATTTTAACTTGTAAAATAAAGGCTAGAGCCAGTGATTGGGCAGTGGAAGGGAAGGTAAAGCTGAAAAGTTTTAGGGAGAACCAGAAGAGGAGGAGAAAGAGGAAGACTGAAGAGGAGGAGGTGGAAGGAAAGTGGAGCAGAAGCACATGGCCTGGAGAAACCACAAGTTATAAGGGATCTCAAAACTGGGGAATCTAGTGCAGCGGTAGATCTGCCCAATCTAGGCATAGAGCTTGTATTCACACTAATTGAGTTGTGTTTTTATTGCACAGGCTTATTTGGCTTGGGGATTTACCACAACAATGTTGGGGCAGCTTTTCTTTCAAATGAGATATTTAGTGCCTAGTAAAGGCCCCTGATAAACTGTGTACCACAGTGTGCAAAGCTACTATCAGGTTACAAGGGGGAAGACAGGAAGGAAGCCAAGACAGAGGTACACGAACATGTACTTCTTACATCTCGAGGGGGACAGGCAGGTCAGCTCCCTAGAACTTCTAAGTGGCATAGGAACCTGGAGGGCAGTGAGTAAAATCATTATTGCAGACATCCTGTCTCAAGAATTCAGGGAGCAGCCTGCCGGTGAGCGGACGAGCTTTTCATTTCCTTCTGAGGAATGGGAGAAGGTTGGTTGTGCATTTAAATCCTCGCTGACCCATGGCTGGCAGCTGGACAGGCTGACACACTGCATCAAGTCTCAGTTATTCATACAAATATGATCCACTTAATGATTGACTTATCCTTCGAGAATATTGAGACCCAGACCATTTTTTCACCCCTTCCTCCCACTAATATTCTTTGTAAATACAAATAGCATGGTTTTATAAACACTCCTTTAATAAACCCCAGAAACAGAGCCAAGACTAGCGTCCACAATCCCACTTTCGGGACCAAGTCCCCTATCCTCAGATCGTTCTTTCTTATGAAAATACCACATCCAGTTAAAACAGACGAGCTGGTGTGGTCAAATAAAACGGTAAAACTCAAAATGAAAAACCTTTTGTTAAGGAGGAATGAATGAAGGAAAATAATTCTCCTGCCAGTTCAAATACATCTAAAACATCTCGGGAGTTCTGAGACCTTCAGAATGAAGATGAATTTGTGAAGATTAGCAATGACAGCCATGTGAAGTACAGAAGGAGAGCAGAAACCAGTCTAGCTTTTAATGGGGAAGAAAGATCTCACTCATCAGGAAGCCAGGGGCCCCAGAGCTATGTCCAGTAACTGAGGATAATGTCAGCTTCCCATATCTTGCTCACTGCTGCCGTGACTCCATCTTAGAGAGGCCAAACTCTTCCAAGCAGTGAAGACCTCTGCAATCCATACTTATGTACTTAATCATGGAAGCAAACATAAAATAAAAATGAGCATGAGGAATAATATGTTTAACAAAATTGCTATATTAAATATATATGTATAAACTACATATATGTATAAACTATGTATATGTAAAACTGTGTAACAAAATATAAGAAACGTAAGTAGCTACACAAACTTGAAAGCAAGTAAATACATTTAACGCTTGCTGCCATGTCCCATTCTCAGGACTTGGAATGCATTAACTTGTATAACCTTCAGAATTCCTGAAAGAAACAATGGTTATCCCTGTTTTATGTTTAAGGAAACCAAGGCACAGACAAAGGAACTGCCTCCAAAGTTATACATGCACCAAATGGTGGAGGTGGTATTCCCATTCTCAACTCTGTACTTTTATTTACTCTAAGAGAGAGCTCACTGTAGCTGTGGAAAGTGAAATTCCTTATAGAAGGAATATATTAGAAGGATGCCTAGGAGTGGATGGGGCAGCTGTGCAGGTCAAGTGTTGCAATCTCCCACCCTATGTGTATAAAACCAGACCTGAGATCCTGCCTAAGCTAGATTCTGAGAAGTCCTGTCTTAATGAAGCCCCAAGGAAACTGTCCACCAGTTCAGAGACACGGTGCTCGAAAAAGGAGAGAAGGAACCACATGCAAAACTAGAACCACAGCCCCCAAGTTGTGGTGACAAAAGCCTTTAGTCCTGCCACTCGGGAGGTAGAAAGGCAGGCATTTCTCTAAGTTTGAGACCAGCATGGTCTATGGAGTGAGTTCCAGGACTGCCAGGGCTACACAGAGGAAATCTTCTCTCAAGCCAACAAAAACAGACAAACAAAAAAGATAGAAACCCCAAAATCACTCAGCTCAGGAATGGATTCCAAGTTCACACTACCTACATGATAATGGAATGAGAAATGAACAGGAAAAAATGGTGGAGAGTCAACAGACTCTGAACTTCTGAACAGAGACGCTTCTAGGAAGGAAGGAAGG
>NW_022196910.1:47800598-47840604 GCF_008632895.1 Mastomys coucha
GCAAAAACAAAACCCACCATGTAAGGTAGATAGCAAATGAATCATAGAGACCACAAAGAAATCTACAAGAGGCTTTCTGTGAGCCTTTTAAATATTATTTAAGAATAAGAGAAAAAAAGAATGACCAAAGTAGCTGGACTAAAAAGGCAAGTTTTGTTTTAAAGAGACAGTATATGTTTAGTGTAAGAAAGATAGCCATAACACCTGACAAGCTTTAATACATGAATCATTGCAACGAAAACCTAAAGGGAAAACTAGAAGATCAGAGATGGAATGAGGAAACACAGCTCTAAGAGACAGGAGGGCAAGCAAAATGGCAGAGAAGCAGAAGCAGAAGTAGGATGAGAAACACCTTGTGTGGGCGAAGGGTATTAGAAGAACACGGTAGAAATGTTTTCAAGTTCTAAGAAAATAATGAATTTCTTTTAAAGATTATTTGTTCAATTTTATGTGTTTTGGAGTGTTGCCTGCATGTATGTATGTGTACATGTGCAAGCATGCTTGTTACCCACTGAGATCAGAAGAGAGTAACAGATCCTCCGGAACTGGAGAGATGAACAGTTGCGAGCTATCACGTGGGGTGCTGGTACTCTAACCTTAATCATCTGTAAGAGCCACACCGCTGAGTCATCTCTTTAGCCCCCAATCGTGAATATTTAGATTGAAAAAGAATGTTGGTTCCAAGCATGGTTCTGAACCTAACGCTATCACCATGACCTCATGATGTAAAAAACGAAAACATCCACAGAAGTCAGCAAGGAGAAGACCAGCTGCCATGACAACATGATAGTGCTGACCAATCACAGCCAACTTCGCAGAAACAATGGATTTCAGAAAACAATAGAAGAAAATCTTTTTTTCTCTGATGGGACATAACTTATTTGAGCTTCCTATAACTTGCTAAGATTTCACTTTTAAATGAGATTAAAGTAAAGATCCTCCCAGACATTGAACAACTAAAACTGATTGCTACCAAGACCTTCAGAGAAATACCAAAGAAGGGAAGAGCGAGGTACAGAAGCACACTGGCAGATACAAATAAGCAAAGCATGCTGGGAAGTCTCCATTAGTGTTGACTGGGGATGTTTCTAATAACACAAGAGGGTTGCTCTGAAATTAGTGAGCCTGGAGATACTTATCTGTCTTAGGAGAGGTGGACACATGGATAAGCTTCAGACTTGGAAGATTATCTCTTAAGCTTAACCGTATAAACTAATGGTAATTGAGGAGGAATATCTCTTGGCCATAAACTTATTTCTAGACCTTCTTGGGAGTTTTTGTTCAGAGTGTCCGGAAAGTTCTCCATTTCCTTGTGACTTAACATATCCTTCATTCAAGCTAATTTTGCAGAGCAGTCTTAGATGAGACTATACTCAGTGGGACTTGATTTCTGGGCTCTTCCTTTTGAGTCTCCAGGGTGGAGAAACAAGCTGTGAGCCAGGACACATAGGAAAAGCAGTGTGCCAAAAGGAGATGATTCCTAAGCAAGTGTCTTGGGATGCAAATGAGAAAATCCTCCATATTCTTCCTGGCATGTAATGTTTTTGCAGGTGATTAGTGGGATGAGGTAATTTAGTAGATCCTGTTCATCGGAAACGAATTATTTTGAAGCGATGATTTAAATTGGGTATTGGCAGGAATTGAATATTTAGGCTAATGAGTTTAATTATCAGGAAGTGTTGTTCTTTTTAATTTTTATTTTTTTCTTTTTCTTTTGTTACAGTGATGTAATAACCTTTGGCATTCTCTGTGTAAGAACAGGAAGGCTTATGTGTTAAAGTATTTGAGCAGAATCATGTGAGAGAAAAGTGCCCTGTAACATGTAACAGTTATTAACTCCCTCCTTAGCCTGGGTAAGAACCAGAAGTCACTGAAAGTGCAGTATAACTTAGCTTAACTAAAATCCAGAGCCACTTACCAGATCCCTGAATAGAAGTCTTCTGATCAATATATAAAGAATACAATCAATACTACCTCCCTTCTACAAGCCCAGAGATGGATGCTTGTGTTGAGAACCATGATCTTTGGAAATACTGATATACTGACCTTGGGGGACTTTTGCTCCAATGTGTAGCCTGTTATGTTACAACTCTGTCCATTTATCTAAAGACCTAAGATATGGATCGGTTGGAAGAAACCATACACAGGGTAAGCCAGATAATGATGGCTAAGTTCTTCCTGTCCCAAACTGTCCTTAAACGGTGAGCCCTTGTCAGCTCCATCACACCAACTCACTTACTCTGAGATGTGGGTGCCTTGAGAGGAAGACTCTGCTCGTTTTAATCAGGGCATCTCCAGGTTCAGCTTGGTGTCTGGCACATAGTGGTTTCCCAATCAACTTTTGTTTTTTACTAAAAGTTAATTGGTGAGCTCCTGGAGGTCAGTGTGCCTCTTACCATCTCAGAAAAAGTCTGCCATACTACCTACTATTCCTTTATCCCACGTAACCTGGACAGCATGCAGATGTGCCTCATAGATACCTGTGCTTTCTAATATATAGCTAAATTTGGCTTTGTATATTTACATTGATGGGATTAAATTTCAGCTCTTCATACTAGCAGCAACACTTCAAGAGTTCAATCTCCACACATGAGGAACAGCTACTACATTCAATAGCACAGCTATAGAACATTCTCATCACTATAGAAAATTCTGTCACGAGGTCACTATAGAATCCCAGCTGGAATCTCTAGACCCAAGTCTGAGTTGGCTACTAACTAAAGATTAGCATTCCACTTCACAAGCACCTGCAGTTCTTCCAGCCTGAAGTACTCCCCTTTCCCATAGTACTTAACACATTCCTTCTCTTCTTTCAGGTATTAGCTGAGTCATACTATCCCAGCTAGATCAACCTGAATGAATCTTGACAAAATTGATATTTTAGGTACCTTTATGCAGTCACTAGGCCAATATCTATCTCTCAGGCCAAACTAAGCACCCAGAGGCTAGGAGTAACGGCATTTTGTTCACAATGTATCCCCACTGAATAGAAAACTGAGAGATTATACATTGTTGCAATTCTCACTAGACAAGCTATAAAGGAGCCATCAACTCCAGTGTTCCTGCTTCAGGATCTCAGTGGTTGGTGTACTTCAGGAGCCACCCTCCGCTACACACACAGGAAATGGATCCATTGCTCACAGCCATCATTCCTTCATTGCCATCTCTGTTCATCTACCTTCCTTGGCTATGCTAAATATTCCCTACATCACTCTGTCACCTGTGAGGGTCTACAAGAATATTCCAGACTCTCAGAGATGAGGAGACTGGCCACGCCAAATGAGCACCCACAATGTAAGAGAACACAGCCTTTCCTCCAGGTATAGAAACAGGTTCTAGAATTCTCCCTGTGTAGATGACACTTCTTTTCCATGAAGTTGGATGCTTAAAACTAAGCCCTTGCGGGCTGGAGAGATGGCTCAGCGGTTAGGAGCACTGACTGCTCTTCCGAAGGTCCTGAGTTCAAATCCCAGCAACCACATGGTGGCTCACAACCGTCCGTGATGAGATCTGATGCCTTCTTCTGGTGTGTCTGAAGACAGCTACAGTGTACTTACATATAATAAATAAATCTTTAAAAAAAAAAAAAAAAAAAAAAAACTAAGCCCTTGCATCTTCTCTGGAGAGTAACTTTCCCTAGGAACCTTTTCATCTTCAGGGCTTACTGTCTGGCCCTGCTCTGGGAACACAAATATATCACTGTTCTAATAGTGTGATCACAGTTCCCCCAAGTGCCCCCAGAATTTTGCTATTGTCCGGGTAAATTTCTGCAGCACCCCTGGCCTATTGCTGCCTGGATACTGGGGAAAGCAGAGCCAGTTGCAGTTGAAAGGCTCCTGAAGTGTTCGGGTCTGCACATTTCATAAGTCTAGAGCATAGGCAGACAGACACAGCAGCAGAAAGGACAGCCCAGTCAGGCTCCTGGGAGACTCCCTGTCTGAGTTCATGCAGCTCTTGCTCCCAAACGGAAGTGGAAAACCAAATAAAGTCAACTCCATGGAGGTCCCGGGGCCTAACACTGAGCAGCCTCACGAATACCAGAGTGAAACATCATGACTCATGTTATTACAATAAATGCCTAAGAAAGTAATAAGGATTTGGCACTTAGTATAAAGCACTGGCAAGACAGCTTGAATGCTTTCTGCTTGTCGTAAAGTGTAGCCTGGGACATTTTCTCTCGTTGAGCAACAGGCATTAGCAATGTTATCTATGGTAGTACAGGAGTTACTCACAAAGCTTTATTAAAGGATGTCAAGTTCCCTCCCTCCGTGCGTTCTCTTTCCAGGGAAAGGCTTCAGGACACTAAGATGCTTTTTCCAGGGTGTCTCCAACAGTCTACTACTATTAGGAGATGAAACACATGTCTAGAGGATTAGCAATTCAGACATCACCTTCCCCAAAATGATTTGCTTGGAAGACAGACTGCTGCAAAGGTAAACAAATGTGGTCCTGATTTAACGCCATTCACATTTACAGAAAAGGCTCTGCACGGGACAGACACAAGTTAAGACAGAAACAAACAAACAAACAAACAAACAAACACCTTGCTCCAGAGCCACTGTTGAGGGCAAAGTGGAAGAGAAGTGGCTCAGCTAATGCTCTGGGCTCTCCAGAGCACGGAGCAAGGTTGCAGCCCTCCAAGGGAATGGGGTTCTCTCACAGAGAAAAAACCAAAATCAATCCCATGCAGGCGGGTGCTAAGATGGCTCCGACTCTCTGGGCATATCCATCAGTGTGAAGACCTGAACGCAGTCGCAGCGTGTAGGGAAGGGGTGGTCCTTCATCTTGTACTGAAAACAAGGTCAAAAGAGCGGAGGAGAGGGCACTTCTGCAGGGCAGTGGCCCTGCTCCCTGTGATGAAAAGCTCACCCCAATCTGCCCACAGGTACTTTGTTCCCTGCAATAGAAGGTCTTTCCCAGTCTGGCAAAGGAAAGAAGCCCTCCCTGTTTTGGCAAGACGGGGTTAGGTGCTGCCTCCCTGGCTCACCCTATGAGCAGGATAGATCATGAGGTTTGCCTAGGAAGCAATGGAGTTTTGTGCTGAAATGAGGGCAGTCCTCCTACCTGCCATGCCCCTTGAGTGACTTTCCCCTGAAGTTTGTCTTGCCTTCTGCCATCGCAGTTGGCTTAGAGTCCTCTGGACTGTCAGTTTGTTGCAGATGGGCTTTGGAGTCATTCACTTCTGTAACCCCTGCTCGTGGGCAGAAAAAAAATAACCCAAATCTATTACTGTTCTGTTAGAATCGAGGCTTACATCCAGACAGGCCACCCCAGGCCAGTACAGTTCCATGTGGGGTTTATTGTATGGGAAGAGGGCAAAGGTGGCGACAAAGACGAAAGAGAAACAGACAGAGAGCGGAGGTCAGAAGGGTCTGCCTTTGACTTAGGTTGTGACATAACCCCTCATAGGTAAAGGTGGGAGGTGAGCCAAATAGAGTCTGGGAATATATGGCAGTTGCCATGGCAACAGATACATGGGTCCCTGTCACCTATGTGTGATGTCACTGGGTTCTGAGATGATCTGCCTCTCTGATTCCTGATACCAACAATTACTGCCATGGAGCCTTGTACGAAATGAATGAAAGGTGACCCTCACACCTGGGTCCTACAGCCTTTCCAGCTGCTTTGAATCTAATCATGGAGACCAAGATAGTCTCACTGTGTTCTGTACCCATGGCAGCCAATGGATTTCTGATTCCTGCATCTTTTCACCACTATTCCCTTGTCACTAGAATAAAGAGATTAAGGACCAGGGGTCCCATTTGTTCCTCTCTCTCTCTCTCTCTCTCTCTCTCTCTCTCTTTCTCTCTCTCTCTCTCTCCTTTCTTCCTTCCTTTCCTTTCCATTCTTTCCTTTCTTTTTCTTCCTTTCCTTTTTTTGAGACAGGTCTCACTCTGTAGCTCTGGCTGGCCTGGAACTTGCTATGTAGACCAGGCTAGCCTCAACTAGAAGATATCCGCTTGCCTCTGCCTCCCAAGTGCCAGGATTAAAGGTGTGAATCATCATGCCCAGTAGAATAATTTGTTATTGCTGTTGATTTCTCTTTCTCTGCCATGAGTGGAAGGAATATTTATAAGTAAGACCTATGGGACTCCCTACCTTCAACTTTCTGAGTTTATATTTAAAATGTCCTACTGCCCCCATTTTCCACATATGAATTTGATGGTGCAGAGAAGAGAAATGATTTGCTCAAATGCCCACAGTTGCTTACAGATAGTCCAGGGCTAGGCCCCCCAGCTGGACTCTGCAGTGAACTGCAGAGCCTATGTTTATAACCACAATACTCTACTGCCAGAAGCATGGGTGAGGGAGGCTGTGTCTGTGTGGGAAAGACTTTACTGCAGAGTCTGTCTGTAACATTGAGGAAAGGAGTGTACAGCGCCTGTTTCTCTGCCTCTTGTCCGTTAGCCATACTGAGCCTGGCTCCTTTGAGGTAAAAGAAAGCACCAGGCAAGAGTGTGGTCCAGGAGACTGAATAGCTAACAAAACAGGAAGCTTGCTCACTGTTTACGAGATAAATGAGAAGCAGAGAGCAAGCCAAGGTAGAGCTCCTGCCCAAGGTAACAGCCAGACAGTGGCAACGCCAGGCTGGGAGCCTTAATCCCCTGACTTCCTGCCTGGGTTTTCTCCAGGCGTTCCCCCCCATTCTGCGACTATAAAAAACACACAGGGCTCTCTTTACCACATTCCTCAAGTTTTAAAGGCATCACTCCTGCTGTCCTCCTTCCCAGATTCTAATTCTCTTTTCTTTTTAACATCTGAGGAAGAAAGTGTTATGGTTAAAAGCATTTGGATTCCACTATGTCACTGTAACATAATGTGTAATAAATACTTTTTATTATTTATTACCCAAAAGCTTAGGGGCCATGGAAGACTGAAAGCTATCCTTTTTTCTCCCCACTCCCACCCCCATGAAGCTCTAACAAGTTTATTCCAGCCCCTGGGTGGAGAGGGTGAGGGTGGGAAAGGACCCAGCTGAGCCTGGGGATTTAATCTTCACAATGCCACAGGCTGTGTCTCTGTGATCATTGTATGTGACTGGAAGATTTGTTTTAGCTCAAACCTTGCAGCCTGGGGCATGACAGGCTCCCAGAAGCACCTATCCAGCCCATCCCCAGAAGCAGCTGAATAAGCTATGGTAAAGGCAGAACCAAGGATCTAGGTTACCCCAGAGTTCCCAGTGCTCTGAAACTTCTGTTTCAGATAAGAGCTACAGAAAGATCTCAGAGTCAGTTAGTTGAGCAAATTAACTTTGTGGCTATTTCTGGTGAAGAAGAAGAAACAAAACAAAACTCCTTTATGTTAAAAGGCACAGAAGACTACAGGTCCCCACACTCTACCCTCCTAGCACTTCGTACCTGACAGGAGGGAATTTTGTTTGCATTAAAATGGCATCTTCCAAGAGGACCTATGAACCTGAAACAAATGTTGTTTAATTTGCCATTCATTAGGGGTGTATCTGGATTGATTTATTGCACCCTTATGACCCTAAGTCTTTGGAACAGCATTCCTGCACAATTAAACAGGGAAAGGGTTCAGACAGGAGTTGCAGAGATCAGCAAAGAAGGCTACGGTGATACTGAGAATTGCTGTGTATTGGTAACCCAAAGTGCACACAGACCAGTTGAGCTTTGAAGGCATGTCAGTCAGACAAGAGTGCGTAAGTTTTTTGACTCAGGTTTTCCAAGTCTTTCCTGAGGGATGTGGCCATCACAGGACACTATTACCCAGGTTGTAGATTTTTGGGTACTTTCCCATTCAGCAAAATTGTGATCTATCTCTCTGTCTCTCTCTGTCTCTGTCTCTGTCTCCCCCCCCCCCCCCCCCCGTCTTTCTCTCTCTGTGTTTCTCTCTGTTTCTTTCTGTTTGTCTCTCTGTCTGTCTCTCTGTCTTTCTGTCTGTCTCTGTCTCTTTCTTGTCTGTCTCTTTCTGTCTGTCTCTTTCTCTCTTCTCTGTGTGTCTCTGTCTGTCTCTCTTTCTCTATCTCTCTATATCTCTCTGTCTCTCCAACCCCCGTCTTTCTCTCTCTGTGTTTCTCTGTGTCTCTCTCTGTGTCTCTCTCTGTGTCTCTTTCTGTCTCTCTCTATCTCTCTGTCTCTCTCTATCTCTCTGTCTGTCTCCTCTCTCTCTTTCTCTCTTTCTTTCTCTCCCCCCCCCACTTCTCCCCCTGAGGAACCCTGCTTTTTCTGCTAATTATATCCCAGTCAGAGAAAGATGGAGCCAGATAGCAATTAGAGATGTTCACTAGAGAGAAAATAAATGTCTCCTGGCAGTCCAATAGGCTAGCGAGAATCAGAAAATGAACAAATTAAACAAAAACAAAAACAAAAGCAAACACCTTGCCAAGTGCTGAGAATTGAGGCGACAGCAATTACCGCATGAAAAACGGGATCCGTCTCCTCTCTCATGTGTGGCACAAGTCTAATTACAGCGATTATGAAAAAAGACTACAGTGTTTTATTTTATCTCATTTTATTTTGTTCTTCGTATGTAAGCAAACCACTCAAGGACTGGCAAGCCTCAGCCAGCTGGCATTTATTTATTTTTTATCTCCTACTGTGACTCACCTTGTTTTAATTGACTTCCAAGAAAACATTGGGGTGGGGGGCTTTGTGGTTGTGGTTGTAGCTAAAAACACACATTTACCTGAAGCTGGGGTCAAGGAGGGAGAACACAGTGCCTTCAATTCACTACCCAACTTTCTTCCAACCCCATCACCTTAGGCTACCCTGCCAGAATCCATAACCAGGGAGGGAGCTTGGGCTTATGGCAGAGAACCTTGTGCTCCTGTGCCTCTTGTGAGAGAGCTTAAATGCTGGATCTCCCTGCAAGCAGCTATCCCCAGGTCTGACCACTCCTACCCACATTCCTCTCAGACTTCCACCCTAAACTGGCATGGGTCAGATGTCTAGCAAGCATCCTGGCTTTGTTTGGTTTTCCCATTGAAACTCAATGGCTATATAAGTAAAGAGGAATGTGAGGAGGGGTGCGGGGGGTGGGGGGAGATGAGGTCTGCAAGTTGATAATATTCTATTGTTTGGGGAACATTAGGAAGTCCCTTCTCAAATTTTCTCCCCACAGAGGCTGGGCATCCTACCACTTTTGAGGGAACTGGCTCCCCCCAGAATGTTAGGATTTATTAATGTAGTTTAGGAAACGAGTCCCTAGAGATCCACCATGGACTTGATCACACAGAATGGCTGCCGTGAGAAGCAGCCTGCTTGCAAATCAGGGGCCTTAGATACTCTAGAGGATAACTTCCTGTCTCTCCCTAAAGAATCTGGAGTGTTCTTCCTGGAGTGAGCAGCAGTAAGTCTGACTGACCTACATGGAGCATTCAAACAGGGTTAATGATTCATACAACTGCTTTTTCATACATTCGCCAGAGGTCTGAAACTTAATTTTTTTTTTTTTTACAGAAACTGACACTCTCAATTTAAAAACTCCCTTATACTCTTTGGGATGAAAATCTTGGCTTTGATTTGATTCAAATACAAGGTGAGAAGCTCTTCTCATAAGATGAGCCAACAAGGAACTCTCTCTGGTTCCTTCTGAGGGCTCTGTCCTTCTCCCAAGCTCTGTGGCCTGAGTACCTTTGGTGTCCAGGCTGCCTCCTGTCCTGAATCTCAGCAGGATGCTCTCCTTGATCCCTTCTAACCTCCCCACTCAAGGTCCTCTTGAGTGTGGGAAAGGGGGTGGAGCTGAGTAGGGGGTCTGAGGTCCCTCAGCCTGCAGGGCTTTCAGAGTGAGGAGCCAGGTCAGCAGGACAGACAGGAAGGTGCAAAAGGATGGAGTGGAGAAGGAATGCCAAATGAACAGAGCCATAGGCCCCACCAGAGCTTCCCACCACCGCACTCACCACAAAGTACTGGCTGTATTTGGCATGGTGGTTTTTACAAGCTCCAATCCATTTACAACTGCTTAAATGGTCCTGTGTCCAACTGGCTCATGTTTGTCTCTTGACAGCTGTTATCGACCTGTGGAGATGACTCGGAATGGTGATGGATAAGCAGATAGAGTTGCTGGGTGTGGCCGTATATGCTGCCAACTGCCCACCCTGTTTTAGGCTTTATCCTCCTACCGTTCCTGGCGTTATCCCCACTCTCTGTCACCCCTCGAGCCTTCTTGTCTTCATAATCTCTGTCTTGTTTGCTCTACACCATTCAAGGAGCTGCTTGGTTTTCTCTCTTCACATCGGTAAATAGTGCTATGTGTACAGCGCCCCCATCTGGATTTCAGCATAATTAACCCAAGACTTGTAAGTAGAATCTCCATGAATGGTGATAATTAGAATTGATAATCAATAAATATTCTATAATGTCCTTTGATTGGTATGGCAGGTAAATGTGAAGAGGCCAAAACTGTGTAGGTGCCAAAAGGATATCATTTTCTTTAAGGTAGTTACCAGATCCGCCTTGGTTTGTGTCAGCCACTTCTTCAGGAGACTTAATGTCTGGCCTGTTCACTAAAGTTCCCAGATGTTGGCTTTGACTTTATAAAGAGGGCAGCAAAGACTGGGTACATGATATGAGTGTATCACAAGACACTGCCAGTTTCAACAGGGAACGGAGCTGGGGAAGGTGGTGATCTTTCTAACAGTTTCTAAAGTGCTGAGAAAAAGCAATGGGAATAATAGAACAGCTACAGTATGAAATGGGAAGGAGCCTGATAGAAGAGCTGGAAGTCAGGAGCTTGGGGTCTCAGAAGCCATCTCTTCAACCATCTATCATGTGGGCCCTGAGGGAAGTGCCACCTAACCAGGTGGACATTCCACATGGAAAGGCCTTTGCTTCTGTTTGCTCTGAGATCAGGCACATTTTTGTGACTCCAAAAGCAAACCATAAGCTTTTGGCACAAAGCCAACCTTTACTTCCCAGAGCAGAAGGTTCCTTAGTGCAATGCAATGAGACAGAACCACTTAGCATGCCACTTTTGCCAGATCTTTCCACTTTGAAGTGCAAGTTTGGAATGCTATTCTTAGCTCTACCACTGAGTTGTGGTATCCCATGATACCACTATCATGGGATAGTGACCACCCCACACCAGATTCCCTATCACTGGTGACAAAACTAGAGAGAGAAATCTTTAGCACCCAGTAAAACCATGACTGCTCCAAATAGTTCATAATGATTTTTTTTTTTCTGGGAAAATAATGTTCAACTGAAATAGCATGAAAAAGCAATGGGAAAATGTACAAGCATGCGAGAGCCCCCGATCTCCACTGTTCCATAACAGCATATCACATCACAGAGAAGAAAATAGACAGAAAAATGTGTCTCTAGAGAGTCAACAGCTCGAGTCTCTCTGTCCCATAGAAATGACTGTTTATACTATATACCAAAGCACCATATTAGGAGACTACTTTTTTGTTTTTCTTTATTTTATTCAACCAATTCATGGGCAAAGAGATTTGAAATTATTAGAAAACATATTTCTGTAATTCATCAGTGTTACTGTATTATTGTCACACTGCATCCTCTGACACACAGCTGGATGGTGTGGCCCAGGAACGATTACCTTGGTGGGAAAACAAGAATGCCTCTGGGATTCACAACTCTATCACACAACACACAACACAACAATCAGGTCAAACATTACCAGGCTCTAATTCTTCTAAAGAAAAGGTCAAACTGGCAAGCTGGGGAAAGAAGTTCTTTGGTGCTGACCTAGTCAGGGTGCTGGGCAGGATCATTAGTCCATGGTCATGGAGAAGCTTGATTCAGTAGGATGGCTTTCCCAGGGAATGTCTCTGACCAGCAGTGTAGGTTAAAGGAAGGATCTCTGGGAACCTGGGCTCAGACTGAATTCTATTTTGCACATTCATTAGCTACATTTCCTCTGGAAAGCTACTGGGTCTCGGTGTTCTTATAAACATGAAGTTCTATAATAAGAACTCCAGGGGCTGGCAAGATAGCTCAGCAGTTAAGAGCACTGACTGCTCTTCTGAAGGTCCTGAGTTCAAATCCCAGCAACCACATGGTGGCTCACAACCATCCATAATGAGATCTGATGCCTTCTTCTGGGGTGTCTGAAGACAGCTACATTGTACTTACATATAATAAATAAATTAATCTTTTTTTTTTTTTTTTTAAAAAGAACTCCATAAACATTACACATCATCATTACTTCTCTGGACCTATGCTGCAATGACAATGCATTATAGAATGGCTGTCTTAACAACCCATTTGTTTTCTCTAAACCCTGGAATCAAGACCCAGGCCCAACGGGTGGATGGTCTGATTCTTGGCGAAGATTTCCCTTCTAGTTATCAGATAGCCACCTTCTCAATTGTGTTTTTATTTAACCATTCCTCATGTGGTATGCAGAGAAATAAAGAGAGAAAGGAAGAGGGTGTGAGGGATGGAAGGAAAAGAAGAAAGGAGACAAGGGGTAAGAATGGTTTCTTTGGTATAGACTTGTGTTAGGGCACTAGTCCTATTGGACAAGGTTCCACTTTTAAGACTTCATTTAATCTTATTTCCTTGAAGTCCACATCCCACACTGGGAACTAAGACCCCGAGTGAACAGATTTTGCAAAGAAAACATTTAGTCCATAAAAACTAAAATTATTATCACTATCCTAAATTGTATATTATAAACTTTGAGTTAGATGATTCCAGTGCAAAATTATGAAGTAAAGGTAGCATGTGGCAGTTTGAATGAAAGTGGTCCCATAGGCTCATAGAGGGTGGCACTATTGGGAGGTGTGGCTTCATTGGAGTAGGTGTGGTTTTGTTGGAAGAAATGTGTCACTAGGGGGTGGGCTCTGAGGTCTCAGATGCTCAAGCCAGGCCTACTGTGACATTTGCTTCCTATTGCCTAAGGATCCAGGTGTAGGACTCTCAGCTACCTGTCTAGTACCAAGTTGTCTGAATACTCCCATGCTTCCCTCCATGATGATAATGGATTAAGCCTCTAAACTGTCAGCCACCCCAGTTAAAAGTTTTCCTTTGTAAGAGTTGACGTGGTCATGATGTCTCTTCACAGCAATGGAAATGCTAAGACAGGGTGTCTCTATGTCTCCACAGTTAGGCCATATTCAGTTAACCATCAGACACTGTTGATCA
Organism: Mastomys coucha; assembly: GCF_008632895.1. NCBI lineage: Eukaryota > Metazoa > Chordata > Mammalia > Rodentia > Muridae > Mastomys > Mastomys coucha. Next base: position 47,813,666 of record NW_022196910.1, read on the forward strand.
ACCTTCACAGCGACCACCTACATAACCACCAACTAGTCTTGTAAGACACATGTCTTAGTTAGGGTTTTACTACTGTGAACAGACACCATGACCAAGGCAACTCTTACAAGAACAACATTTAATTGGGGCTGGCTTACAGGTTCAGAGGTTCAGTCCATTTCCATCAAGGCAGGAACATGGCAGTGCCCAGGCAGGCATGGTGCAGGAGTTGATAGTTCTATATCTTTATCTGAAGATTGCTAGCAGAATACTGGCTTCCAGGCAGCTAGGACAAAGATACTAAAGCCCATACCCACAAGGCCACACCTACTCCAACAAGGCCATGTCTCTGAACAGGACCACTCCTTGGGCCTAGCATATACAAACCATCACAACACACATGCGCTTACTGATGCTTCTCCACTCATGATCTGACTAAACTTTGGAAAAGCACAATCTGGAGAAGTGAACTCTAAGAGGCAATCCACATTGCTTTGACTAGAGACTTTTGTACAGGCATCTCTGAACTTCTTATCTTCAATAACACATACACAGCAATTGGTCTATTTCACAGCTCCTGAACTTTGTGCTTTATATTTATAACAAGTTTCCCTGGGACCTGCCATATCCTCTCTACTTGGCAGAGAATGCACTTATGAAGTTAGAACCACATTCATTACGGTCCCAAGATTCTTTGCTCATTCCTGTTAAACTGTCTTGGACTATCCCACCATCCTTCCCATACACATGGCCTTATCCATGGGAGCTACAAGCCGTGCCTTTTATAACCACAATGCTTGCCCCAAACCCCTCTTCTGTCAAAGTCTAAGCCACATTCCTGTTTACTTTTCTACACTTCCTTGAATAAAACTAAGTATGCTTTTGCTTCTGTCATACTTCTTGCTCTCCTAGCTGCCAGTCTTCCCAATTAGACTGCTCTTGATCATGTTTTCAACTCCCTGTATTACTAAGAACATAGTAGTTCTTAGTAACCAGAAACTAACCCTATAATTCTTTTTAGTTTTTTATTTATGCACATGAATATTTCTTACTTTCATGTGTGCACACACACCATGTGTGTGTGGTGCCTATAGAGATCAGAAGAAGACATTGGCTTCCCTGGAACTGAAGTTACAGATAATTTACAGAGGTAAACCTGTGGGTGCTGGGAATCGAGAACCCAGGTCTTCTAGGAGAACAGTCAGTGCTCTTTCCCGCTAAACCATCTTTCCACCCACTAGCCCTTTCCTGAAAAGATACCATCCTCAAGTGGTCCCCACTGGAGCTGGACAGTGGCCAGCCTATGTGGTCGTTTGCAGAGCTCCTGGAGCAGAGACTTTCTTGTTACCTCCAACTGTATCATGCAGGAAACATCCCTACTTTCTATTCACAAAGTCACTGCAGAGTCAGATGACCTGTACATAGTGAGAATCTGACTCTCTTTCAGATGAGATAACATTAAGAGACTTGTAGGCTAGACATTGACTCAGCCTTTCCCTGCTGGAAAAGTTCATTTTAAATCCTTGCCTCCACTCAGTGACTTTTCTCAGCCCCAAATGATTCTCTGTCTCTGCACTCTGGAGAGAGGGAGAACTTTTCCTTTATAAAATAGTATGAGGGTGGAAGATGACTCAGAAAATAAAACATGTCCCTCTTTGCCGAGTAAGCATGAGGATCAGAGTTCGGTAGACAAAACAGCCTACCTGTGATCCCAGTACAGAAGATGGAGACAGGGAATCTCTGTGGCAAGATGGCTTGCCAGACAAATTAAGGCAATAGCTCCGGGTTTGGAGACCCTACATCAACATGTATGGTGTGTAATGATGGGGGAAGATATCCCAAATCAACCTTAAAGTTCTAAGCATGTATACATGAGTGTACCCACACACATGTAAATGCATACTGATACACATACAATACACACACACATAACAATGTGTTACATCTATAACACACTGTCATAACAGGCAAATCTATTGTTACTCCACAAAACCTAGGAAACTGAGCTGAATCTTGGAGTCAAGTTATCCCCAACATTGAAGGTGTTCCTTGGCTTCCTTCTCACTAATTCAGGCCACTCCAACCCTTCTGGGCAGCTGGCTCACTGGTTTGTTGATTTGGGAGAGTGACAACTTCAATGTTAGCATAGGAAGACAACTTAGCAGATGGAAGGCATCTCTCTTAAGGACAGCTCTTAAATCGAACTGACTCCATGTGTCTTAGTCAGGGTTTCTATTCCTGCACAGAATATTATGACCAAGAAGCAAGTTGGGGAGGAAAGGGTTTATTCAGCTTACACTTCCACATTATTGTTCATCACCACAGGAAGTCAGAGCAGGAACTCACACAGGGCAGGAACTTGGAGGCAGAAACTGATGCAGAGGCCATGGGGGGGGTGCTGCTTACTGGATTGCTTCCCCTGGCTTGCTCAGCTTGCTTTGTTATAGAACCCAAGACTACCAGCCCAGGGATGGCACCACCCACAGTGGGCTGGGCCCTCCCCTATTGATCACTAATTGAGAAAATACCTTTCAGCTGGGTCTCATGGAGGCATTCCTCAAGGGAGGCTCCTGTCTCTGTGATAACTCCAGCTTGTATCAAGTTGACACACAAAACCAGTACAATTGACAGTACAATTGACTCCCTGTCAACTTGACACACAAACACATCACTATTAAGCCTCAACCCTTAGTTTCTTATTCATCCCCAAGATCTAAATAATTTCAAAAGTCCCACAATCTTTACAAATTCTTACATATTAAAATTTCAATCCCTTAAAAATATCCAATCTCTTTTGAAATTCAAAGTCTTTTTACAATTCAAAGTCTCTTAACTGTGTAAGAAAATACTTTCTTCAAGAGGGAAAAATATCAGGGCACAGTTACAATCAAAAGCAAAATCAAACTCTAACCATCCAATGTCTAGGATCTACTCACAATTTTCTGGGTTCCTCCAAGGGCTTGGGTCACTTCTCCAGTTTTGCCCTTTGTAGCACACACCTTGTCTTCTAGACTCAAGCTGCCTGTACTCCACTGCTGCTGCTGTCCTTGGTCATCATGTCATGGTACTGGCATCTCCAAAATACTGCTGTCTTCTGCTATAACTCAACTGCCCTTTCACAAATAGCCTCTCATAGGCTCTTTTCATGGTGCTAAGCCTCAACTTCTGTGACTGACCCCTTCAGTCCTAGGCCTTCAACTGCCACTGAGGCTGCACCTTCACCAATGGCCTCTCCTGGCTTCTCACAGTGAGTGGCAAGCATCAGCTGCTACCCCTTCATGTTTCAAAACCAGTACCACCTGGGTGACTCTTATGCATTACCAAATCTGGCTGCCAATGTGAGGTACAACTGTGGCTGCCTCTGGAACACAGCTTCTCTGTGCTCTCAGAAAACACTTCCCAGATTGCACCTTGGTGATGCTGGTCTCTTCTTAACCAATGCTAATTTCTTAGTTCCAGATAACCAGCATCAATAATCCCAGTAATGCAAAGATTTTACTTTAAGAAGTTCTGGTATCTTGTTAATCACAGCTGACTCTTAAGCCCCAGCTAACCAAAACCACAGAATCTACCAAAAGCAAAACAGCAATGGTCCTGATGACAGTTCATAAGTTTAATGATAGTCCTCCATCATTTGCACTGTTCTCAACATTATCTTCCAAGCTCTTATAGAACATCCCACAGAGGTCTTAACATCCCAATGGCTCTTCTAGCTCAAAGTTCCACAGTCCTTTCACAATCCTCCCCAAAACATGGTCAGGCTGTCACAGGAATACCCCACTTCCAGTTTGTCTTGGACAGGGTTTCTATTCCTGTACAAAACATCATGACCAAGAAGCAAGTTGGGGAGGAAAGGGTTTATTCAGCTTACACTTTCACATTGCTGTTCATCTCCAAAGGAACAGAAACTCAGAGGTAGGAGCTGATGCAGAGGCTAAGGAGGGGTGCTGCTTACTGGCTTGCTTCCCCTGGCTTGCTCAGCCTGCTTTCTTGTAGAACCCAGGATCACCAGCCCAGGGATGGCACTACCCACAATGGGCTGGGCCCTCCCCCTTGACCACTCATTGAGAAAATGCCTTACAGCTGGATCTTATGGAGGCATGTCCTCAAGGGAGACTCCTTTCTCTGTGATAACTCCAGCTTGAACCTTGAATGCTGTAACCTGTAGCTTATGAAAGGAACCCTAAATATTGCAGCGATGTGCTTCTTAGTCTTCTTGGGCTTTGGTTTTTCTGAGTGGTGATAGCAATGCTTCTTCAGAACAGTCCTTTGCACATAGTGGCCTAAGGCTCCATCTTACAGGAAAGAGAATTCTCATAGACACCTGAATATCCTTCTGTGTGCCCCCACGTTTGCCAAGTCTCCAACCTAGCAAACATTCCCTTCAGGATGAAGTTTCCCCACGTATGGTATTTTTCTGTTGGAAGTCATAACTGTATACAAGGGAAGTATCCCCACCCCCACCCCAGGGTAGCCAGTAAAATATATATTACAATATGATCAATATGGAAAACATACAATTAGAAGAAAATGACTATAGGTCTCTGTGACCATGGAGAACAGATCTGTGTACCTGACCCAGGTGAGATGCAAGACTGTCCATTTTACTGCATGAGTCTGTGGTTTCATGGAGTCACACACAAAGCTGGCCCATCTGTTTAACCATTAGACTCCCAGAGACAGAAAGGAAGCATCTCAGGCGTCTCTGAGTCATTTGAGGCATTTTCCATAGAGGATATACTCAGTGCTACTTATTTGTAGGGAACTAAAAATGAATGATGTCATTTATAACAAGTGAGACAATGCACACACATTCAAATCTCTGTCTTTGTGAAACTTGCGCTTTAATACTGACACCCCGACCCACCCGGTCCAACCTGTCCAACCTCATCCTCAGGTGAGGAAGCCTTGACAAAGACAGACCCTGCCTGTTCATTGAATGTTCCAGGCTCTACTTAGCTTAATAACTGAGTCTTTGTTTTCAATCAAGTTGTCAAGGTTAAGGAGCAGTTTAAACCAGATGCATTGCAGGGAGAATTCAAAACCCCAAGTCCTCCTCTTGGGTTCAGATCCTGTGCCATCAAATTTCACTTCTTCCTGCCTCCAGCCCAGTTTGAGATCATTTCGCACGAGCATCATCACTCCCAGCTCTTTGCTTGGCTTTCTCCCATCCACCAGTTTCTCTTTCAGGTGTCTCTATGGTAACCTTGAGACCCTGATACATTTACACTTTCACTTGCTACCTTATATCTTCTACTTCAAAACTGCTTATTCAGGTGAGTTAGGGTAAGTGTTTAATTTCTCTTTCCTCTTTAGACTGTAATCTTCATAAGAGCAAGAACTAAATTATAGGGGCTTAGGGCAAGAACTAGGTCTATTTTGTGCATCACTGTGCATCCCTAAGACCTAGTAAGGGTCTGGCCTGAAATAACCATCTAAGTAAACACATATGACCAAAAAAGCAAAGAAGGGCAGTTTATAAAGCATTTAATGTGTGCAGGTCCATGTTACATAAGCAGTTGGTAAATTACTTAGTCTTTCAAAATGACTATATATATATATATACACACACACACACACACACATATACACACATATATATATGTCTATATACATATATTCAACAAAAGTGGGATTTCTCTTTTGAAATCTGTTGCCTGTCAAACAAAGGCATAAACCAGATTGACTAAAACCAGTGCTTCTACTCAAGGGCCCTGCTTCACATTGTTTCCCATAGGCTATGAATCAGACAAGACACCATCGATGAAGCATCAATCAGCAAATGAGACCTTAGCTGCCTTACAGGGGCAGAGTTCAGCCCCACTGAGAGAGAGCATGAACTATCCGGTTTAAGAAGAAGAACACATTTAAAACCCACAGAATGGGCTGGTGAGATGGCTCAGTGGGTAAGAGCACCGACTGCTCTTCAGAAGATCCTGAGTTCAAATCCCAGCAACCACATGCTGGCTCACAACCATCCATAATGAGATCTGACTCTCTCTTCTGGAGTATCTGAAGACAGCTACAGTGTACTTATGTATAATAAATAAATAAGTCTTTTTAAAAAAAAAAACCACAGAATGTTTTGTGTTTCTGCAGTAGGTAGCCCTGGAGAAGTGCCAAGTATGGAAATTCCCCTTAAGTTTTTCAGAGCCAAGTGCCTGCCGTGTGACCCACAAGGATCTGAGTTCGGATCCTTAGAACCCACGGAAAAGTTGCATGCACAGTGTCCTTAATCCCAGCGCTCCCATAGTGGGAGATGAGAGGTGGACACGGAAGACTCCAGAAACCTCTTGATCAGCTAGGCTGCCTAACACAGCAGCAAAGCTCCTGTCTAAAGCAAGTGGGAAATGAGGGTAACACTGGAAAGTTATAGTATAGCAGTTCCACTTGTGTGCGCTCATAACTGCCCACGCACAGTCATATGCAGGAAAGAAAGAGAGGGAGGGAGGAAAGGAGGGAAGAAGGAGGGAGAGAGGGAGAGAGGAGGAGAAGGGAAGGAATAAAAGGGAGGATGGGAAGGGAGGAAGGGAAGGGAGAAAGGGAAAGGAGGAAGAGGGAGGAAGGGAAGGGAGGAAGAGAGAGGAAGGGAAGGGAGGAAAGAAAGGGAGGAAGGGAAGGGAGGAAGAAGGAAGGAAGGAAAGGGAGGAAGAAGGAGAAGGGAAGGAAAAGAAGGAAGAGAGGAAGGGAGAAAGAATACAGAAATCCCATTTTCCTTTGCTTCTATTCCAGTCTTACCATTCCAATTATGGGTCCCAGTGGTTGAGCCACTTCATGACTATGAGATTGTTAGTGTAGCTCCAGAGACTTGATAGTAAGTTTTCTAAGGTTAATGGAGGAAAAGAAAAGGCAATTTGGCATATGCATTTTTTTTTCATTTCCCCTAGGAAAAATAAAAAAACCAACAACAACAAACACACAGAATCTGGGGTTACTCGCTATGGCTCACAGACACCTTGGGGCATAGTTCCTTTATCTGCCAGCTGCTGAACATCTTCTCTGGGGTCTCAAATCCTCTCTCTTGTCAAAGCCCAAGGATGACTTACCATGTACCAGTGTTTAGACACGTTGCTTCTTGCGAGCAGGTAAATGGTTCCACCTTCTCCTACATTCTTGTTTTCTCTGTCTGCCCTGAAGCCTCTTCCAAGACAGAAGGATCTCATCTGTTCACTTTACAAATCAGGGAGACTGAATTTGAATGATTTATTGTCCAACAATGGATAACGCTGTATAAAGTATTACTGTGGGCTATGAGGGTTAGTGTCTCTTAAAGACTCAATTTCTTTACCTGTAAAGTGAAAATAACCACAACAGCTACTTCATATGATGTTATAATATTTAAAAGAACAAGAGAAGGCAGGCAAAGCTCTTAGCATGCTGTCTATAGTCATGTGGATAATAAACAGGGTGGTGAATTCCTTGTTGTCTTCTGTTGAGAGGTGGAATCTGATTCATCTATCTTTGGATACTGAACAGTCCTTATGCTTTGTTTGATATGTCCATGTGTTAACAGTGATATTCTGAGACTTCCGGGATCAGATCATGACAAACCATCCACCTTTTGTCCAATCAACTCATGCGTTCTGCAGAACGCCAGCTACCCCGAGCTGCCTCAGTAGAGGAAGCGCAAAGCAGTCACGTGAAGAAGCAGCAAGCTGAGAGGGGTCTGGCTTTTCCAGCTGTTCTTTCCCAGGTGCCTGACCTGTGAGTGAGGGACACTGAGCTGAGCTTGAAGAGCTGTAAGCTGGAGAACTGAGGAGCCCTGGCAACTTCTGGCTCTCCCAACTGTTTCCAGCTGCGACTCCAATATGAATTTATTCCTAGAGTGCCTTGCCCAAATTACTGATTGACAAAGTATATTGTTTTGTACTACTAAGTTTGGCAGTTAACAGTAGAAAGCTATAGTACTTCAAACATTGCTAGATAATATTAACGAAAACATCCCAACAGCATTTGGAAGAGAATTCTCAACTGCCCTCTTAAATGCTGGGCTTTCCTGACTTCAGGGGACATGTTCCTTGAAGACACATGGGACCAAGAAGGTTATAAAATGACTGAGGGCGTCATCCCCAGTGTTCCTCGGAAGTGCTTCCAAGTCACAGGAGCTCAACAAATGTTTGCCTCATGAATGAATAAATATAATTAAGAATGAATAATAAATAAAAAGCATTCTTCCTCAAATGAATGGTAGACTTCATGCATCATTTAGGAACATTAAGTCTTCCCTAAGATGATTTTTTTAATCTAAAAATTGTAATGTGGGATAGACTTTAAAATTCTTTAAATGTCTGAGATAAAACAGGATTCCCAAAACTATCCTTCGAATAGGCTGTTGAGATTTCAAAGTGCTCTGTAGCTGTGATTCCTTGCATTCAGCCAACAGGAGCAACTAGCTAATTTAATCACTGAATAAAGACTTTGTATTTGCCGTGCCAGTGCAGTGTCAGCACTGGAGACATATGTCTCTTGGAGAAACATTTTTAGTAGGAGAAGACATTGAATACCTCAGAGAAAAACACAGTGTGGTGGTTTGAATGAGAACAGCCCCCAGAGGCTCATATATTTTAATACTTAGTCACCAACTAGTAGAACTATTTGAGAAGGATGGGAGGTGTCTTGGAGGAGGTGTGTCACTGGAAGTGGGCTTTGGGGTTTCAAAATCCCACACCAGGTCCAATCTGTCTCTTCTCTCCCTCTCCCTCTGTCTCCTCTCTCCCACCATTTCCCTGCCCTCCCCCTCCTCCTCCCTCTCTCTTCTGTTTCTTTTCTTCCTCCCTTTCTGTGTTTCTCACCCTCTCCCTTCCCCTCCCTTTCTCTCTCTGTCTTCCCCCCCTCTTCCTCGTCTCTTCATTCTCCATCTCCCTATTATCTGTGGGCCAGGATGTACCCCTTCAGGTACTTTTCTAGCACTTTGCTATCCTGACATATGATCCCTCTCGGTGATGATAATGGATGAGCCCTCTAAAACTCTAAGCAATCCCCACCCCCCAAAGAGTTGCCTTGGTCATGGTGTCTCTTCCCAGCAGCAGATCAGGAACCAAGATATACAGCATGATGGAAAGACATAGCTGTAACAGGAGCAAGAAGTGGCTATTGTTTAAGAAGAACAAGCTGATAGGTAGATGATGTTTGAGCAGGAACGGAAGGAAGACCAGAATGACTTTTGTGGCTCCTTTATGAACTGAGCCACCTTTCCAGAGCCTCCTTGCCACCCTTTTTTTTTTTTTGTAAGATAATAATTGAGCATACTTGTGAGGTAAAGCGTGGCCTTTGGGATACATAGAATGCATGGTGCTCAAATCTCAGGCCAGGCCTATTACCATTTCCTGCTCCATAAACACTTATCACTCCACTTGCATTGGTGACATTTGTATCCTCTTGTTTAGTTCCTTATAAGGCATACAATAAACTGTGCACACATCAATTGCAAGTTAGAGAGCTGGAAGAGCAGAGGAGAAGAGGAAACAAAGGAAGGCCACCGGAAGAAAGGCTGCCTGCATGAGATGGCTCCAGTGCTTTTTGGAATGACCAAGCATCTGCAGGGTTGAGAAGGAAAATAGATGAATAATATAAGATTATTTGTTAAAAACAAACAACAACAACAAAAAAAAAAACCCAAAAAAACAGTTAATATTTCTTCCCCTCCCACTTCTCTCCCCCTACCCCAGTGTTCCTCCCACCTTCCTCCCCACCACAGTGTTCCCCCCATCTTTCCCCCAACCCCAGTGTTTCTCCCGCTCTCCAGACCTACACCTGGAGGCAGAATGAGGTAGGTCCCAACCATCCTATGGCAGCTGGTGGGCCTGAGCTTTTGAGTAATAAGCTTATGGCATTGTTTAATTCTTTGACTGTTCCCCTGGGCTGGTATGGCTAGAAAATTACCTGTTACATACGAACAAAAATTCAGACTCAAAAGACTCGGATTTACCCTCATCAAGACCATTCAAAAGAATGTGCTGGAGGTTTGAAGACAATTTCCAGAGAGACGTGCATTCTCAGAATGGTTTCAAGTAATGGCTGAATCACTGGGACAAGCGCTGACCTCCTCCCCTGAGGACCAAGCTCATTAGGATGCATGTGCCAAGGACTGTTAAAATTCCAGCTTGTTACATAATAGTTGCACCTTCTGCACTTAGATACCTCTGAAAATGCTTCCAGCCCTTCCATTTCGGTCCTCACAGCCCACTGACAGGCTCCGGTGCCTCTGAGAAACGTTGGCCTAGCAAACCTAAAACACACACATATATACACACACACACATACACACACACAAAACAAAATGAGAAGAGTCAACGGAGAGGCACTGCTGCAGCCAAGCCTCTCTATTCACTTCCTTTGAAAGGACTTGAGACCTTGAGGGATGGATTCATCCCAAGTTTAGGGTCAGTGCCTCAGAGACTCCATTCATCTTGTTCTCTTTTACCACGTGTATCCCATCTCAGAAAGCGATAATCCGACCCCGAGAATAATTCCAGACTTTAGGCTAGCAGTGCTTTGGGAGAAAAAGCAACCATCGTCTCCTGATTATCAGGACTTGCTGTTCAATCCTGCCTTCCATTAGAAGATGCCTCATCCTTTCCCCTGCATGGTGGGGTCAGATGACCCTGTCACGACAGCCCCTCACTCTCCCACTAAAGTTTTTGGCTCTGCATCTCTCCTAGCTCCCTTGCTTTGCTTGCTTTGTTCTTCTTCTGACTTTTGAGCATTCTGTTGAATATGTATTATTCAAAGTCTTACATACAGACAACTCAGATTTATATGCAAATAATGAAAAGCCAGGTGTAGGGTGCAATGTTTGCCAAGAAAGCATTCTAGTGTATAAAGATGTGAGCTCCAAGCCCACTCAGCACCTAAGGAACAAAAGGATCTTCTATTTGTCCAATCAGATTCAGAGCTCTAATACTCATGGGTATTAACAAATAATAAGCTTATAGGGCTGGAGAAGTGGCTCAGTGGTTAGTAGCATCTACTGCTCTTGCAGAGAACCCAAGTGTGACTCCTAGCATCCACTCTGGGTGGCTCACAAGCACTTCTAACTGCAGATCCAATGGTTCCCACATCTTTATTCTCTGTGGGAAGTATATTGATGTGCATACACACACACAATTAAAACAACAAAAATAAATTTTAAAATATAGTCATAATTATTTTTGTTAAGAAAACTGATTTTTAACTACTCACCAAAAAAATATTAGCTATGTCAAATACATTGTTATTTTTACTATGGCAATTATCTTAATATAACTATACATTTCATAGTGTCTTAAACCACAAATATACATAGTGAATTTTTATTCCAAAACTTACTTCTTAACCAACCTATGCAAAGTATATAGAGTTTGCCCTTGAGAATTCCTTTGGTTTTTTTTTTTTTTGAAAAATCCTGCCACTATCAGAACAGTCAGATGCAAAGATATTTTCATTACTATTAAGGGAGAAATTATGGCGCATTCCACTTCTCAGAAGCTAGATACTGAGATTGCCATTGTCACAGATGGAAGCATATTTAAGTTAAAGCTCTGCGGGGAGCTCTATGGTAGAGTAGCACTTGGGAGGGTCATGGATCCAGTGGTTGTTGTTTGTTTGCCCATGAGGAAATTCACATATGCAACTTCATGATAATTGTAGCATTTTTCACAGTAGTCAATGTATGTGCTCATCAGGAGAGGAGCTGAGGCATCCATCTTTTACTTAGGAGTAATATTGTCAATTTTTATACATTAAGTGATTTCTTATAAGTGGGGGGCATGCATGTGGGAGGGGGGCAGAGAATGATTTCTTTCTTTCTTTTAAAGATTTATTTATTTATTTTATACATATGGGTACACTGTTTCTGTCTTTAGACACACCAGAAATAATTAATATTTATTTATTTTATGTGTATGAGTGCTCTATCTGCATGTACAACTGCATGTCAGAAGAGGGCATCAGATCCCATTACAGATAGTTATGAGCTACCATGTGGTTGCTGGGAATTGAACTCAGGACCTCTGAAAGAGCAGCCAGTGCTCTTAACTGCTAAACCATTTCTCCAGTCCCCAGACGGTGACTTCTCAGGGTCAGTTCTCTCCTATCATGTGGTTCCAGGCCTTGAACTGTGATCATCAGCCTCGGTGGCAAATGCTTTTACTCACTACAGAGTGTTACCAGCCCACAAATAAGTTTTCCTGTGGAAATGTATTTGGGGAACGAGATTTTTAGACGTCTAGACTGAGTACTTAAGAACACGGGTGTTCTTATAACACACTGGAGGTTGTAGGTGACATCAAATCCCTCCACTGTAAGACTGCAAAGAAGAAAACCTGGGCTCATCTAAACATAACATGCAGCTCAGATCCGTCCCTCTGACATCCTGTGATGAGGAGCTATTGGGCTGAGGAAGTTGCTGAGTTTTCTTTCCTTGAAATTATGCTGTTGAAAAAACACTTTCTCTGGTGTCTTTATTTGTCCTGGTGGAAAGCTGCATGCCAAGAGTATAAAGGCGCTGTAGGCTATGATCTGCTGCTAGATAACACCAATCCAAAAATGTGACCACTCACAACCAATAAAACACTTTAAGGTCAATACTAAGGCCCTCACGCAGTTAGAACTTCAGAAGTATTTCAGCTGAGTTGGTTTTGGCTTGAGGTCCGCCCCACCACCACCCCACCCCCATTGTAAGCAGGAGCTACATGGTCACCTGAAGGCTTGAAGCAGGTAGAGGATCCACTTCCACAGCGTAACATCTGTCACTGCCAACCTGATGGCAGACATTAGCAGGATGGCAGCATGCATGTGGGTGTTTCCATACTTCTGGTTTGATATCCTCATAGCTGGCTTTCTCCAGAGGAAGCAGTCCTTGAAACCCAGGCAGAGGTCTGGATGGTTTTTGAGACCTTGTCTTCGAAGCTCATCTTCCACCATTTTTGAGATTCCCTGTTATCTGCACAGGTCATCCTGGATTGGTTTGGGATCAGACTCTGCAAGGCATTAGCATAAGAAAAGAACTACTGTGTGGCACTTCTCAACCTGTGGGTCATGACTCTTTGGGGGAGGGTTCTAAGCATCCATTCACAGGGTCATCTAAGACCATTGGAAAACAAAGACATTCACATTATGATTCATAACAATAGCAAAATAACAGTTATGAAGTAGCAACAAACATAATTCTATGACTAGGGGTCAGCACAACAGGAGAAACTGTGTTAAGGGGGTGAAGCATTGGAAGGCTGAGAACCAGAGTGGTTGTAGGTTGTTTTGAAGGTGAAACACAAAAGACGGTGTAATTTCTCAAGAACTGCTAAGGTGCAAATTTGCCAAATGAACAGACAAGTGCCTTGTGTTTATAGAGCTTATTCTCAAGGTAAAAAGAACAAAAACAAGACTTAATAAGCAACAGAATTAACTGGGTGAATTTCAGCCTTGTTTGACAAAACAGGCCTGTAATCCCAGCATTTGGGAAGGCAGAAGCAGGATGATTAGGGCAAATTGGAAGCCAACCTGGTCTACATAGCAATTTCTGGGGCCAGCTGGGTTGCGTTGTGCGACTGTGATTCAAAATACATACATACATACATACATACATACATACATACATACATACATACACATGCATAGTTATGCACATGCATGCATGCATACATACATAAACACATATATGCATGCATACATATATGCACACATACTTACACACATATATATACATGAATACATACATATATGCATGCATATGTGCATACATAAATGCATACATACACACATACATCTGTTGTTAAGAGTTGTGGAAAAAATTTAGCAAGATGAGCTGGCAATATCTTTTCTTTTTTTTCTTTTTTTTTTTTTTTTTTTTTTTTTTTTTTATTTTAGATATTTTGGCAATATCTTTTCTAACAGACAGTCAAGGCATCAGGGCTGAACTGCAGCTCTCTGAGAAGGTATTTAAATTGAATATGAATTATGAGAAGGAACGAGCCTTGAAAGGGTCTGGGAAAATGTGCCCCTGATAGCAAGAAGAAAAGTAAAGGCACCAGAAGCCATAACATGAATGACAGGCTCCAGGAGCAGCAGACACAGAAGCATGGAGGGGAGAGAGGAAGTTGGATAAGAGACCTAGCAGGGCCTGGATGTGGTCCTCGGTGACTGGAGTAGAAACTTTGGATTTCACTCAGTGCATGAAGAAATTGGAGAAATTAAAACAGGTAAAGCCAAGGGTTGTTTGGGTTTAAGGGAGAGAATGCTGCTCCCTTTTTGAAACGGAGGAGAATGGTAGATTGACAGATGTTGTCAATGGTAGATGTGACAGATGTTGGGGTAGGGGGACCAGAAATTCTCTCTTGATGGTACTGACTTGAGATGTCTGCTGGTCAAGCAGGTAGGAAAGCCCAGCAAGAAGTTGGACCCATACAGAGCACAGGGGGCCAAAGGGAGAGCTATGAGACATCTGAACAAGAGCCTACATTCCCCAGTGTAGAAGAATAGAGGGGTACTTATGGCTATAGGCTGCCCTTTCTTCCACCAATGAGGAAAATGGGGAAGGTCAAAAGGAGGACACAGACAGATTTTGCAGGGTGGCAAGTCAAGTCAGGGGGTTGACAGTAAGTAGCACATTTGAGAAAGGATGACCAGAGTGTACAGACACACACAGAGTGGAGTGAGGGAGGGAGAGTGTTGGACAGGGAGAGGGAGGGAGAGAGGGTGAAGGGAGAGGGAGAGGGAGATGGAGAGGGAGAGGGAGAGAGAGAGGGGGGGAAGGGAAAGGGACGGTAATTAGGAAAAGGAAGAGAAGAAACAGAAATATAGAGGACTCTCCCCAGCCACCTAAACGGGACAGAGGCTGTCACTGAAGTACACAGACCTTAAAACACTGAAAGGTTGTTTCCCACAGGCTCTCTGTTCCCTGAAAACTAGGACTAGCTTGCTCCCTCTTAGCACCCAGTTTATGTTCAATAAATGAATAAATCTCCCCAAGAACTGACCATCTCCTCTGCAGATGCCATTGTCAGGGGTCCCTCCTCCCTTTTCTGACTTCTCCTGCCCTAGGTCCCGAGGATATGCCATACCTCACCCCCTCTGACAGCCCTGAGGCCACCCTGTGCCCTTTGGAGAGGCTTCTAGCTACTATCAAACCAGGCTAGGAGTGGAGATGCTTGGTGTTTAATTCAGATACTGACCCATTCTCCCTTCCTCTCACTTTTATGGTGCTTTTCCTACTTGCACTAGGCACTTGGGGGAAGGGAAGGGAGGTTCTATAAATCAAGGTACAAGGGCAAGTTAGATACACTGGGTCCTCTCTCCCACCTCAGAGATGTTCTTAGAAACATGCATATTCACTTTGTGCCTTTGGGTGGGAAGATTTAAGTTCAATGCCCTCAGATTTGAATTGGAAGCAGTCGAATGGGGAAGGGGGCTAGGAAGAAAATAATGTTTTAACAGGAAACTGTCCCTCCAGGTGTCAAAAAAAAAAAAAATACCAGAGTGAATAAAACAACGTTGTGAAATGTTTTACCTTTGAGACTTGGTTTGGGCATTGAGATACTGCAGCCCCCTCCTGGGGCATTGGTTAGCTCTCCACAGTTGTGATTTGCTATAATGTAGTACCTGTGTCAGGAAGCCTTGATTCGCCCCAGGAAAATGACTGGAGCATCACATCACACCCAGCAAGTTAAAATTGCTCATGTTTCTCGGTCTGACCCAGGGCCAAGCAGCCCTTCCTTTTCAGCAACATCAAGATGGGGTTATCACCCAGGCACATCTCTGGAACTCTCATTTGGAGTTCCTGGGGACAAAGGGACCGCTTTACACAACTCAGCCTTTAGGTTCTAATCCCTCACCATGTTCCTCTTCTCACCCCATTTTCCCCCCTCTTGACTGAGCTGCCATGAACTTTATCCAAAGCCCTATCTCTAACCTGAGTCTCTCTGATCCAGTGGTTCTCAACCTTCCTAAAGCCTCAACCCTTTGATACGGTTCGTCATGGCATGGTGACTCCCAACTGTAAAATTATTCCATCGATACTTTATAACTACAATTTTTCTACTGTTATAAAGTATCATGTAAATATCTGATACGTGACCCAGGTGGGAGTTACAACCCACAGGTTGAGAACTACTTTTCTAATTCACATTATCTCAGAATAGAATGTCTCTGGCTCTGAGTAGTGGTATGACATTGTCCAGAGAGGCTCCAAAGATTGCAGCGTGATACACTATTGTCCCCTCTTTTAAGAGTTCATCTGGCAGAGCCCATCAGTCAGTCACCCAGCCACTTGCAGGAAAGCTGATTCTTCTAAAGACATTCAAGAGAGCTGGAGAGATAGATGGCTCAGTGGCTAAGAGTGCTGACTGCTCTTCCAGAGGTTCTGAGTACAATTCCCAGCAACTACACGGTGGCTCATAACCATCTGTAATGGGATCCAATGCCCTCTTCTGGTGTGTCTGAAGACAGCTACAGTGTACTCACATACATAAAATAAATAATTCCTGGGTTGAAGAGATGGTTCAGCCATTAAAGGCTAGGCTCACAACCAAAAAGAAATAATTCTTTTTTTGGGGTGGGGGGAGGTTCGAGAAAGGGTTTCTCTGTGTAGCCCTGGCTGTCCTGGAACTCACTCTGTAGACCAGGCTGGCCTCAAACTCAGAAATCCGCCTGCCTCTGCCTCCCAAGTGCTGGGATTAAAGGCATGCGCCACCACCGCCCGGCTTCCAAAAATAAATAATTATTAAAAAAAAAAAAAAAGACATGCAAGAACTTGGGAGGAATAACTATCCCCTTCATATGATACCTTGCCCTCCTCCCAGAATGCCCTCTGTTGGTGCAGCCACTTGCATAGTTTCTATCAAGTAGCACTGCAGAACCTGCCCACTAGACTGCCCAGAACCCTAAGTGTGCTTTCAGTGACATGCTGGGCTATTCCATTTCTTCCCTGAAGCTTGCCTACCCCTTCCACCAAGCTGCTGCTTGGCTGCCTACTGCTGAAAATGGCAGGCTCCTTGGCTCTTAACTCAAAAGACATGACTCTCCTCCCTCCCTCCCTCTTCCTTCCTCTCTGTCTTTCTCTGCTTCTCTTTTATTTCCTCCCCTCCTGGCAGCTGCCAAAACTTACAATTTGGCTGCTCTGTTCTTTTTCTCTCAAACTCTAATA
This sequence comes from Mastomys coucha, assembly GCF_008632895.1. Lineage (NCBI taxonomy): Eukaryota > Metazoa > Chordata > Mammalia > Rodentia > Muridae > Mastomys > Mastomys coucha. The sequence continues at coordinate 47,830,764 of NW_022196910.1, forward strand.
AATTTGTCCCAGAGCTTTCTTTGAGTCCATTTCTGAAGTCTTTTATTAACAAGACTAAGAACCCCCAAAGAGGGAACCCCAGTTATTCCAGAAACAACAACGCTAGAGACAAGAAAACGGGGGTCTTAGGGTGTCCACCCTTCATACAGCTAGCCAAAACCAAATTGTTATTCACCAGTCACTCAACCATCTTATACCAAACACCTCAATCCCTCCCTCAGCCCAGCAAGCAGCCCATCAGCTGGGTGCTTCCGCCATCTATCTAGCTCCTGGCACCCCTCTTTCTTCTGGCCACACATTTGACTGACGTCAGCGTTGTGCCTTTGAGTTCTGCTGACAGGGTTTTAGAGAGTGTGTGCCTCTGCTCTAGCTAACGGGATTTAGCTTTATGTGATAGGAAGACTGGAGTCGGCCCTGAGCCATGTGCTGGAGTGTGGATGCTCTTTGTTAAGCTCCCGGGGTCTGAAAGGAAGCAGCTATGCTCTTGTTTAATTCCATATGAGCGGCTTTTTTATTTTTACAAATAGTCCTCTTGCTGTTAAGGAGAGAGTGAGGGGCATAAATCATCATGTCTTTGGCAGGCAGAATTTCGTGGGCGTGGTCCTCATTAAAGTCTTTAGTTGCAGGGTTCCAGGAGACCCTGCTTTGATACCAAAAAAACATCAAACTGAAGCGCCACGGTGGTGGTGGTGGGGGCATGGAGAGGAAGGAGTGGAAACTCGGGAGGACCCCAGAATTGCTGTTGGGAAGCAGCAGGGAAATACTAGAATGATTATTTTTCAGCTACAAAAAAAAAAAAAAAAAAAAAAAAGTAAAAATTGCAGGCACTATACAACTTCCTTGCTACAGAGTCCAGTCAGCACCCCCGCACCCCCCCCCAAAAAAAAACAACCCACAAAGGCACAGAAAGCTTCAGCAGAGAGAACGGTTGCTGGAGGTGGTGAGAGAGCGGGTGGGGGAGGAGAAAAGTTCTGGGAGCTTCTCTCTCCCCAGACCTCAGCCCAGCAGGCCAAGGACCTCAAGGAACTAACCTTTTCCTAAGACCTGATCTCCCCGCTGGGAGAGAATCCAGTCCCCGGGCAAAGGTCACTGGAATGGCGCTGCGCTGCTGGCTGCGCCGTTCATTCACAAAATGAGCTCCTTTGTGATAAAGTGGAGAGAGCAGCCCGCTTGTGTGCATTCCAGGCTGGTGGTAGGAGAGCCGCCAATAGCCGCCCAGGCAGTGGGAACTCAGCACTAGCATCTCCCTTTTCAGAATCGCCATGGCCCTGCGATTCCAAGAAAGTAAAGCAAAGTTTTAAATGTGTGTGGAGGTTGGCAATTTCAAGGAACCCTGCAGTGACTGTTTTTGAAAAGTGAAAAATCCTGGCTAAATCCATCTATTTTGACTGGAAGTAACAAATATGTACCAGGCAAAGGGCTGGGCACCAAGAGCGTTTCTTAAAAAGGGATGCCCTTGGGCCCGAGGAAAACCCCTTTGAATTTTGTTTTTGGTTAAACCAAGGCGAGCTGCTTCCAGAGCACAGGGATTCCTGCTGGAGCATCCTCATCTCAGTACTGAAAGACAACACACCAGTTGGTCTTCCCTGCCTGACCAGGCAGTAATTTTTCTTTATGCAGACAAGCAATAGTCAATGTCTTTTTAAGGCCTGAAAGAGGAAGCGATAGCCAGAGTCACAGGGGAAAGGCCAGGGCCTCTATCAGAGGAGTCAGCCTAACTCAGCTGCTGTGGCAGTGTCCGCCCCGTCGGGGCAACCCGGCCTTTCCTAGTCACTTCCGGGGGAACTCACAGCCCAGCTAGTCCATTCTCCGTTCCTATGTATAAACTGGTGTCGCATAGATCTACACACAACATAAATCCTCAGTGTCCTTTGGGAAGTGTGTTGCACTTGAAAACAGGTTTGAAAGAGAGCCTAAAGTAAACTGAGCCTGCACAAAACAAAACAAAACAAAAAACAACAACAAAAAAAAACCAAACAAACAAACAAAAAAAACGTGTGCACAAGACCCATGTCGAACTCAGAGTTGAGTCTGTTGTTCCACTGCCTTCCTGCATGAGAATCCCAGATGCATCATGCTTTCAACTGAACTTGGGCCAAGTTATCCATCAGCATCATATTCAGGACTGCTTATTTATGAGATGTGGATATATTTCTAAAACCCCCCTAAATAAAAGGAAATAAGAAAGACAGCGGGGTTCGTGAGAGTTCTCAATTTCAGGGGGTAAACACTTGCTTCACGGTGGCTGTGGTGGCACACAGCTTTAATGTCTGTATTTGGGAAGCAGAGCCAGGTAGATCACTATGAGTTCAAGGCCAACCTGTCCTTACAGCCAGGCTGCATAGTAAGACTCAACTCAAACACACACACACACAAACAAATAAAAATAGTTTGCTTCAAAATCCTAAGAAGGATTGTGGCAGTGCTTTGTTCTCATCTGATGAAATCAGGAGGGACTGCAGAGAGAGGCTGGGGTGGGGCTAGCATAGTGCCGGGATGGCCCACGTACTACATGAACAGATCTAAAACTAGCATCACCTCCCACCTAGTAATCCAGTAATCGATGAGGGACAGGCTAGTCACAACCTCTGAGCTGTGCACGTGTGGACCATCGTGGAGAGGGAATTGTTACTATCCACCGTGAGTTGCTTACCATGGGCAAGATTTAGTGGCAATAAATCCACACTGACCATGCAGTTGGGGATTTACCACAAGCAGAAAGAATTCTTCTACCTGTGGCAGCTCTGAAGGGCACACATGCTCCCCATATGCTGTCTCCTTGAAACACTCTTTATTGACGTGAAATGTACTGAGAGAATGTCTCTTGGAAGCTCATCAGGAAGAACACAGATCCTGGGAAGCTCCTAGAGACTGTCCTGTGCACCTGGGTAGAACCCACCATTCCCTGAGGAATGTCCTTCCCTCTACTCCTAAACCCTGAGTCCCCCAGCTCAGGCTTGATCTCACATATAACCTCTGGCCTGGGCTTCCAGGCCAGATGGTAACATCTTCCTTGTTTAATGACTGATGAGACCTGCTGTAGGAATGTCCCAACTACGTAATCTATGTTTTCGTATAGCCGTTACACCATATCCATGGACCTGAACAAAAAGAGACTGGTTATCTTAAGCTAAAATAGAAAAAAAATCTGGTTTTACAAATGAGGATGGCATCCTTTACAGCTAGGCTGGGCTCAAAGTTCAGACATTGTGAGGAGCTGTTGAATCCATGGGCACCTCTCTCTTGAGGGTTGGAGTCTGTCCTTGTTCTTCTAACCAATGGGCTTAGTAAGCCTGCACATATCTCTGAAGGTCAACTTTCTCTGTGGGTGAAAGCACCATTGTCCTCAGGGAGGGTGATGTAGGAAGATTTAGTTATAGCATCCGATAAAATTTATTTAATTTTCTTTATTTCCACTATTGTCATCTCTTCTCTTACATAGCTTAGTTACCCACTCTGTGCTTTGTTGTAAAAATTATAAATCGCGCGGGGGTTTCTTAACACCTTTGACAATTTATGTTTCCTGGTGAAAGACACGGATGAAAGATACACACACAGCCTTTATATTTTAATATGCCTTAAACAGCACAACAGCTAAGCAACTGCGAACCATCCATGCTGTTAGAATCTACTTTCCCATCGATAACCCCAAATTATCACTTACTATTTTCTATGTTCCATCTGGGCTGCTCTAAACCCACTTGAGCTGGCCTCTGAGCCATGTTCTTTTGGCCCAGAGGCCATGGTGACTCTTCTTGCTTCTCTCCTGCATACTCTTCTAAGACATGGTGGCTTTCTCTCTTCCTGCTCCTTCCTCGGGGTCCCAAGACTGGGAAACCTTAAACCCTGTCAGTCTCTTTTCCCCAGCTATTGGCTGCTGGTATTTTTATTCACCAATCAAAGTTAACTGGGGGAGGAGTCCCAAAGACTACATGTTGACTCCAAATCTTAGAGGCCAGCACTTAGCATTAGAATACAGTCTGCCAACTGACTTTGTGCTTCAACTTTCTCAGCTATAAAATAAGGCCACAGAGAGCCCTGAAGGATATTATGTATCTGGAATTTTAAGAAGAGCCCCACAGAGATTCACAGAGCTCCAGGCACTAATATAACCACCCTACACTCCAACTAGGACACTAATATGGCCACCCTACACCCCATTTTGCCTGGATGTATCGTCCTTGACAAATATGTAACAAATGTTTACCATGGAAAATAGCCTGTAATAGTGTTTAGATATGGAGGATGCTATGGTACCAGGAAGGTTCAACTGGAAACCACAGATACAAGTATGAGAAGCCTAAGCCCTGTGTGGTTTTGGACAGAACCAAGGCGTGTACAGCAGTCAAAATAGGAACCACTAAATGTTATCACATTTAACTCTCCAGTTCCCTCTTAAGGGGAGGACTGTGCCCTTTATTATGCCAAAAAGAATCCTGAGATTTTAAGGTCATATAACTACAATTTTTCTTTTCTATCCTTGCTGGCTTTTCATTTCTCTTGAAACAGGATCTCATGGTATAGCCCTGACTGGTCTAGAACTCGTTATGTAGATCAGGCTACCCTCAAACTCATGGAGATCCATTTGCCTGCCTTACTGAGCCATATTTAATCACAAATCTCTGTGGTGGTAAACATGAGAATTCTTTCTAAGCCCCAACTACCTCCTCTCTGATAGCAACACCTGATATTCCAGGGATCATGAGGGAGATTTTGCCATTAGGTTAAAACTCAGAAGAAAGCAGAAACCCAAATATTTGCAGATTTATTATTTTGGTAATTTGTTCTCTTTCCCAGTGTTGTCTGATTTGATTGGCTCAACTAATAATCAGTGGATAATTTTCAGATATAGAAACCCTCAGGTATAGAGCCATGTCAGAGAATTGTTACAAGTATGCTAGACGGAGGAGTGCCCAGCAGTACTACAAGAGTGAGGAACAAACACCCCGGGAAGGTTTTGTCCACAAGGGCAAATGGGGAATAGAGATGGACCGAGAGCATCAGTTATCCCTCCATGTGTTAAGCAAGTCCAGCAGACATGGGCAAGCTGCCCAGCTCCCAGTTGTTCCAGAGCGGTCTCAGCAGAGGTCATCAAAGGCAAGTCCAATTCAGTAGACACAGTCTTTGGCCAAACAAGTGCTTCGGCCTTGCTTCGTGTCAGCTGGAGGTTGCCTGTGTCTTGTGTCCTAAAATTCTCAGCCGAGAGGCCAAGCACAGAAATCTGCGCTGGAGAGTTTCTCCTTTTACAAAAAGAATGAGCGGTTGAGGCACTCTGCCAAGGTCAACCTGGGACTGGAAGGCTGCAGCTCTGCTCGGAGGAGCCAGCGCCGGGGTGGAAAGCTGCAGGCGCTGGGAGGGCATGGACAGGGCGGCTGGAGAAAAGGGCCAAGTGTGGGAATGTTTATTGAAAAGAACATGCTGGGGAGAACCCAGCCCTCACACCTAGGGGATTTGGGAACTGGCCGGCTGCATTTGAAAGCCCTGCCAGATGAGTTCAGCCATTTCCACTCCATAAAGTTCTTGGTGCAAAAAATGAATGGCAAAGCCAGCCATGAACACTATTTCTCAACGAAGTTAATTGAAACCAATGGGTCTCCATTTCCAATCTGTTCTGGTGGTCTAGAGGAAAAATGCCAGTGGAAAGCTCTCTGGGCACTTGCTAACATGACGGTGCTACTCAAAGAGCCACTGTGTTATACCAGCAGGTCGAGCGAGGGAGGGCCTATCTGCAAATACTTCTCACTAGAAAGAGAAGGCAACAGTTTGGATCTGGTTGCCAGGAGACACTGGAAGACTGGCAGAGAGAGCAAAAAGGAAAAAGGAATTATTCATGACCCTGAAATAACATGACCCGACTGCCCCTGGGCGATGAAACTTCATAGTTGACACTAGACAGTAGCTCAAGGAAGAGACATGCTGATTACATATCTAATTGGCTGTCACGATTTTCATGATGTCACATACATCGCTGTGGTTTTCCATATCACTCTTGACTGCAGATACTGGAACCTACTTCCCTTCAAGACTCAGTTTGAATTACTTCCTGGCACTGGTTCCATTTCCTTACTTCCTGGGAGCATTTGTTTACTTACTTACTTACTTACTTATTTATTTTCTTTTACAAGTGCCCATCGTTTTATGTTTTGTTTTTAATTTTATAAACTTTATTACAAAACAAAAAACAAACAAAAAAACCCTTGCAAATAAATAGAAGACATCGTTACATCCAAACTAGCCAGACCCAAAGCCAGCTCAACCCAGTGAACCTTTACACAGTTAGAACTGACATTTGGAACAGAAACTGTGAGGTTTCACACTAAATTTTTACATTGTCAGTACTGAATATATTTTATGCTCTTATCTGCCACCCAAAGTAGAAATTCCATGACAAAGTGAGAACCTAGGAAAGCAATTATCTTTCTATCCTCATTCATAACACATGCTCATTATAACACATTACTGCTGCTCAGGCCTTCCTCATGGCCTAGTATTTAGCTTTCTTTTTCCCTTTCTTCATGTTATACGGTACTCATGTGTGCAATTGCTTACAAGTATACATATATTTCTCATATGAGAGTAAATGTGTTTTTGTTTCTTTCTGAGATTATTTTCTCACTTAATATTATACATTCTAAGCCCATCCACTTTCCTGATTTTTTTTTTTTTCTGAGCAGGGTTTCTCTGTGTATCCCTGGATGTCCTGGATTTTTCAAGGACCAAGCTGGCCTCAGACTCAGAGATCCTCCTGCCTGCTCCCCCTTGCCTCCAGAGTGCTGAGACTGAAGCTCTACCCCCCCCCACCACCCAGCTCCTGCAAATTGTTCAATCTCCTTTATCACTAGAGCTGAATAGTATTCCATAATATATACATACATATGTATACATACACAGAAAAGATAGATAGATAGATAGATAGATAGATAGATAGATAGATAGATAGATAGTCATACAAACTTTTCAGTATGCATTCATCTGTTGACAGATGACTAGACTGGCTCCAACTCTGTGATAGTTAATAAAGCAGTATTAAACATGGATTTCAAATTTCTCTCTGGTACAGCATGGAGATCTCTGGGTATATGCCAAAATGGAAACACCTGGGTCACATAGTGATTCTATTTTTAATATTTTGAGAAATTTCCAAACAGGTTTTCACAATGGCTGTGTTGATTTGCACCCTCACCAACAGAGAAGGCAGTTTCTTTTCTCCATAATCTCCAATGTTCATTTTCAGATTTGTCGACGAGAGCTACTCTGACTGGGTGAGCTGGTATCTCAGAGTAATTTTAATTTGCATTACATCCTGATGTTTAGGGATATTGAACACTTTTAAAAATGAAAGTAGTTATCTGGCGGTGGTGGCGCACGCCTTTAAGCCCAGCACTTGGGAAGCAGAGACAGGAGAATTCCTGAGTTCGCAGCCAGCCTGGTCTACAGAGTGAGTTCCAGGACAGCCAGGGCTATACAGAGAAACCCTGTCTCGAAAAACAAAATAAATGAATAAATAAATAAATAAATAAATAGTTACTAGCCAATTATGTTTCTTTTAAAAACTATCTGTCTATTCAGTTAACTTGCCCATGTGTTGATTGGTAGTTTTAGAATTTCTGTGGCTCTTTGTAAATTCTGGTTATCAGACCTTCATTCAGAATGTATGTAGTTGGTAACAAAAAATTCTCCCATTTTGTATCTATTCATTAACTTTGATAGTTGTTTCCTTTGCTGGATGGAAACTTTTTATTTTCAGGGTTTTTTTCCCTTGCACTTTATTTATTTTGATCTTATGTGCATTGGTGTTTTGCCTACATGTATGTCTACATGAGGGTGTTGGATCCCCCAGAGGGTGTTGGCATTAGAGACAGTGGTGAGCTGCCATGTATATGCTGGGAACTGAACCCAGATCCTCTGGAAGAGAAGCTGCTCTTAACCTGTGAGCCATCTTTCCAGACCCACATATTGTTCTTTTAATGTCAATTTCATTAATTTGTTCCCTAATATTTATTAGTGCTTAGTATTTACTGAGTTTGAGGTAAGCTGCTCATTATTCATTTTTTTGAGAGCCTTGAGGTGCATTATTATGTTATTTATTGAGTATGACTCAGATTTTAAAATGTGAGCACTTCTTGCTATAAACTTTGCTCTCAGGACTGCTTTGTGCAGAGGGTATTATGCGTTTTCCTTCTCATTGTCTTGGGGAATTTTTTAATTTTCTCTCTGATTTCTTGGGTAGCACACTGCTCACCTGAAAGTGTTTTGTTCACTCTTGAAGTATTTTTGTCATTTCTCTTACTGTTGATTTCTGGCTTGATTGCACGAGGGCCTGGTAGGAGATAAAGAAGTATTTCATTGTTTTTTAACTTGTTGATACTTGACTTGTGTCCTATGATGTGATCAGTTTTGGAGAAGGTTCTATGTGCTGCTGAGAAAACTGTCGGATACAATTCCCTACTTGTCAGATAGAATATTCTGGATATATCTGTTAAATCTTGTTCATCTATAGAATATTTTAGTTCTAAAATTTTTACTTGTTTTCAGTTTGGGAGACTATCTGCATTTGAAAGTGGAGTATCAAAGTCCCCACTACTATTGTGTCAAGGCCTATGTGGCCTTTTATGTTTTATAGCATATATTTTATGAAATTATTAGGGAGCTCCAGCATTTGGTGCATAAAAGTTTATACCTGTTATATCTTCTTGACAAATTGTTCCTTTATTAACTTGTAGTGTTACCTTGTGCGTGTGTGTACATGCATGCGTGTGTGTGTGTGTGTGTGTGTGTGTGTGTGAGTGTGTGTGAGTGTGTGTGTGTGTGTGTGTGTGTGTACGCGTGCGCACATGCAGTGGCACTTTTTATCTCTTCTCATTAGTTTTAGTTTGAAGTTTACTTTGTCTGATATACAAATATCTATGCCATCTCTTTACATTTTGTTTGTTTCCCATTCTTTGACATTAAGTTTTAGGGTATCTTTGCTGGTTAAGTGTGTTTCTTGGAGACAGCATATGGTTGGTTCTTAGTTTTGTTTTGTTTTTAATACAGCCTGTTAGTCTGTATCTTTTTAGTGACAAGTTGAGGCCTTTTACTTTTAAGCATATAATAATAGAAAGTGGTTTTCTATTTTCTATACAAAGTTTTAGGTGATGTTCTATGTTGCTAGATTATTGATATTTCTTTTTCTGTCCCCATGTTAGTTTGAACGTTCATTGAACTGCTGTGTTGATACATTATTTTTTCTTTCCCAAGTCCAGTTTGTTTCTGTAAATAAACTTTCATCATCCTCCCTGTAAAGTATTCCACTAAGAACTTTCTGCAGTGCTAACTCTGATGTCATGAATTGCTTTAATTCATGTTGTACCTTGAAATACCTTTTCACACATCAGTTTTAAAAGATAGTTTTGCAGGGTATAGCTTTCTTGATTCACAGTTGTTTACTTTCAGAGCTTGAAATATTTCCTTACATACTGTACTGACCTTTACAGTTGATAATGAAAAATCTGGGGTAATTCCGATATTTCTGCCCTTGTATGTGAGTTGTTTTTTTCTTGTTAGTTTTCGGAGTATTTTCTTTACTTTGTTTTGACATTCTACTATAATATAACATAGAAAAATTCTTCTCTGGCCATATCAATTTAGAATTCAATATGTCTCTTGTCTTCTTTCTCTGATTTGTTAAATTTTCTTCTGTAATTTCACTAAGTCATCTTCCTATCCCATTTAATTTTACCTCTGCTCCTTCTTCAATATCATGAATTCTCATGTTTGACTTCTTGAATGTGTCCCAGGCTTCTTCCTGGAATTATCATGCTTGCTCCTTGTTTTTTACATATATATATATATATATATA
>NW_022196910.1:47840614-47848114 GCF_008632895.1 Mastomys coucha
TATATATATATATATATATATATTCCATATACATATTATATTGGCTTGGTTTTCTCTTCCATCTTTGAAATTCATTTTTCTTGGTCTTGTCTGTTATGAATAATGCCAGTTGTGGTTTAGATTCGTTTGGCCGTATCTTTCCTTTTACATATTTCTGTTTGATTATTTTTCAATGTTTAATCTCTTTGTTCAATTTTTTCCTGTATTTCTAATATTTGTCTCCATTTTACTAACAGTTGCTTGTTCATTTTGGAGACTCTCTTGTCAAGGTCATGGATATCTTTCCTTAATTCACTAATATACTTGTCCAACTCTTCTATATGAAAAGTAAAACTCTAAATTCATTCTCGGATATTTTGGTTATTTCTATGATTTTGGGTTCCCTTATCAGGAATAGGCTAGTTGGTGTTGGGTGTCCGGCGCTTCACTGACCAGTAGCAATGAGGACAGAACACCGAGGCTCCTTCTCACGCGGTTTACTCAGGAATTCCTTTGTGTTACAGCACTTTTAGGTTTCTTGGTGTTACAGCTCTTTCAGGTTTCTTGCTTTTGTGGAATGGCCCCGGCTGCTCAGCGAACACTGCTTATATACCCGAGCCTGAGCTCTCGTGGTCCTCCTGGATTGGTTCCCTGACAATCGCCTCATTAGCATGCACCTGCTCCGGAGGGGTTGACGCATGCGCAGTGGAACTGTTTCCAAGCAGCTGCCTACAGTTGGGTCTGGGTGGTGGTTGTGTCTTATATTTTGTATTGTTTCATCATAGTTAATACATTTGTTAATTATGTTAGTTCTGACTTCCTCTTTTTCCAAGCCTGTTGGGATATTCTAAGTTTTGTGACTTGTCTTAGAGGAATATCTACGTGAAGGAAGACCAATGAACTTGGTATTGATTATTGAATTATTGAATGAGTTTCTGAGGTGATCCTGACTTAGCTACTTGCCAACAGGACTGTGGTTATTAGAGAGAGTCAAAACCTTGGTCACCGCTGGATTCTATGGAACTTCTGGAAGCAGGAAACCAACTCTAAATCTAGTGAAGCCTTTCTACTATCAGAGGGCTGTAGTTAGAGCCACAGGCCCAAAGTAACATCTGGGACTTCAGAAATATAGAATCTGGGTCCCAAGGTAGCCTTTAGCATGCTAGATATCAGAATCCTACTTCCATGTTGATCACAAATACCACTGGAACCAAAGGTCCATTTCTCAGAGAATCCTGGGCATCACTAGAGCTAACACTCAGTCCTGTACTGATCTCTGAAGTTATTGTGATGGAGACCTGGTCACACAGAAGCCAGAAGCCTGGTTGTGTAGAGCTTCCTCTTACGTTGGCATTAATTCTCAGATCATTTTGGAGGCTCTTGGTTGCCTGCCCCCTTCAGGACCAAACTTGAAAATCTATTGGGGGTTTTCCTAAACAATAGGGTCCTCTTGTCTTCTTTTCTCTTGGTCTGATTACTCAAAATAATTTCAAACTTGACTAAGTTGTCTGGCCTTACTGCTTCTGGAGGTCCATCTATAGCTTGATGTTTTTGCTGCTTTGGGGGTTAAGATGAGTGAAGTCATCTTGATTGATCCTTTAAGCATGAGGAATTTGATAAATGAAGTTGTATGAGGTCTTGGCAGACAGTGTTTTTGAATAAGAACAGTGACCATCTGGGGACCAGTCTTTTTATCCCCTTTTTTATAGACACATATTCAAGTTAAAATTGCTTTGTTAGATGTGTATGTGTGTGTGTTGTGTGTGTGTTTATATTTCAGCTTTATACAATTATCCAACCACCTTCTAAGTCGACAGCAAGGAAGAGTAACTGGAAAGGACTGCTCAGCTTAAGACTTTTGAAGATTCACTGCATGGTTGCATTTGTCTTTCTAATGTCCTGGCATCTATTCTGTATTTCTAGATATTTCAGAAGCAATCTTGAGTAAATGAAGAAATAGAACTGAAACTATCTGAACTCTTAGACAATTTTTCTGGACTTTCTGCTTTGGATGTTTTTCACTGTACAATTTATTTAGCATCAATTGGTGTTCCAAGAGGAGACCACAGTGATGTCACAGGTCTAATTAAGAACAGAAGATCACACAGCCATGTACATTGCTCATAAATACAATGGTGACCTCTAGAGAAAATGAGAAAGTTGATGAACTAATTACCTTTACAATTATGAAGAATTCTGTTCAGGGAATGAAGAGGTTGCTCAGCAGCTAAGAGCATGTGCTTCCCTTGCAGAGGATGGAAGTTCAGTTCCTGGAACCCACTTCAGGCAATCCCAGGCGGAGGGAATCCATAACCCTCTTCTGGCCTCCTTGGACACTTTTAGAGTTCTGGTAGACACACACACAATTTATTTTTAAGACTTTAAAACATTTCTTCAACTTTGAAAACAAAATAAGATCATATGTTTTCAATTCCTTCAAAAAAATAATAAAAGCTTTGTCTTGCTAACAAGAAGGCAATGTTTCTTTTTCCTTCGCTGACACCCGTCCCAAAGAAGGACTGAGCCTACTCTGCTTTGGTGAGGTGTCCTCGAAGCAAGATTGGAGGTGCCTCATCTCTGATGATGAATGTCTAAGACCATTACACAGTCCCGTGTGCCAGAGAGGGCGTGCTGTGCTGTCCCCTTTCTAGGAGCACCGTCCCCAGTGTGTACCCTGGTGAGGAGGTAGCTCTGTCATTTTCCCCAAAAGCTTTGTTAGCTTGGGTGCTGGGGTACTTGACTGTTTTTTAAGTAATCCAAACCTCCTTCCTTTGCCTCGGGCTTCTCATTTGGAATGACCTTTCAGTGAATGGAGAGTAATGGAGGGAAAGCAGACATCCTTTTAGTGCTGAGTTGTTCCATCAAAGGATGTGGTACAACTCCCAGTTCACTCAGGATTTCAGTTATAGCAGTTTGGGAATCCTAATATGAAAATCTGCAGTTTAAAAAAAGAATACTGAATGAAACTAAAGGCGAAAAATTCCCTCATTTCACATGACAGGTCACATTCAAATGGAGGTGCATTGAAAATATTGTATGGGAACACCTTCAGGCTACACAGTGAACTGTACATAATACACAAACCGATGGTATGTTTAGACTTGGGTTGTGTGCCTGATGTGTTTCATTAGGCATAACTCAGTAGTAAGAATTCCAACATGTTTTCGAGATCTGAAATACTTCTGGTCCCAGGCATTTCAGACAGAGAAGAATCAACCCATATTATAGTTTTCTTTCTACAGACCTTGAAAGGCTTATTCCAGTGTGCTTGGAGTTTTGCAAAGAGGGCCTGTCTCTTCTTTACATTCTCTGATTATTGCTCTATGTTCCAGGCACTCTCTGTTGCTTACCTCCTTGAGTGATTTTGCCAGTTCAAATGCTTTCCTCACATGAGCTTTGTGCAGTGTCTGGCTGCATAGGGTTCTCCCTGTCTCCAGTCATTACCATTTCTTTGTTCTTATCTTATTGCTATGCCTAAGACCTCTACCATGGTGTGGGTGTAGGACTGCTGACTGCTGACGTCACTGTTCTGTTCCCACTTCACAGGGTTGCCATTTCTCACCAGTACACATAATATTTTCTGCTTTTACTGGCAGCTACCCTTTGGAAGAAAAAGAGACTATCTCTATCCTGTTATTGCTAAGATTTTACCCTAGGGAAATGCTGAGCTTTTAATCAAATGTAAGATACCATGAATACACAACAATTTCATAACAACCACAGATAATTCAGAATAAATTCATGTTATAACCACAGCTTTTTATCCTTTATCTGTGTTTCCAAAATATCTATAAAGAAGTATGCTTTCTGGAGAAAATGAGCCTGAATCTTAACAAGGTGGGATCTCATTTTTATAGTTATGAGCTGTAAAAATTGAGAATGATTTTTTGAGATAAAGTCAATGATAACAAAAATATAAAAATACAAAAATTAACCCATGCTTAATTCCATCTACTGTAAAAGGGAAGAAAATGTTAATTTCTTTTAAATTATTACATTTATTCTTGTGCATGTGCATGTATATGTTCCTGCATGTATGTGTGTATGTATGTGTGCATGTGTGTGTGTGTGTATGTGTGTGTGTGCACGTGTGCATGTACACATCATGGTATATATGGAAGCCAGAGGACAACTTTGAGGATCATTTCTTTTATCATGTGCGTTCCAGGAGAGAAACAGGTCATAAGGCTTGTAGGCAACACCTTTACTTACTAAGCCATCTTTCTGGCTCTGAAAACATTGAGTTCTACTTTTAAAGATTTGGAGGTATAGACCCAATGCCAGAGCACTCGCTTATCACGTGTGAGGTCTCGGATTTAATCTGCACCAGTCCTTACACCCCCCAAAATTCCTACTTATATACATCTAATACAATTTTCTCACCCACCCTTCCTTTACAACACACATTGTTTCTCCTGGTTCCTAACTTTGGAGGTCTGCACCAGACGGAAAGAAACATCATGGTCCCCTTACATATCCAGGAATCATAACTTCACTTAAAATAAACAGTTGATGAAATTCCAGACCCAAATAGGATGGGATTCTTGACAGCTTTGTCTTCATGTGGAGAAGAGGGAAACAGGCTGTTACAGAGCGGGGCCAGTATTAGCTGGTGTCTGGAAATGTCAAAACGATTAACACGAACCACTAAACTCATGAGAAATCAGTTTGCAGATGGGGGTGGTGTGACTCCCGAATGCTCTTACCCACTAGGATGAAGAAAACAGTACTCAGGTATTACAACCATGACGTCCTCCCAGCCAACCTCATGTGTTTTCCCACGTTCTTAACTGCCACTTTCAGCATCCCAGTGAAATCTCTGTGGATTCGTGATGTGTTGCTAGTATTATTACATTGCCCGCCCCATCCCAAACATCTTAGGCATTGTACAAACATTACGCATTCCCACATACAGGCGCTGAAAAGTCAAAAGCAGAATTTCTCAACCAGAGGAACTGTAGGTAAGATTCCTCTACACAGTCTCAGCTTGCACTCAAGAGACAGTGAACACCAGCGAGGAGGGTAGGTCGAGGAAACAAGGAACTTCAGAGACAGAAAAAGGGTGTTCTAGAAGAGACTAGCCTGTTTTCCTGACAAGTTCAGCAACGTGATTGGTATAGCCCGGACCGTAAGAGAACTGTTTTAACTTTACCAGCCTAGGCTACAAAGATATGGTCTAGAGGAAGTTCTTTAGATTGATCGAAGGCTTCTGAGAACTTGGTAGGGTCTAATCTTACTACACATGCTCCTACCGTGAATATTCATCAACTCATTACACTTTGGGGGGGTCCCTCAGCTGACCACATTGTTTAGAGCTTTAACCCCCAAATGGTGAACTAAATAAGCTAGCCTGCCTCAATTATATTGTTGAAGTAATGAAAAACAGACCAACACAAGGACTTATTTATTCCTAATTTTAGACTTGATGCAGCCAGGATAACTTCACTCTGAGTTTATACACACTAACTATTGTCATGATGATGTCACCTAGCCAACAACAAGTATAGGAGACAGTCAAAATTATTTCCCCTGTGTCTTTGTATTCATTTAGTGGCAATTGGACTTAATGGTACCCTTTGAGGAGAGATAGATAATATGGCTTTACTTCACATGAGACCCCTCCCCTCGCCCATCCCTGTCTCCCCCACACCCCCCCCCAAGCTTCAGAATCCAGTGGTGACATCACCCAGAGGCAACAGGGACACGTGCATCTGTTGCCATGGCAACCGTCATACATTCACCTGCCTGCCCTCACCTACGCCAACGGTGCGCAGCAGTATGCAGTGGTACATACTGTACAGCCCAAATAAAAGACAGAGCCCCTCTGACCCTTCTCTTTCTTTCCTCCTCCTTCGTCACCTCATTTTTGTCCTTTTCCCCCAATAAACCTCTCTCCCTTGGAACTGTGCTGGCCTGGTATGATCTGTCTGGATGAGCCACTAATCTAACACAACACCCCCACCCCAGTAAGCGTGGTCCTCAGTGTAGGTTGGGGACTCACCTTGTGATCAGTTGATAAAGGACTTTCCCTGGGGGAGGGCTTCTCATTGCCAGTGTAGAAACACACAGACCAAGTTCTACTGTGCAAGTATGTTTTAAAACTGCCTCTGTCACATCTGCTAACATGTCACTGGCCAGAGCAAGTCACAAAGCCAACCCTAGATATGAAGGCTGCTCGTTATAAAGTATTCCACTTCCCAGGCCTACATTGGGGTGGTAAAGAGATGGTCTCTTGTCAGAGATGAAGAAAGGAATGAAATGATCAACGTCCGAGCCATCCTTTCTAAATCTGTCTTCCTTTCTAAACCAGTCCCAATAGAGGCACACATAGCTTCAAGAGTCGCTTCTTAGCTTCCCGTTCAAGGGAAATGTTTGTAGTCCTAGAAGGTCCAGTTGTTTCTCTCTGTAATGGGAAGTTCCCAGCCTCCCATACTTATCTCTGTGACAGACAAGATTGAAATATATGACTGGAGCTGCAAAGTTAGATTGCTTTGTTCAAATTGGTCAAATTCCACAGACAGAAGTCAGGATAGAGGAGAATGAGGTCAAGTCCAACCAGGGGCCGTGGAACCACACCTGCCTGGTGCGTGGATCTCATTCCCTCTCTGTATGCTGCCCACACCGCTCTGCCTTTCTGGTTTTGATGCCCAGCTGTTTCTCACTGGTTTGCCTTTGATTATGAGGCCTTTCCAGCTCACACAGAACAGCAATGCTTCAGTGAGTGACATCTGCAAGTAGGCTCATTATCCATCACTCCCATGTCTCTCCGGCTTCCTTTTGCTGTAGACCAACCTCAGGATATCTATTTCTTTCTGACTGCCAACACACACACACACTCTCTCTCTCTCTCTCTCTCTCTCTCTCTCTCTCTCTCTCTCTCTCTCTCTCTCTCTCTCTCTCTCTCTCTTTTGTCTCTGGCCAAGTGCTATAGCTGCCCAGGCCACACACTGGCCACTCTGGCAGTCAAGCTGCTAGACCTGACAGATGTCACACGGCTGCCCTGGGGCCTCTCCCAGATCCGTTCTCTACAAGAGAGATTTATTTCCCTGATGTTTTAGGACAGGAAAAGACTTGCTTCTTGGAGGCCTGCCAAGAAGGGGGTGATCCACCCAGGAAACAAACAAGACCCTTCCCCTCTCTCTCTGTCTTTCCTGCTTCCCTGTGTCAAGTCCTCCCAGGGCAGCTCCCCCTGAGTGGAAGGAAAGCTGTCAGGATGAAAGGACCCTGCTTGTGATGAACAGCTGCTGGCTGCACCCATGCAGGAAGAACCGGCATCAAGTTAACTCCTTGTTCCCAGCCAGCCAGGGCCTGACTGTATCCAGACTTCTGAAGCCACAGCTCTGAATGAAGCAGCTCTTTATGAACAGAGAGGCAGGTCAAAGGTCTCCAAAGCCCACAGGATTTGCCTGAGCATATCTTCATCCCCCCACAACTTCACAATAGACCCCTTAACACATCCACCCCAGGAATCGAGAGGTTCAGACCTCTGCAGCTACCACTCCCTGTACCATTCCCTAGCTG
>NW_022196910.1:47851978-47856742 GCF_008632895.1 Mastomys coucha
TTTTTTGGTATGGGGAGAGTGGGAGTGATGGGGACTTGTTTTTTGGGAGGTTGGGGGAGCATAGTACATTTCCGGCTCTGTTTATTTTCAATTTCAACTATGATTATTTCTTCTTGCTGGTTAAAAGTCCAGTTAGAAGAATTTTCTACCATACTGATAATTCCAGAGACTCCAAGACAGCATTCAGAATTCAGGATTACCTAGATGGACGTATTGTGTGAACATTGTAGGGTCTCTAAATGCCCTCCTATTGATGAAATCAATGTTTGAACTGTATCAGATTGGATTTCAGAACATATTTCCATCCAGCAACCTTGAGATGTCTTCTCAGTAATGAAATTTAGGAATGAATAGTTATATGGTACAAAAAAATTTGCTCGACATGGACAAACTTCCTGAAGAATGCTACGTATTTTGATGTTTGACATGTTTTTTTATTGTTGTTTTGAATTAGGTGGGTTTTTTAAACACTGCTTTGAAACGTCACTCATAAAATTTTGTACCCTATTTTAAATAACTGGCAATTTCCCTCAGAAATTTAAGAAATTAGAGAAAGTCGTGTGCATTGAAATAATTCTACCAAGGAGAAAATCTACACTTTCTGCACTTAGAGAAACATCAAATGATGCTTGTTTGGTTTTCCTGTTTCTAGGTTCCCGATCCAGGGAGTTAAGAGTGAGTATACTTTTGATAATATCATTCATCTATAAGGGAAATTAAGAGTATTTCTCTCTTTCAAGTGTCCCAAAGACCATGTTTTGAAAGTCAAAACATCCAAATAAAATAATAACAAGGAGCCAATTTCTTACACACAGTATGAAGTAGCAGTGTTAGTAGCCAAAGTGAATTCAAAGGTGAAAAAACCTGAAGTGATGTAAAACTCGGAGAGACTGGACTGAAAAGCCTCCACTCTGAACGAATAAAAGTGTTCATTCAAATGTCTCTTTGGGGATAGGAAAGGACAAGATACCAGAGGTTCACAATACAGTAACCTTAGAATAGTTCCTGTGAGAGACATTTGTTCCCGTTGTCTTCTAAAGTCTGTTTCCATGAGCCAGTTAGAGGTAGTTCTGGCTAGTTTTATGTCAACTTGTCACAAACTAGAGTCATCAGAGAGGAGGGGCCTCAGTTGAGAAAACACCTCTATAAGATCTGGCTCTAAGTCATTTTATTAATCAGTGATTGATGTGGGAGGACCAAGGCCATTGTGGGTGGTGCCATCTCCAAGATGGTTCCTGTGTTCTGTAAGAGAGCAGCCTGAGCAAGTCAGTAAGCAGCACCCCTCATGGCCTGCCTCCACGTTCCCACCCTGTTTGAGTCCCTGTCCTGACTCTCTAGAATGACAGACAGTAACCTGGCTTACACTTAAGCCAACTAAGCTTTTTCCTCCTCCCCAAGTTGCCTTGATTATGGTGTGTCATCACAACACAATGAAAACCCTACCTAGGAGAGAGGTGTCTAACATAGAGCACTGTTCCAAACATCTACGTGTTCAACTAAACCAAAGATCTCCTTTTATTTGAACAACCTCTTAAGTCTCAGCACAATGGATCACAGAGCTGAAGAGGCCACTCTTGGAGAGTGCAAACCACTTAGAGGTTGAAAATTTTCAGGCTCTATAAGCAATTTTCAGGCTTTTAAACTAAAATATGGGTTTGAAGATGGCAGAAGAATTCACTTTTCACCTCTTTCTTCTTTCAAAACTTACAGTGAAGTAAAAAGAAAGACAACAAACAGAAACCCACAAAGTCTGTCTTGGAAGACATAAGAAAACTCAACATACAACACAAAGAGTGAATGCAGGTGCAAAGAATCTAAGGGACATGAAAAAGAAGGAAACTAATGTTCAATCTAAGAGCCTTTAGAAGGAACTGTTAGCATTTCCTCTAGGCTCTGCCAGATGTGAGCCTGGCTCTCTTCTCTCTCTCTCTCTCTCTCTCTCTCTCTCTCTCTCTCTCTCTCTCTCTCTCTCTTGCTCTCGCTCTCTCTTGCTCTCTTTCACTCTCTCTTGCTCTCTCCTCTCTTCTCTCCTCTTCCTTCTCTCTCTTCCTCTCTTTCTTTCCCATATGTCCTTCCACATGTCCTCCTCCTACATGGCCTCCCACATGTACCTGGCTGGCCTCTTCCTCTCTTCTTTCCTTCCTCTCTCCTCTATTTCTCTGTCCTTCTCTGTCCCCCTTCCTCCTCTGCCTCTACCCTCTCCTCCAGGTCCCAAATAAACTCCCTTTTATAAAAGACCTCTCCCATGGCTTGATTGTTCATGGGGACACTTTGGCAGGGCCCACCAAGGCAACCATTCGTGCTGCCGCTCTACAAAATACAACAGGAATTATGGTTCAAAGGTAGAACAAAGCCTGGTGTCATGACAAAGGTCTATAATCCTAGTGCTCAGTGGGCAGAGAAAGGAAGATTGCTGAATGTTCGAGGCCAACCTAATCAGCATAGCTAAAGTCAGGCCAAGTCAGAGTTACACTGTAACACCAGCTTCACCTCCAACAACAACCACAACTACAATAGTAGCAGACTACAAGAAAAGACACAAGAGCTAGAAGCTGCCAGTTTGTTGGGCAGGAATTTTCTTACTTGAGGTGAAAAGGGGGATCGTGAAAGCAAATGGGAGATTGGTTAAAAGCCTCAGTAAAAAGAAACCTCCTTCCAATGTAAGGCAGGAAGTTGATGAACTAAAATGTCCTCCCACTAAAATGCAAGGATAGACAGCAGGAACTGTACCAAAGATGTTTTTAATGCACAAAAGGAGTAAGAAAAGAAGAATCTCCAGTTGCTCCCCTTGCCCTTGGTGACACCAGGGAAAGAAGGCATCAAGAAAGGTCATGCGTAGAGCCACAACAGCAAGCATCAACAAGGACAGTCCTCTTGGTTGCTATGGGTGTGTGTACATAAATACATGAATAATGGAATCTGCGTTGGGAGACTGATCTTAGAAAATCCCAAGGCAGCACAAGAGAGATGGGCATGAGGCTTCTGATTAATTTAGAGCTTATAAAAATATACAGATGGCTTTGTCCATACATGTAAATCTTTTCAAGAAGAATTCATCCTCAAATTCCCAAAGACCAGAGTCTAGAATAATGTACACATAAGCCAAAATTACAGAACATAATGGTAAGAGGCTGCTCAAAGTACCAAGCTGAAGTGGCAAACTCAAATTTGGCCTCTGCAATGGTCAGTGTGAATTACAAACATGACAAGATCTGGAATCAAAAAGGAGATGGATTCTGGGCATGCCTGTGAGGATTATCTTGCTGACAGACAGTAATTGATGGGATGACCTATCTCCATGCTGGGCTGGATCACTCCAGGGATAGAGGATCCTTAACTATTTAAAATAGAGAAGGTGAGCTGAGTACCAGCTTGTATTCATTACCATTCTTCTCAAAAACGTAGTGGGATTGAATGATTCTAATGACAGTGCGCTCCTATAGGAAACACACACAGACAGAGAAAAAAGAGCTCCATTCAAAGGAATAGAGGTAACCAGAAAGGAGAGAGAAAATAACAATCACATGGAAATTATATATCAACCACAAAATTTTCTCTTAAGGAGGACACTAAATGAATGTATTTTTCATATAAGCAACAGCAAAGAAAATAGAGGATTTATCTTTGTCTTAGGGTTTGATTTCTGTGAAGAGACACCATGACCACAGCAACTCTTGTAAAGCATCTCTACATATCATTGGGGTTGGCTGAGTTCATTATCAGCATGACAGGAAGCATGGCAGCATGTAGGCAGACATGGTGCTGGAGAGATTGCTGAGAGTTCTCTATCCAAATTGATGGCAGCGGGAAGAGAGAAATACTGGGCCTGGCTTGAGTATCTGAAATCTCAAAACCAACCCTTAGTGGCATACTTCCTCCAAGGCCACACCTATTCCAACAAGGGTACTCCCACTCCAACAAGACCACACCCCCTAATAGTGTCACTTCCTGTGGGTGCATGGAGGCCATTTTCATTCAATTCACCACAGTCTTTAAGAAGTCATTGACTGAGGAACTCTGCAATCCCAGTGGCACAAGTTGCTTCCGGTCTGTTTGGGCCTGTGTCCTGAGCAGACCTTGGGCACAAATTCTGCAGCCAGTCTCACAACAACCAGAGGAAGCTACACTCCCAGGCACTCTGACACACCCAGGACCCTAAGGATCAGAGGTGAGGAGAACACATCTGTCACAACACTGGGAGTAACTGGGACCAGCTGGACCCAGGCATATAGGAACTCTGCCAGCCCAGTGGCACGGGTTGCTTCCAGTTTGTTTGGGCCTGTGCCCTGAGCAGACCTTGGGCACAAATTCTGCAACAAGTCCCGTAATTCTCAGAGGAAGCTGTACTCCCAGGCACTCTAATTAGCCCAGGATCACAAGATCCCAGAATCACAGGATCACTGAGACAGCTTGACTCTAAGGAATTCTGACATAACCAGGATCACAGGAAGGACAGGCCCCAGTCTGATTTAGCCAGGGCAGGTAGCACTAGAGATAACCAGATGGTGGGAAGCAAGCATAAGAACATAAGCAACAGAAACCAAGGTTAGTTCGCATCATCAGAACCCAATTATCCAACCATAGCAAGCCCTGGACACACCATCACACCAGAAAAGCAAGATTCGGATCCAAAATCATTTCTCATGATGACGATAGAGGACATTAAGAAGGGCATAAATAACTCCCTTAAAGAAATACAGGAGCCAGGCAGTGGTGGCACACACCTTTAATCCCAGCACTTGGGAGGCAGAGGCAGGTGGATTT
>NW_022196910.1:47857752-47858716 GCF_008632895.1 Mastomys coucha
CAAAAGTATGAGGAATTGAAAATTTGTTGGCTATCATCTGGTGGTCTCTCTAATTTGGTAATTGGAGATATAGGCCCAATATTGTATAATCCATATACACTTTCTGCTTGTTTGTACCTGACAGTGTCTTGCTAGGTACCACATAATGGTCTTAAAACCATGCTTCTCCTATCTCAGCCTCTCTATTAGTAAGATTGTTTATTTCATATTTTTATACTATACTGTGGTTTTGAGAACAGCTTACATATCTCAAAATTATTTATACAGCCAAAAGAAACATAGACAATTAACTTGGGAGGTGGCTTATAAGAGAACAACAAAGAATGAGACCAAATGCTTTGCTTGATGTTTATAACTATTGTATCAATTTTGAAGAAGAGAACTTTATAAATTACTCTTTCTCTGAGATGAATACTTTTCAAAATCATCATAGCCAATGAACTAGATTCTTACCCTCTCCTAATGTCTGTGCCATCCTCCAAGCAGAACCATTGTTCATTGAAACAGTTGGTGAATGACTTCATGGGTTCACAGATAGACCATCTCAATACACTCAGCATTTCAGATAGACTGCCTTAATACACACACCATGTCTTAAATGAATATAACTTGTTCTCTGTGGGCTGATAATGAAGACAATCACTCCAGTCAAATAGCTTTGACCATAGCAGGAAATCTGTATCCAAAAATTGTGCCTACAATTCATTCCTTGGCGCAGCAGAACTGTCAACTCTCAGCTTAGCTACAATGGAAGTAAAATCCTTTGGTGATGTGAGGGTCATTGAAGTACAGCTTTATTACAATGAACTCCAATGTCTAAAAATTGTTCTTATTTTGGGCTTGTACCACAGTAAGAGCCAAGATTTTAAACCCTACTAAAAATAAAACAAACAGACAAAAAGATTTTATCTATTTATGTTCATTAAAAAAACTAGCCGGGCGTGGTGGCGCACGCCTTTAATCC
>NW_022196910.1:47858726-47874285 GCF_008632895.1 Mastomys coucha
TATTATTTTAAAATCAACAGCTAATATGTTTGGAGTTGTATTTTTAATATTGCTGCTGACAAGCATCTACATAAGACTGTTTAGTTAATTGTTTTATATCAAACAACTTTTATTCTACTAATTTTTATTGTTACAATACTTTATAAATTTTAAAGAATATGACAAAATAAAAAAGGTATTGCAGGTATTGAAGGGGGGTCTATGGGAGGAGTTGGGGTACAAAAAGGGAAAGAAGAATGTGATGTGTTCTATTTACTTAAAATATGTTTTTAAATGTTAACAAATTCAGATAAACTGAAATTATGTATCTTTTCTCATTATAATGCAATAAAACTTAGATCAATTAAAAAAAGAAGTCATTGACCTAAGAAACTTAGAAAAAATAATAATAACCGTCAGGAGTAAGAAGAAAGCCCTATGGAAAACAAACAGAATCAATGGGTGCTGAGATCAGGGACATGTAGATATGCCATCACTATCTCCTGGTGCAATCAGTACAATTAATAATAGTCATGCCCTAAGATAAAGAAATCAGTAGAACTCAATTTTAATAATTAGACACAGTTGAGAGGAAGCTGGTCAATGTCAAAGCACAAGGCATTCAGATCTGAAGTGCTAGGTATTAGTTGTTCATGGTAAATTCCACAAGAGTGGTTATGAGTTCTAAATTAAAGAGAAAAAGAAGTAAAACAAAATCATTATTGAAAGAGGGAAAAAAAGGATCAAAAGCATAGGAAAAATAGAAGGTATAAAATAAAATGGTTTAGGCAAATTACAATTATACAAATAACTAAAATATGTGTAACACAGACATGTACACATATACATATTACATGCATATTTACATAGTAAGGTTCAGTGTAAAAGCTGTATTAAAATAAATACCTAGGATCATGGATTGGAAAAACTTAGCATTGTTTAAATGTCCAAGTTACTGAAAGAAATATATGCCTTCAATGTTACTTCTGTCAAAATTATGCTAAGATTTTTCAAACTTCTATCAAAACTACAAGGGTATTTTCAAAGAAATAACAAAAACATTTTCTAAAATTTATATGGATCCACAAAATTAGCAAAACAGTCTTGAGCAAAAAGAACCAAGAGGCCAAACCTACTCCATCTTGGGACCAGACTCCATCTTAAAAGAAAATAAGCCTGAGAATTTGACCTACAGGTAAACCCAAGCTACAGCCAAGTACCAGGATGAACCCCGTGGCTCGTCCTGGGCCCATACTCCAGAATAACTCCCTAGCTACTTCCTAGTAACAGTCAATCAAAGATTAGTCTGATTGTTTCAGATGTACTTTCAGACCATTTGTGATTGTTCATGGTTTTGCTTCAGAACACCCACCTGTTGGCTTACAATAGTTTTTCCTATTAGATGTTTGCCAGGCTGGAAACCTCCTCACTTGTTCCCATTTCCTATGAAATCTTGTCCTGATGAGGGTTCAAGGCTGCTCTGCCTTCCTGTCCTGCTGTCTCAGGATTGGGTTGGGAGAGAGCCCAAGCCTGAGCTTGTAATAAAGAGACCCTAACGTGGTTACATTGGAAATGGCTCCTTGGTGGTCTTTTGGGTTCATGAACAATTCTTGACATAACAGAACAAAGTAGAAAACAGTAAACATTCAATAGTAATGCATTCTACACAGTAAAGTAGACTAAGTGTCTTGCATATCCAAACAGCTTTGCACTGGTATTAAAAACAGACATTTAACCCAATGGAATGGGTCTACAGTCCACAGTAAACATGCAACCTACAGTGAATTAATTTTAGGTAAAGATACTAGTAAATAAAACCTTTTCAACAAATGATAATGGGATTAAATGAATACTCACATGCAGAAGAATGAAATTAATCTGGTAACATTTGACATGATATCAAAAGCTGAGGCAAGATGAGATCTGCATCCAAGGGAATCATTTCTACAGTCAAGAAAACATTCAAGATAATCAAAATGCAACTTACAGAGTGGTAGGGAATATTTGCAAACTACGATTTCTATGAGGTATTAGTGCCTAAAGTATACAAGGCACTCAACTCAATAAAACAAACAAATAAACCAAAATAAAACAAAAACAAACAGAAGACAGAAACTTAAAAAAAATCAATTGAGTGCTCTAGCCTTTATAGGTAAACTCTTTTTCAAAGTAAACAATCAAGGAAAAAAAAATATAAAACAGAGAAGCAGGTTCCCCAGCATAACTAGTTCTCACAATGTAATGCCAACCAGCAGCTACCCACAGACAAACATTAAATAAAATAACAAATGAACAAATAAATAAAGCTTAGTCAAAATTAAGGTTCAACATGAATCAGCCATATAGAGCAGAGCAGAGCAATTATCACATGGAGACAGGGGTGGGGGGAGGAAGAAAGAGAAGAGAGGGAGAGAAAGAGGGGGACAGAGAGGAGAGAGAGGGAGGGAGAGAGAGGAGAGAGAGGGAGGGAAAGGAGAGGAGAGGAGGGGAGGGGAGAGGAGAGGAAGAAAGAAGGGGAGGGGAGAGGAGGGGAGGGGAGGGGAGGAGAGGGGAGGAAAGGGGAGAGAAGGGGAGGGGAGGAGAGAGAGAATCTCACTTTGACTTGTTGCAAGAGCGACAGGTTTTCCAGACACTGGTTTCTATGCAGGGTGACAGGACTGGTAGACAGCATCCAGCTTTCAAAACAACTCCCTAGTATTCACAGAAAGGCTATTCTATCTCATATATAAGGAACATGGTGGGAAAAGCAAGGTTAGACCAATAGAAAAAAAGAATGAAAGAAAGAAAGTAAGAGAGAGAGAGGGAGGAAGGAAGGAAGAAAGGAAAGAAGGAAGAAATGAAGGAAAGAAAGAAAAAGAAAGAAAGGAAGGAAGGAAGGAAGGAAGGAAGGAAGGAAGAGAAGGGAAGGAGGGGAAGGATTGAAGGAACTGAAGGGGATGGCAATCCCATAGGAAGACCAACAGTGCCAACTAATCTGGACCCCTGGGAGCTCCCAGAGAGTAAGCCACCAACCAAAGAGCATACATTGGCTGATCCATGACCCCTGGCACATATGTAGCAGAAGGTTGCCTTTTCTGGCCTCAGTGGGAGAGGATGAGCCTAATCCTCTAGAGACTTGATGCCCCAGGGAGGGGGACGGTGCCCAGGGGTCACCCTCTCAGAGGCCAAGGGTGGGGGACAACATTTGGGAGGCAAATAAATAAAATAATCAATATTAATAAAGGAAGGAAGTAGAGAGAGAGAAAGGTACTTAGGTTCAGAGAGCAATTGCCAAGACCTTTTGCTGTTGTGAGACCCTCAAGCGTTGGTGCAGGTTAGTTAGACTCAAGAGCAGATGCAGATGGCACAGGGTTGCAATAAGAACCAACACAAAGCACTTACAGGGGCTAACTCCACCTTGGCTATGAGGTTACACAAAAAAGCAAAGGCACTATTCAAGACTCACTAAGGTCTTTCTCTTCTCTCTTCTTTTTCCTCCTCCTCTTCTCGGGTCTCTCTTAATTTATAAAGTAAATAAATAAATTACAGAAACTGGAGATGAAGCCGAGAAAGTTGTTTGCCTAGCGTGCTTGCAACCTTGGGTCCCATTCCTGGTAAACTAGTAAACTGAGTGTGCGACAGCAGACTCATAAACACAGCACAGGGACCATGAAGCAGGAGGAACCAGAGTTCAGTGTCACCCTTGATACATAGTAAGCTTGAGGAGAGCCTGTCTGAAAGAAGAAAACTGGAAGATAAAAACAACAAAATGAATAAATAGAAAAGCAGACAAATAACAGTGTGTGTATTCCCCTCTGAAAACGGATGTTGTAAAGAAAAGCAAAAACACCTATGGGTATGTGTCTTACATAGGATCTTGGAAAACTTGTCAGAAGAACCGGTCCATTTGAAAAAGATAAGGACCATACAAAACTCTAAAACTTTCCTGAACCATCTTGCTTTTCTGCAACACTTTGAAGACTCCACATCTGCTCCATCTCTAAGTGGAATCCTTCATCCGTCACTCTGCTCCGATCATCCTTCTGCCAACTGAGCTCTCCTGTGTATTCACATTTCTTCCCAGCTTCATATGACATACTGGGGTTATGTGCAGTTAACTGCATGTCTGTTTGCTCAAATGGCTGCATGCATGAAGTCTTAATCTGCCTCACTGCACCCATCATTGACTGGTTCCCAGGCACAAGTGTTGAGTGGATAGACTCTGGCCCATACAAAGGGAATAATCAGAAAATGGGCAGCTGTTGATTTCTTTCTTGTCTTATTTTGCTTTTGCTGCTAATGTAAAGTTTAGAGTAGTGCCTGGAGGGGAAAGGACCTAGCTTTTGTAAAATTTTAGTATGTAATCTGTATTAAAACTCTGAAATTGGTACCAGGAAAACTGGTAATAACTCCAGAATATCTCTATTTCTTCCCTAGAGCCTTTTGTCTTTTTCCTTGGGGCATAAATAGAAGCCTTGAGCAAAGAGAATCAGGAACCCCACTGCCTATGTGTAGGGGAAAGACCCCTCCTATGTAACTGGATGTTTAAAAAAAAAGAAAATCTCTTTTAGTGAGGCACAGGATTTTGGCTGAAGTTCAGCCACATACCTAGTCTAAGCTGAATTTGGGTATAGCCCTAATAATTACAGTTACTCTTTAGAGAAAGAGCCCAAGAGGTTTACCTGGAGATTCATTCCAGATGTACTCAGGTATGTGAGGAGCTTGGTAATGAAGATGTAAACCGGATGAGGCCAGTTTGTGCCCCACCACCTTCCCTGCAATCGTTAGAATGCTAGGAGATGCTCCCCAGCCATCTAACAAACACCAGATGCCTGACCAGCATCACAGGCTAGAGTGTTAAGAAGGGGGGCAGAACCCCAAATATGAATGCCTTTGCAATTATCAATCTGCTATGAATTGTAATCAAACAGAAACAGTTCTCTTTAGTCTGTCGTTCCTGGGGTAGACCCTTGTATGGCCCACACTCACATGTTCTCTCTCACGGCAGAGTGTGCTTGGCTTAGCGAACATGGGAAGGATACTCACTCATCCCCTGTCTGTCACCAGGAAAGATTGCAGGGCCAGTGTTCCCCAAAACTGAATGTTTTGGTCATATGCATTTCCAGTGTCACCTGTATTCTTCTTCCTTTCCATTTAAGTTCAGATGTTGCTTAGATTTTTTTCCTGTAGCAACCAGAATTAGGAGAAGTATTCAAGAAACCCAGTGGGAGGGGTTGCTACTTCATTCATTTATGTCTGTCTCACGCAGGGCTCCTGTGTGTCCAGGCCAGCAGTGACAAATACAGCTGTCATCTGTGTCATAGTGACAAGGTTTTGACCAACAACGAGGTATCAAGGTCTCACAGTGTGTCCCCATGATTCCCATACCCTTGCAGACACAATGGTGGTTGTTTCCTCCATCCACACATAGACCTCCATGGAGATGTGGCTGATGTGGGGGGGATGTGCAGAGCTGTCCTCAGAGCATCTCTATGGACACATTGCATGGCTGCCTTCCTCCTTCAACTCCCTCAGAGCCTCAGGCTATGGTTGTATCTGTCAGCCTGGATTTGAAGACAGGAGCCTAGCATAACTGTCCTCTAAGAGGCTCCACCCAGCAGCTGATGAAACAGATGGAGAGACCCCAACCAAACATCAAACAGGGCTCCAGGAAGTCTTGTAGAAGAGTTGGGGGAAGGATTGAGGAACCTGGAGGGCATAAGGACTCCACAAGAAGACCATCAGAGTCAATTAACCTGGACCCTTGGAGTTCCCAGAGACTGAACCACCAACCAAAGAACATACATGGGCTGGACCTAGGCCTCTCTGCATATATGTAGCAGATGTGCCGCTTGGTCTTCATGTGGGTCCTTGTATAATTATACCGAGAATAACTAGTAAACTTCACTGGAGCATGCCCAGGGGACAGAGTCTTTGTGGTCTCATGAGCTTGAGCTCCATTTGTGATTGGCCATGTATGATTAGGGATATAGCATACCTTGTTCCAAGCTTTAGTGTAACATCTTTAAGAAGACCACACATCTGTGATTGGAGGCAATGAAGCAAATGGTTGACTTATAAAGCGTATTTAAGGTGTGATTCAGTTAAGGTGAATATAAATTTCTATGTTGATACTGAAGCCCTGAGAAACAAAACCTCAAGCAGCCTCAGCTCAACTCTTAGAATTCTTTTGAGCTAAGACACAGAGCCTTTCTTCAGTGAATTTGTGTTTGCTGGGAGTATCAGGGTGGACACTGTGGGGGAGGACTTGAAAACCTTCAGACAACAGAGGCCCCATGACCTCCACCCTGTGACATTATTATAATCTATAATCTAACTAAAAAGTTTGGAAACTATATATGAGGTGAGGATCTGACTTGGTTGCCTGTGGAGTGAGGATGTGACTTGGCTTCTGTGCTGTGGAGTTTTATGTCAACTTAGTACTAGTTGGAGTCATTTGGGAAGAGGGATTGAGAAAATGCCTCCACTGGGTAGGCCTGTGGGCAAGTCTGTGATGTGTTTTTTTAATTAGTGAGTGATGGTGGAAGGTTACTGTTGGTGGCCTCAAGCCTGAACAGGTGGTCCTGGGGCTATATAGAAAGTAGGCTGAGCAAGCCAGTAAACAATGCTCACCCATGGATCCTGCATCTGTTCCTACCTCTGGGTTTCTGCCTTGACTTACTTCCATGATGGGCTGTGATTCATAAGTCTAAGAGAAATAAATGCTTCACTCCCAAGTTGCTTTTTGGCATGTTGTTTTACCAGAGCAATTCAAACTCTAATTCAGACAGCTCCCAGAACTCGGGAGGCAGAGGCAGGCAGATCTGTGGATGCTTGGAGTGGGGAAAAGACGACTCCTAACTGCCAGGTGTTTGTGGCTTTGACCCACAATTGTTCCAGAATTCTTCATGGTCACATGATAACCTTTCTGGTCTTTCGGGTTGGGAGGCCTCAGAGCTGCTTGGTGTAGGCCTGGTAGTCATTACCAAGCTGTTGTCTCTCAAGGTTAGCCTAAGACAAGACCAGCATCTGAATGAGAAAGGGCCCAGTTCTTGTCAGAATATTCTTCAGTAGCACATGACATATCTTCAAGTCCCTTGT
Organism: Mastomys coucha; assembly: GCF_008632895.1. Classification (NCBI taxonomy): domain Eukaryota; kingdom Metazoa; phylum Chordata; class Mammalia; order Rodentia; family Muridae; genus Mastomys; species Mastomys coucha. The sequence goes on from NW_022196910.1 coordinate 47,865,786, forward strand.
TAAAATGGTGGCCTATCAATCAGCTTAGAGGAATTCAAGAACCAATGAATAAGGAATCAGTACTGGGTGCCTTTGAAACTGTCCTCATGACTAGCTTGTAAATTCAAAACAGTATTCAATACTAGTATTGTCCAAAAGTCATTTTATTACTAAAATATGGGAAATGTTAAGAGTTTCTGTAGATGATGAGATATATGTCCATGTTCTATGTGGAAGTTTGAGTGAGAATGGCTTCCATAGACCCGTATATTTGAATGTCTGTTTCTCAGTTGGTGGACTGTTTAGGAAGGATTAGGAGGTGTGTCCTTGTTTGAGGAGGTGTGTCCTGCAGGTGGGTTTTGAGTTTTCAAAAAGCCTTTGTCAGGCTCAGCCCACACTTGCACCTGGACCCCTGACTGACTGCTTACCTGTAGATCAGGATGTCAATATTTAGCTTCCACTCTAGTTAAATGCCTGCCTACCTGCCTGCCAGCTTGCTTTCTGCCATGCTGATCATGGACTAAACCTCTGAAAATGTAAGCAAGCCCCCAATTAAATGATCTCTTTTGTAAGATACATTGGTCATCATGTTTCTTCACGGCAATAGAATAGTAACTAAGACTATGTATGTGTATATGCATGTGTATGTTTCATAGAAAGGCCCTGCATGAAACTGCTGGTCAGTGTGTGGGATCCCAAGAATGTGACTTAGAGAACTAAATGAAAAACAAAGTCTCCAGCAGCCCTGCCTCTCCCTCATATATATAGGTCAATAAAACAAATAAAACCCTAACATTTCAACAACAAATAGTATCATACCAAGGTCCAACTGTAGATGAGGTTTTGTTTTGTTTTAGATTTCAGAGACACAGTCTACTAGGCTATACTGGAACTCACTAGGTAGTCCAGGCTGGCCTTAAACTCACATTCTCCTGGCTCAGTGCCCCAAATTCTGGGATTTCAGAATGAGCCACTATGTCCCATTTGTAGAGATGAGTTTTAAAGGTAAAAAATAAGGGAAAACTGGGAAGAGGGATAATATCTGAAATGTAAATAAATAAAATAACCAATAAAAATGTGATTTTTTATTTAAAAAAGTAATCCATGAGCACTGGGGACCTCTGCACCTCTTTCTCTAGAGACCAACCCTTAACATTTGTGTGAGTTTCACACTGGGCTTTTCAGCAGAGCCTAGGCACCAACCACAGCACCAGGTCTGCATAGGCACCAACCACATCACCAGGTCTGCATAGGCACCAACCACATCACCAGGTCTGCATAGGCACCAACCACATCACCAGGTCTGCATAGGCACCAACCACATCACCAGGTCGGCATAGGCACCAACCACATCACCAGGTCTGCATAGGCACCAACCACATCACCAGGTCTGCAGCCTCACACCTGCAGTTACCACAGTGGAAATTTCCAAAGCATACTTTTAGCATAACACACACAGGAACTGCTGAAGATTCTGCTGTGCTGAGGTGACGGCTGAAAAATGACCCTGTCTTCCTGTCCTCTGGTCTCGAGGAGTCCTATAGGCCTTTCATTACACAAAATCTCCAAGTTCCAAAGGCTAGAGCAAAGGAGACACCTCCTTGGGCACTAAGAACAGACCAGCTCCACAGGGGAAGTCTCTCTACACTGTATGGTGGGCAGCCACACTAGAGAGCACAGTAGTCTTTAGGAATCAGAGAAGAGAGACATTTTTATAAAGAAACTTTATTACCTAATTTCTGTATACAACAAATGTCGAAAAAGGCTTCTCAATGAAGGGTTCTTGTCACTTTTCAAAAGTTTTAAGCTATTAGAAGAAAAGTTATTAAAAAGCTTTCTAGGTCAAGAATCATACACAATCTTTCAAACATGGTACTAATTTTCATCGTTTTTTTTTTGTATTGAAAGCAAGATATTTTAAACAACATGTAGAGGCTTTCTTCCAATTGCTATGTCATTTGCATTAAGATTTGAAGTATATAAAAGAAGTGAAGAGTTTAAATACTCAGAAATACACTTGATGTTGTTGCTTCCTTCCAATCTGTTCTGTGCACTCATAGGGACATATTTCCTGCCTACCAGCCCATCTCCTCATGGCCAATAGTGTAGACAAGGAAGGCCGTGTGCTGAATGGCAGAATTCCCACACATCACATACAACTTGCCACCTCAGCTCACTGCACTCCACAGCCTGCAAAAGTAAATCTAGTCCTTGATAGCTCACATTATTGCTCACTGACATTTTAGCAATATATTTCTTTAACATAAGACAGAAATATACTGAAATTTGATACCACTTATACCCAAAGAAGCAATCTAGAATTAAACCATGTGCACTCATTTTTCTTTCTTTTTCCTTTTTTATTTCAATGGATGATATATAGATATATACATATATCTATATATATGTGTATATACATATATCTACATATATATATACACATACATATGTATATATGTATATATATATTTAAAGTTGGTGCTGGAAAAAGCTGGCTTTTGTTAAAAAAATGGTAAAAGTTAAAAGGAAACAAGATTTTCATTATTGTTATGGGTGTGTGTGGGGGGGTGTTTAGTGCTATAGTATTAGAAAAATGAAGAGTAACAACCTAGAGTCTCTGTGGAGGGAGAAGCTCCTTATTTATCTTCTTTGTCTATTCCAACACTCTGGCTTATATCCAAGGGACCCCTGGGAAGGCCACTACACACATGGGAGTGGGCAGAAAGGGCTGTGTATGTCTCTAAAGGATGGATGTCAAGCTGTGACAGTGTCGTGTAAGACCCATGTCTGTCCTTAGCCACCCTCCATGGGATCCTTCATGATAATGTGAAGACTTTCAGCAGTCTGGAAGCCTCATCCGAAACTTTCCCCATGTCTCCTAGAGAAGAATGAAGTCTATGGGGCATAGAGTAACCCTGAGCTTGGGTTAAAATCTGGGGCGGGGGGGACCCCAGTGCTTAGGTGACTTTGCTGTGTGTGAAAAGTTAAAAGCATGGATGTCTCTAGAACTGGGTGATGCTGAAGATCCGGCAGGATGTCAGGACCTTCAGGAGGTACCTGGAGAAGGCCAGAAGCTGCTGGACATGGTGGTCTCTGCTTGCCCCAGTTTTTATTGCTTCCCACTGTGTCTGCAACCACCACGTCTGTTCTCATCATCATTACTGCTTAGGAGGAACAGATGTCAGTCTTCATCAAAAATCTAGAAATCTAAGTGTCTTTTAAAGCCACCTTTCAGGATTAGCATTCAAAATCACAACACTTACTGATGAGACTACGTGCATCTTTAACTGCTCTCACCTTTGTTCAGCCCTGTGAAAATCTCACGCCACTACACAGAATGTCTGCAAGCAGAACTTGCCGTATTGCTACAAGATAAAGGTCTGGCTGGCTGCTGACTGTTTCCATACTGAACAACAAAGTCCACCTCTGCTTCTTCCCATTGCAAACTTGGCCTGCTCTGTGCAATGACAACCAGATCAGTGTGATTTTACAATACTGATCTTATTAATTGTACAGCAATATAGTAATGTTGCCCTGAGAGTATCAATATATTTATAAAGATAAGAGTCCTATTGTGTACACGAAGATATAGGCACAGAGGGGCTAAATGGTTTGTCCCTTGTACACACAGTGAAGTGTGTACTTTGGGCCTGACTATTCTGTCTTAATCCCCAGCAACCTTGCCCCCACCTCCTGATGCTATGTGAAAGTCTGGTTTAGATGCAGTACCTGTGAGATCCTGTTGGCCTTTTTGCACAGTGTGGGATTATCTAGTGCTCAAGACTTCATGCTTGGTCTTCTCTGATCTCCCTCTTTCCTACTGATGGAGTGTGCTGTCCCTAATATTTTATTTTGCACTGGGGAAATCGTCTAAAATGCTCATCCAGATGGAGTTCACATGAGGCATGCAGAGAAAGGCTTATGCAGAGGCAATGGGCAAGCATTCTTCTTTGTGAACTTTGGACAAAAATGGGGCCCAGTGTTTTATGCTTGCTTTATATTCTGCTGTTTTCAATGGAAAATAATATAAAATAAAGACCTGCCCAGAGGTAATGCTTTGCGTCTCTTCCGCAACCTTCAGCGAGCCCTCTCACATCTGGCAACAATGTTAACATAAGGAACAACTTCAGACCTTCACACCCTTCTAGTGAGAAAAAACAACCTTAGCTCAGACTTTCCACGCAGCCTAGCAATCTGAGGCAGCGCTCCATCCTTATCGTAAAGGCCACATGTCTAGATGCTCTGCCTTTCCCAGCTCTTCTCTCTGCCCCTGAGCACCAGCTCTCTGATTTCACTAAACAGCCTCTACCTCTTAATCAAAAGGAGGGTAAACACAAGGACAAAACTTAAAGGAAGGGATGCGTTGGAAGAAAATGACGCCAAGGCTACTTAGAAGCTTCAGAAGAAGCTACACAAAGCTATCTCCATTGGCAAGACCTACACACAGTTCTGGACCTAGTCAACAGCAAAATACATGGATAGGCAGAACTGCCATCTGGACAAAAAAAGAGAAAACATTTTCAATAGCATAAACTGCCCTTATAGCTTCTGAAAAAATAGCTCTGTTAAGATAAACCATTTTTGGTTTTTCAATCAGCTGTGCATTAAGAACACTTTGTTTCCACCGCCACCCCTGATTCTACAGCTCAGCTCTGTCTGCTGCTGCTGGGCTGCCGCTCTCTTTGCTGCTGCCTCCTTCTGCCTCACTGCTGTCTGCAGGAGCGAAGGACAAGGATGCTGAGTTGATGCAGTATCGTTTGCCGCTCGGACGAGGTCCATCGTCAAAAATGTGCCCAAGATGAGCACCACACTGCAAGAGAAAAAGGATGCTTAGGGCATACATGCACAAAGTGGGCTTTAAGGGGAATGCACGGGAAGTAGTCAGAGTGGATGAATGGACTGGGTAGGAATAATGCAAAGCATCCTGGACCACTTCTAATCTGTCTGTCAATAGCTGAAGAGATGGTTCCAGACAGACTTTGTACCACATGCCGAGAATAAAAAACATTGGAATTGTGCGTATCAGAAATCATTTAGGAGCCACCATACGTTTTGCTCTGTGAACTCTCTCAGTCAGCTGGAAATTGACTGCAGTAATTTTACGAATTGAATTGACCCTTGATCTCCCCTTGTAAGAAATCTCTTCCCCCTGGCATGACTTTTTGGCTTTGGATGGGTGGGTTTCAGATATGCAGAAGTCCACTGTAAAAGATACTCTTTAACTGGCTGTGACAGAGGTGATGGTTGTTTTCATGGGCGGTAAAACTTAACATCAGCCCTGGATGTTCTTGGAACCTGTGAAGCAGTGGAAAGACTTGGGAGATTTATGTCACAGTCACCAAAGCTGCAAATACAGCCCTTGGGAAGTCTCCATCCTGCACCATGGCTTCTTTTCTAGCTTCCAATAGGTGGACTGTCACGCTGGCTTTGGTTTTCACAAATGAAGTACAATGGAGAAGGAAGAGGCCGTTCACTTTAAACCTAAGCTCTTGACTATTCAGAATACTGAGGAAGGTGAGGGTCAGAAAGAAGGATGGTTGGTTATGTTTCATCGAATGGAGATGTGATTTGGATGCAGCATCTCCACCAAAGCCTGCAGTAACCATTTTGAAGCCAAGTATAGCTCCAGGTGGTACCATAGTCCATGTGCACACACCTTCCACTTCTTCTTAGCAGGGACAGGGTAGGTAGATGGAGACATCTGTGCACCACCTCCAACAGGCTTTGGAAACACATCATGAGGCAGAGGAACCAATGGCTGGACTACATGATTTCCACAGATTTCCACATAACTGACAGTTATGGAGTATCTGTTATGTGCCTGGAACTGTCCTAAGACTCTGAGGATTCAGATTCCCTGGCATCTGAGTGCTTACCTGTCAGCGGGAGATACCGACACTAAACAAGAAAATCAGTGACCTACCTATAAGGTGTGGTCAGTAGAAATCAGCCAGGAGAGGAAAAGGGAGAAGACTGGGAAGGGGTTGGGGGAGGGGAAGTATCAAGGTGCAGAGGGGCCTCCATGGCGGCTTTGGAGACACATGTGAAGGAAGTGGCTGTTGAGTGGGAGAGGAAAGAGTGAGGATTAAGGTAAAACTAGGACAGAATGGCTTATAGGTGATTTGCTCCTTCCTCCCACTGAGCTGTTTATAGAACACGTATAAACTGAGAAGGGTCTAAAAAGGGAGTGGGATGAAGAGAGAGATGATGTAAGATGCTCATCAGAGTGGAAACACCCAGAGTCTCCGTTTTCCCTCTGCAGGTGCTAAGCTTGGTGCTAAAGGCTCTCTGGTTTCTAATAAACAGTGCGATAGTGGCTTCTGTCCGCCCCCCCCAGCCCCCCGCACTTCCGTGTTAAAGGTACATCCTCATGTTACTGCCAACATACCGTGTCAGCTTATTAAAGGACTAAAAATGAACCTGAACTGGTTTGATCTGTTGCCTGAAAAGAAAATGAAGCAGACCTAAAAAGCAGTTATTATTTTACCCCAGCTTGTGCAGGTTTAGGTAATCTCAGGCTGCTTCTACCACCAGTAGAGGCCGACAGGCAGCTAAGAGGCACCGTAAGACTCCACACACTCACCCTGTGACACAGGGAAACACCTAGTACTGGTGCCAAAGTGTGTAGGGTGCAGGCTGACAGGAACCAGGAACTAGCATTCTGTGACTGGTCCACAGTTACTGATCTCACGTGCAGGTCTAGAGCTTTGATCACTAGGTATCCGAGGGAAGTTTGCAGAGGAAAGCTCGAGGTGGGATGTGTGAGCATGCACATCAGTAGTTATTAAGAGAACACAGCTAGCTTTCTGGGGAAAATAAGCGAGATTGCTTCCATTCATTAATTGTCTCTTCAGTATATGTACGAGCATGCCTCCCTACTGGAAAAGTGTGGTAAGGACAGATTTAAAGCTCGTTAGAAGTTATGTAGTCTTCTAAACTCCCCTACATTTTTCAGTGGCTATGTGACAGTGATTCAGTCTGGTGACCTAAGTTGATTTTCAATATGTCCTTTTATTTGCTAGAGACAGGTCCTCTGATTAATCAGAAAGGAAAGTTTCACTTTAAAATGTATTCCTGGTACAGGCAAAAGGAACAGAGAAAAGAAAACACAGGAGAAGACAACAGTTATCTGCAAGCAAGCATGGTTGGGATAGTGTCATGCCACGAAACATTCATGAAGCCCAAAAGACTACCAAGGAGATGATTCCGATGCAATTGCATTAGGGTCTCTTTATTCAAGCTGGAGCTTGGGCCACACCACTGTCTCTGATGCAGCAGAATGGGAGAGAGCAGCCCTAAGCTTAGTTTCAGGCAAGCATTTATAGATACAAGTAAGTAGGTGGTACTTAGCCTAGCACACACCTGATTAGGGGGCCACTGTGGCCTTTAACATAATTGGCTGGTGCTAGGAGCCAAACCATAAATTTAATTTCTATGTTTTTCCTGATTGGTGGTTGTTAGGAAGTCAAGTGCCAGGAGTGGGCTTGTAACCTTGGGAGTTGGGGGGAGGTGCATTCATTGGGAAATAACCTGGAAACTAGTGCTAGACGCAGGTTTTGTTGGGGGGTAGCCTGGAAACTGGTGCTAAGTATTGGCATGTTAGTTAGCTTGGCTTGAGTTCAACCTTAGGTCGGGTTCTCTAAGATGGAGTCTGAACCTAAAAGATCTGGCCTCTCAATAGGGCAGTGCCTCGAAAATGATGGAGATGACCTCAGGGTACCCATCACAATATGCTTTAAAGGCTCACAGCACGCCAGGTCACAGGGGGTGGCATAAGTGTTCACTTCTATCTCTTCTATCTCTGCCACCACATCGGTGCCTGCCATTCAGTGTCTGCTGTTTCTCAGGGAAGACTAACCACGCAGCATGCCATGTCAGCTTCCTCTCAGGTATACTGGTCTGGGCTTGAGAGTACACAAGCCCAAAGGGGAGCGCACATGGAGCCCATTCTCTCCCAATGATGGATGGAAGTTGTCAGTGATACATTGTTTCCTTAGCCGCCTGCGAGCTCTGCTCCCTGGCCCCAGCCAATTGGCAATGTGCTGGGATCACTCAGCACACCTGGCAGTAACTGAAACAAACTGGTTGCCTGATGAAGAAATCTCTGAAGCCTGCTGTTAGTGATTTCATCCCAGGACAGACTCTCTGGTGTGAACCCTCAGTTCCTTCAGGCGCTTATGCAGCTCTTTATATTTCACATAGAAACACTGCACCTGAATATTCTAGTCGTCATTCCAAAGGTGCAGGTGAAAACGGTACAAAAGGAAGCATTGATTCTCACAGGAGGCCTTTCCCACTCTGCAAGGTTCAGGGAGAAAACCTGCAGGGAGCCCAGAGACAGGGCATTCTAGGAGAGAGACCAAGAATCAAATTGAACTCTAACTGCAATTCATTCCATGCCCCGCCTGCTTGAGAAACACAAACAGCGCACTCTCCACAGATGCATAGCTCCGCGCTGAGGTATTTCCCACTGTTCTTCCCACTGTTCTCCAGGCCTTTCTCATAGGATGCTTGGGCTTTT
>NW_022196910.1:47874378-47881024 GCF_008632895.1 Mastomys coucha
TTTTTTTTTACTGTCAGCTTCTCTTAAGTGTTTGATCTACAAAATGAAGCACTTTCAAAGCTAGGTCTTTACACTTGGGCACATGGGCTCGAGAAGGGAATAGAAAAGAGTTTTCAGAAGAAAAGCGATTTACTTTGCCATCAGTACTATTTCCTCCCGTGCTTCCTGAGGACGCCTGTGCGCAAGCAGGAGCCCTGCTTCTTTGTGCTTGTGATATTAATCTTTTGTCAAGGAAATGGTTGTGAACTCACCAGGTTTGTGTTATGATTTTACAGAAAGACCAAGTGACGTGAGGGCATCTTCAATCATCATCAATAAAGGAGTTGTCATCTATGGAAGGTGACTAAGGCTTGGAGGTTTGCTAAAAAATTGCTTAGCTTTGGAAACATTCTTTGTGTTTGTGGATATTCACCTTTCTGTCGATTTCATTGGTGAGATAAATTAATGATGGTCTAAAACAAATGTAAAGGACATTATGATGGCCCTAGCAGTTACAAAGACAGCACAACCTGAGTAAACTTGGATTTGATGGGTACCTTCAAGATTATTAAAGAAAGTTGGGTGATTTCTTGGTCTCCTGCTCACTCTACATGTACAATTCTGAGCTGGGGAAGGCAGAATCCCTGGCATTTCCAGGAGAGAGTGACTTTGCTGGACTACTGACCATACCAAGCTTTTACCTCTGACTATATTTTAAGGTCCTGATAGAGTGCTGCTTACTAGCTGGGGAACTGGAGTAAGGGGCCAGATAAGGACTCTTACAGCCTCTGAACCCAGAAGAAAAGTTCAGAGTTTCCCTCAGCTGAAAGACAAAGCCTTTGGAAGGCAGAGTCAGTCTGGCATTGCCGCTGGAGGGGAGGGAAATGAACCTTGGGAGAAATAGGTCCCTGCCCCTCTTCAAAACAACAGAGACAACAAGCCTTCTCTGGGGCCAAGCGCTGGATGCCTTCTGTGAGAATTATCCTGTTTTGGCATAATCTCTTTGATCACCTCAGGACACCTCTGTAAAAAGCCTTTCCTGAACTCTTGCTGATTTTATCTCTGCCTGGAGCTGGGAAAGAAGAAAGATTTCTCCAACCCTGAATTAGCAGAATTAGACACAAACTGATCAGAAATTGGGGACTCAGGGAGGGCTAATATGTCTGTTCTCAGCTTTTCCAGTATCTTTAGAATTTTTTAAGAGAACTTAGAATTAAAAACAGGTTATGAGTGAAAAGAAAGTAGGTGCATAAAAGACTTGAAAGCAGATGGTTAAAAGAGGGCACCTCAGAGGCTGATGAGATTGGGTAAAGTCACTTGCCACCAAGCCACGGGAGGACATGGCTTCAATCCCTGGAATTCACACAGTAGAAGGAGAGAAATTACATCTGCATGTTGTTCTCTGACCTCCATACACAGGTTATGGTGTGTGTGCATTTGAGAAGGGGAACCACATGTTCGGGAGCACACACACACACACACACAGAGAGAGGGGGGGAGGCAGAGAGAGAAACAGAGAGAAACAGAGAGGCAGAGAGAGAGAGACAGAGAGACAGAGAGACAGAGAGACAGAGAGACAGAGAGCTATTAGCCTTAAGAGAGGTTTACTAATCACCATGTATCTACACTACAGATTACAGAGTACCATCTTGCTTATAGTATATCTTCTGTCAAACTTTTTAGATTCTTGAGTAGATCATCTCAATTCATTCTGTGACAGTTATAACATTATCAATTATAATTCAATTTAATTAAAAACCGAATCATATTAAAGCAGGTGCTGGGGAAATCATGGAGTTTTTAAACATCTCTTCAGACTCACCTCTTTACAGTATCCCTCCCCAATACATACACTTGTCCAAAAAAGAGTTCTGGAATCAGATTACCTAGACACAGGTCCAGGCTCTGCCATTAGCACTATACAACTCTTTCCAACTCAACTGCCTTCTCTTGGGGCTCAGTTTCCCCACCTGTAAAATGTGAATAAGCTTCTCAAGGCCACTGACCAGGAGAGCACCAGAAAATGCCACAGGGTAGGCAGTGCCCAGTACAATGAAATGAGAGTCTCTGAGGATCAAACCCAGTGGTAGAGAGTTGCACCTTTATGGTCAGACCCATTTCTCAGAGGAGAGCAAACTGAAAACATGAGTTAAATCAATGAAGAATTATGTTTTTCAAGGGAGTTGGGGTGGTCTTTGTACATGGAAGCTGGTATACTTGATAACCCTACTTTTTAATTGAAAACAGAAATTCTCAGGGCATATCATCTACGTGTATGAAACTGTCAAAGAGCAAATTTAGTAATGAAAACACACACACATAAATTCATTGGATGGTCAAGTTCAAACAAGCACCTCCTGGCAATAAAAGCGCCACTGACCTCTCTAAGAATCTTGCGCTTGCTGAAGACAAGAAATTGGACAAAGGATAGCAGCAGAGTCCCGAGGGTAGCCCCCACGGTGGCCACTCTGCTCCTGCAGGGGCCCAATTGTACCTCCCTTTACTCAACCTGTGCAAAAGCATCGTCCAACAACAGTCTTGGGTAACCAAAGTAAGTGTTAGCAACACAGAACTCTGAGTTCGCCTTTCACTTGCTTGGGGCAGATATGAACTTGTGGTGGTTTGCATATGCTCGGCTCAGGGAGTGGCACTATTAGAAGCTGTGCTTTGTTGGAGTAGGTGTGTCACTGTGGGTGTGGATGGGTTATAAGACCCTCAATCTTAGCTGCCTGGAAGTCAGTATTCTGCTAGCAGCCTTCAGATAAAGATGTAGAACTCTCAGCTCCTCCTACACTAGATGCTGGCATGCTCCTGCCTTGATGTTACTGGTCTGAACCTCTGAACCTATAAGCCAGCCCCAGTTAAATGTTGTCTTTTGTAAGGCTTGCATTGGTCATGGTGTCTGTTCACAGCAGTAAAACCCTAACTAAGACAGAACTGAACCCTTTGCTGTAGCATACCCATGGCTCTTTCTCTGTACAGGTATCTGAGCTATGTCCCTGTAGCACATTCTGTGTCTCCTTCTCTGTACAGGAGTTTCAGCTGCAACTCTTCATGAGCCACCAGTGCGCTTGAGTCTCTCGAGACATTAACTGCTCTCACATCCTCCTCAAAATACCCCACTTTCATTCATTCAGGCAGCAGCATCAGTTTGGTTATAGAAGAATGGGCCAGAACTAACTAGAGCATCCTTGGAAATAAGCACAAATATATATATATATATATATACTGGCAGAAACCCAGAACTGTCTTAGCTTGTGTTTCTCTGACTAGTCTTATACTTCTGACAGCTTCCCTCCAACCTATACCCAGGAAAAGCTATTTCTAAGATCTTCACAGACTGTGTGTGGGTCATAGTCATTAAAGACATTATGAATAAGGACTGGATAATAGAACTGCGACATCAGTACATCAGGCTACACAAGGCTACATAATGAAATCTTCATCTACTGCCCCACCCCAATGCTTCATTCACCATTATAGTGAGAAGGCTAGGCTGATTCCAGGACAGACTTCAAATTGGCAGGTAAGGAAACTAAGTCAATTATTGATAGAAAAAAATCTCAGGCTCCAGCCTTCACACCCTGATAATGATTCTGGATGCCTAGCGATAGAATAAGATAAACCTCAGCTACCCCAGTGTTCCCCTAAGGTGCTTTAAATTGGGTCCAGGAGCTCATTTTGAGGTCTTTCTATCTTGGTAATGGGGAGACCCCAGCATGCTGGACTTATGCAGAATAAAACACTCATTGTGTTTACATATGATTTGAGTTCAGGGTGTCATTCTTTGACCAATCATGGACCTTTACAATAGTAAGTCAAATGAAAACATTTCCCCTACCAATGATTGTTTAATATTGTTGAAACCAACGACTGACATTGTGTTAGTGTTGCTAAAAGTCCGGAGATAAAGGTATCATTCAGCCATTAAAAAGAACCTGCTGTCCTTGGCTGTCCCTCTTGTGAGCAGGCCCTTGGCCTTAGTTACTACAGGTAAGTACAATGAGAAGCCTTGGGAGTGTTTGAAGCAGAGAGTGAACCACCTGCTGGGGATGAATCAACTCACCTGAGAACAGCTGGTTTCCACCCTGTGCATCCCATAGGAAAAGTCATCTGTGAATTCAATGGCCTCAGAACTGATCACATCATGGAAGGAAGGCCAGCCTGGGACAGAACGGGCACACAGACCAAAAGAGAAGAGACAAAGGCTTGGATTAGAACGCAATTCTCAAGAATGGTAGCTAATGAAGCGAAGCCTTAGCTTGTGACAGGACTTCTTCAAGCTGGGAGAAAAGGTCAAAAGCTGAAAGAGAATGTTTATGAGAGGAAGGAGAGTAAGACCACATAGAAGTGTAAGCCCTTCCTCATATGGATGGAGGCAGAGATGAGCTATTCCGTTTCCTACAACAGTCTTGAGTCATCTGATAGTTTCTGCGAGCATCAAAATTTAGAAAGTGCTCTGTGGCCACTTTCTCTTGTCCTCAGAGTCACTAGGCATGACTTGAAAGCACTATTGATCTTCCATTGTGGAAGTTTCCAAAACAACCAATTGGTTTGGATGTTAACATTTCAACTATCCCATACTTGTTTAGAAAATCATGGCTTTGTGATTCTAAGATTCATATGGTTAAAATAAAGAGGACGGCCAGCCTCTCCACTCTCTCTAATTCCTCTCCTAGTCTAAAGTGTGATGGGCACACATTGTATCTTATAGGTGAAGGCCTTGCTCCCATCCCAGGAAAAGTTCAGAGAGTGGCATACCCAGGCACTATAGACAGCATTATTTCTCAAACAGCGTTTTCCCCTCCCTTTTTCATGAATTTCAGTCTATTTTTATAAAGACACATTCTCAGAAACTCTTGCTGAGTAGAGCACACAGTTTGGTTTGTTTATTTTTGGTTTTGTAACATTTCTTCCAAAGATGTGTGTCCTGAAGTCTGGGTGCCCAGATGACGACAGAGGTAAGAAGCTACTGAATTGCTGACATCACTACTGTTTTCTCTTTCAGAGACCGTTTATTCCCGCAGAAAGGAAGAGGTACTCTAAAATATGTGCTTCACAGCAAGGCATATGCTGAAAGAAAACAGTGTGCAAATGCCAACAGTAAGGATTTCCAGGCTCATACAAATTTTTCTAAGAAACTTGCCCAAACTCTCATGTCCCCAACTCTACATGAGTTCAGGCTTCCCAGTCATTGCTACACTTAACAGCATGAGCAAAAACCATTTCCAGTTCCTCCATGCGAATTCAGGACTGCTACCAACCCCTAGGCAACCTTAGCCTGACCATCTCAGAACTTCATTCTTCTGAGAGACTCGCTACTAAAAGTCACCCCTTATTCATTGTGCATTAAAACTCTAAAAAGACTTTGTCGATAGGCTGGGCTGTTTTGGTCCACAGTGACCGCTTCACACATTCGGGTGATCTCTGTTAAACCACAGAAGTGCCAATTGCCAGTGAGGGTAAGTTTCAGGACATTGATAAATGATGTCATTTATCTAGGAAAAGAAAGAAAATGCTGAGTGTTGTCCTTTTAACCCTTCCATGGCATAACACATCTGAAAGCAGCTTAAGGCCATTAATGCCAGGATGGGGGTGTCTGTAGAATTCTTGCACTTGACTCAGAGGACAAAGGTAAAAGATAAGACTCCATGTTTTCCTATTTCCAAAATTCACACTAGGAATGGAGACATGGATGTTGCTCCCCTCCATTCTATGCTGGTTTTTATATGGCCTCATCTTCTCTGTTTCTCTGACCCTGAGATTTGCTGGCTTTTCTCCGTGCTTTCTTGCTGGGTGATAAGTGCCTGAAGGCAGTCCAAACTCACAGCCTCACAGTAGTACCACTCAGAGAGCATGGAAGCTCACCACCCTGATTTCCAGGAAGTGTTAAGCAAGGGGGTGAATAATTGAAGCACATCACATAGACCACCTAAGCTCAGTCACTGTGGATAAGGGTAAGCTCTCTGCATGGATGGGGACTATTTGTTTCATTACGTATATGAGGTAGCAGAGACATGTGAAACATTTAGGCCAAGCATTCTGGCCTAAAAGACTTTCGGGAAGAGAGCAGAGGACACAGATGTAAGCAGGAGAAGCAAAGCTGGAAGCTGATAATCTGACTCCCTCGGTATCTTCTCCCCTGTTAGTCGATTCCTCTCTAAAATGCTGAGGGCTCTTTCATTTGAGTAGACTACTGGGAAGGAGATGCTGTTTTTACAGAAGTACTTTAATGCCCTATGGGAATGAGTTGACTTTGCCTCTGGAAGCACATTGAGTAAATGAATGAAAGAATGATAAATACTAATTGTTTTCTAGTGACCAAACTATTCAAAGGGAAAAAATCCAAAAGTCACGAAGTGAGTCCATCTAGTTAGAGACTATATACATTTTTATTCATTATTTAAAACACTACCAAGACAAAGCAACTCAGCTCATCCTTACCTATGTGATAAGGAAACTTAATTAAATCTGAGTATCTCCGTTCAAATGATCTGGCTTGGCCATAAAGATATGCATTTTGTCAACCCAAACTAAACATTTAAAGCAATTTCCAGAAGACTATACTCAAGACCAGAGCACCTTGAGGAGGGTTAGAATGGTGTGGAGGCTCTCAAAGAAAACAGTGGCTGACTGGTGTGGAGGCTCTCAAAGAAAACAGTGGCTG
>NW_022196910.1:47881424-47901429 GCF_008632895.1 Mastomys coucha
CTGACTGGCTCAAACAGTGGCTGACTGGCTCAAACAGTGGCTGACTGGCTCAAACAGTGGCTGACTGGTCTCTTCGTTGTTTACTATGCTGTTTACTTTGGAGGAGACAATAAAAAACATCCGTACAGACATTTCAATATTCCTCTAACTTATAGTGTCCTTGTGCACTGTGGAAGAAAGGCAGCTATAAAAATAAATAAATAAAAAGCAATCAAATGCTCAGTATGTCATTCAAACTTTAATCAGTGAAGAGCAACAAAGAGAAACAATTCCCCATGACAGACGGCACTGGTAAAGAGGACAGTGGCCACCACCATCACTGGTGACATTAACAAAGGAGGCTACCGGTTGTGTTGTTGTGTGTCTCAGGAAAGTGAGTTGCAACAGCAAGTGAATCCAGTGGAAAGGTAAGTCCTTCCCGACAATCAAGCTAAGGAGGACCGTTGCTGGGGAATAAATCGTCCTATGACAGAGAGCCCGCAGCGATGACAGCTCTTTGAAAGCGGAATTCCCTCCTCATGTGTAAGTATTTAAAGGAGGAACTCTTCAGTACTGTAAAAATCCTCAAAGGAAACCCTGCCCCCACTGCTAATAACGAGGGGAGCGCTTCAAAGGGCGATAGGCAAAGGCTGAAGCAATCTGCGTCTTGTTGAGAAAATTATCTTGAGCTGAGGGGGAGGGAGGAGGGAGGGAAGTGTGTTTATGTCAGTTTTGACATTAAAGAAAGATCATCTATCCTCCTTTCTCTGGGCTTTTCCTTCTGGTCTCCTCATCCAACTAAACATCATTTGTTTTGGATGTGTTCCATGCACTTTTTAAAAGGAAAGTCATGTGAAAACCTGTATAAACAGTGGGCTCCCTCCACCCCCTCCCAGTACGCCCCCCTTTGTTTCTATTTGATGAGGTTGGATTCGGGCCTACTATCATTTCATTTCAAAGAACGTAAACTGTACTTTTTTTTTTTTAGAACTCCGCCTACTAGTTTTGAAATTTGTCTTATTTTTAATAAATACAATCTCCCTTGGAGGAATTCTCATCTCAAGATAGCAAATAAACCCAGCAGACACAAGGAAAACAGACAACTCAGAGTGCAGCAGTTCTGCCTTGATTCCGTTCAACAACTGGGCCAGATTATCAGCAGTTGTATCTTAACACTTCTTGTATAGTAAGGAGCAAGTTCAGGATATGCTCATTGACATGTCTGACCCAAAGCAAATGATCCAAATTATTACCACTAAGCTGTCCCTTGGTACTTGCTATATACTCTACAATAGGTTGTTCTTAAACCACAATAGAGCTAATTATTCCATTCTTATCCACAATGATACAGCTGTTCTGAGACTACTCCGCCTTCAACCAAAGAGTGGCCTGGTGCTCCTCAAACAGTGTGGACAAAGTTTAGAATATTCACTTTAATTTCTCATGAAAATCCTTTTCAGATCCCCAGGCCTACCTCTCCCTCTTTCCTTTCAAAAAATTAAAAAAAAAAAAAAAGCAATTGTTGAAATTAGCAATAGGTTATAAATAAGCCAAAAGCTGAGTCCATCTGTACGTTGTCCGAAGTGTGACGCCCATTCTCTGTTATCAACAAGGATGATAAGTAATATCCACCTCTCCATTCTTCCTCTACTCCCAAGTCAGAGTTAGAAACCCCAGTAAGGTCGCTACATAATCAGTCAGTAGACAACAGTAGAAACTTGGACAAAAATCTACTGGATTGAAAGGTAATTCCAAAAATGTTATCTGAATGTAGACTTAAGTTTGAACATAACTAAATTCCAGTTGGGCTTGGGTGACTTTTAGCAATAACTATACCTGAGCATGGTTTTGGATGAAGATCTGTACATTTAGGGTCCACCAGGTCTTGCAGCTCTCTAATTTTAAATATTTCACATTTTGTTAAGTTTGGGGGTTTCTGTAGCCTGACCTCATTCGCCTCGCTGACCCCCATCTGCCTGCTTAGCTATACCAAGACAAAGCACTCTCAGGAAGGCTCCTGCCGAAAACAATTGTTTGAGGCTTAGATCCCTAATCCTTGACATTTCCAGTGTAACTTTTATCTCATTTTTAAAAAAGGATGACTCTCAACTCTCCTTCAAAGACCCCATTTGGTTACAATCTAGTCTTCCATAAGTTTTAATAATCAACCAAATAGATCCTCGTAGCAGAAAATCACACGATGCAGATGGCTCATCAGGAAAAGTTTCCCTTCAATCCCCTACCTACCTACACGCAACCATGATTTATAGTTTTCCTGTTTAATTCCTTTTTAAAAAGTGTTTATTTCAGTTATCCCTTGATTTGCTCACTTTAAACCTGTGCTGTTCAATACAGTAGTTACTAGACATTTGAAGACAGCCACTTGCCAAGTCCTCAACACTCAGACTGCTCAACTCCACCGGTGACTGCTATTCTTTGGGCAGCACAGACACACAGAACATCCTCGCATGGTTTCCCCAATACAAAAAACTTTAGCCACTAGAGAACATGGTCCTATGGATAGAACAGACACATGGGACATTCTCACCAAGATTTCCATGGTACAGAAGGCTTTAACCACTAGATCACGCAATCTTAGATGTTTTAAATCGATTCCTTTGATGAAAGATGGAGATTTCACATTCTATCTTCACTAACCCTCCCATTTCTAAGTTTTTATGTTTACATTAATTTTGTTTTAAAAACCTCACTTGGAGATGCCAGCCTCTGGAACCAGAATATGACTTCAATAACGTCAGCAGTTTGTTCTGTGCACCACTAAATTTCCAACCACCCAGCACAGTGCCTGCTGACACAAACCTTCCTGAAGGAAGGAAGGGAGGGAGGGAGGGAGGGAGGGAGGGAGGAAGGAAGGAAGGGAGGAAGGGATGCCTTGTACTTCAGGATGACACTGTTTGATTCCCCACCCTGTAAGAAGACCCTCCATCTGCAGCTGCTCCTCCACTCATTCTGATGACCAATCACATAGTTAAACCTGTGCTTTCTTCACACAGACTTTAAAGGTTGAAAATGAATGGACAGTACTTGTTTATTCTATGTACCTTTGCTCATAATAGAGCTAGAGTGTCAGGATTACATTTTCTCCTCCTTTGATGTGTATATATATATATATATATGTATATATATATATATATGTGTATATATATATATATGTATATATATATATATGTATATATATATATGTGTATATATATATACATATATATACACACACACACACATATATCTTACATACATACACATATATATTCCATTTCTTCATTGTTAAGAAGTATGTTTCTTTGTCCCCTGGGGATGATATAAAAGGTTTGTTGGTTTTTTACCATTAAACATTTTTATTTTTAAAATTTTTTAATTAAAGCATTTCAAGGATAAAAATGTAGAGGATAGTAGATGCCTCTGATATAATATTTTATCCACTCAGATTTAACAGATAGCTCCATTTACATTTTCTGCTTCAGATAGTTCCTCCTCTTTGTTAACAGAAATGTTCTAATTCCAGCTAGGTCTGACACCAGCTCTCTACCTCTATGTCTTTGGATGGCATGAAGACAGTTGTTCTACAGACTCCTCCCACACGCCTTCCTCTATGAACATCTGGATCCACAGACAACACACACCACTTTAACAACTGAATGTCTACAGAAATGATGTCACGTCATGGCTGTCTTTTGATGACTCATTTTTCTTGATATTCTTGGTCTTGAGTGTTTGTAAAATATCATCTAAGCTCACAAACACAAAACCTTCCAAATACCTCCAAGAATATGAATGAGAGGCTTGGTTCTTCTTAAATTTTCTGCAATTTTCTAAAATATGTTTTTCCAGGGCAACTGTCACTCTGGTCTTATTAATTCTAGCTCCTGGTTCTCTTCTCACATCTCTGGAGAGCCTTGATCATGGTGTCTATTTAAGAATGGAGGCTGGATAAATTGTCCCACCTGCCTAACATAGGTGTTTCTGTTATTAGGCACAATGTGGGTTTATTCCTTCAGTGGCTCTTATCTCTGAATAGAAAGGCTGCTGAAAGAGAAGGGTTTATTCTGAGGTTTCTTAAATACCTACAAGGGAAATAGTTGATACCACAGGACCAGAACCTCAATAGCAGCCCCAATCCACTGCCATCCAGCTAAATAATATCTTAAGAGAACAGTATTTCAGGACTATTTTCATGTAGAGAATTGATGATTTGTCCTTTCAAATATGAAAGTGAGGAAGACATAAAACCAGCCTACCATACCTTTAGCCTTCCCCCCTACCCCATCAATTTGCTCTTGCCAGTCCTGAGCTCTGAGCTTCTTTATTATTCTGCTGGGCATCAACTGTTGCATAGTCTGGAATGTAGTGTTTGAAAAGCAGGAATATCCATTATATATGGTTCCATACTTAGACTTCCCTGTGTACCCAACTCCAGAACTCTACAATGGCCACTGTCCTTCTTGCTTACTTCTTTTTTGACCCTAATTTTAGAAGTCTTTTGTAGAGGGAAAGAAATAACCATTTATCTTATTCTATATGCCTTGTGCAAGAAAGTAAAATTGCAGATTTCAGTCACAATGTAATACTTTCTGTTAAGCAACATAAGATTTAAGGTTTCAAATTTTTGCTACCAACAGGAAGGGTGTTCTTACCTTATTGATAAGCAAATACTAAAGTCAGCCCTGAGCTTGTAGCTTGATGGAAGAGTGTTTGCCTAGTGTGTGTCAGGGGACTCTGGGTTAGATTCACAGCAATGTAAAACTAAATGAGCAAGATGATCAAAAGTCAGTATGTGCTAAGCAGCTTTATTTGGTTCAGACGCAGCTCTGTGGCTAAGAACTGACTGTAGGCTAAGTACTCAAGCACCGAGTAGGCACTTGTGTTGCCAATTCAATCAGAATCCGCAGTTTAGAGTCAGAATTTAGAATCAGAATCAAACTGATTCTGTGAAAGACATCTCTCACACAACTTACAAGTTTATGTTCCTAACATTGTTTGAGAATTCCTGTGCTCTGTCTTGAGATTGCAAATATAAGAACAAGAAGCCCCCACTCCCATGTGAGGACCACAGGATTTCATCTCTACAAACAAGACCTCTCTCAAGAAGCAAAAGACAAAGGATTAACAGTAATCAATGGGAAAACAGGCTTTGGGCAAACATTCCTACAGAGTGTACAGAGTTTTATTCAGTGGCACCTGAAAAATAAAAATGTAGGTTAAAAGAAGGCAGAGACAGGCAGATTTCTGAGTTCAAGGCCAGCCTGTTCTACAGAGTGAGTTCCAGGACAGCCAGGGCTACACAGAGAAACCCTGTCTCAAAAAACCAGAAAAAAAAAAGTTTGATTTTATTTTGGTAGGAATATGTACCAGAAAAAGCTGTCAAATCTGTACTCCCCTGGAGCTGGTGTTAGACAGTTGTGAGCTGTCAGGTGAGTGCTGAGAACTGAACTCAGGTCCTCTGCCAGGGTGGCAACTGCCCTTAACTGCTGAGCCATCTTTTTTTTTTTCTCAGTCCAATGGATGGCGTGAGTACTGCTTTTTCTGGTACATATTCCTACCAAAATAAAATCAAACTTTTTTTTTTTGAGTCCCCAATGAAGGAGCTAAAATCAGTTTCTTATAGTTTTGGTTGTGAGCCTAGCCTTTAACGGCTGAGCCATCTCTCCAGCCCTGTTTCTTAAGGAAGTACCTGGACGGCAGAGTGATCTGTGGACTTGGAAGTAAAGACTAAGCCAGAGATATAGATTTGAAAGATTTAAAAGCACATTCTAGGTGAAGACACAAAGGAGGTGAACATACGGGAGAGGCAGGCCAGACAAGTACTTAAATTTGGCATAAAAATGAGTTAGCAGAAGAAAATAAAGAGCACTTCAAGAATTAGAAAGATGAGAAAGGACTTCAAAAAGGAAGCAGCTATGGTTAAAAGGCCCAAGGCAGCCATAGCATCTGCAGGAAGTCGGAGGACACAGAAGGCTGAGTGACATGAAGGGAGAGGAAAGTAACCCTCTTCCTTCACAGAGAGGGCCGCAGGAAGGAAGCCGAAGCAGGGGACACAGAGGGCACGGGACATGAAGGGAACGGGGCATGGGACACAGAGGCCACGGGGACACGGAGGCCACAGGGGCGCGGAGGGCACGGGGACACGAAGGGCACGGGGACACGGAGGGCACGGGGACATGGAGGCCACGGGGCACGGAGGCCACGGGGCACGGAGGCCACGGGGCACAGAGAGAGGGCAAGGGATCTCTGTGTTATTTGGATTCTGGATCCTCCCACTCCTCCCATGCCTCTCTGTTTTCTAAAGCATGTTAAAGTAACAACGTTACTTTTCCTAAAATTTCTAAATAAAAATGAATGTGAGATGTGAAAATATTAGAAATGTTAATTTAAAAAGCACTATTCAAATGCTCCTAAAGATTCTAAACAGAACTGATATTCCAAAAGGCTTAAAGAGAACTCTAATTTTATATTTTATTTTGTGTTTTGTGTCATCCCTAGTATATTGTGGTCTACCAAACAAATTGTGATGGACCAAATGTTATAAAGGACCATTGAAATGTGATTTGCTTTCGATACAGAGAAGGCAAAACTAAATATGGCTCAAGAAATTACTCCAGAGACGTAATTGCAGGTTGTGTCCACACTGAACATGCACAGAGAACCCAGGACTTGTACTTCAAACCACGTCTCATGCTTAGTCATTATTTTTATATGAATAATTTAAAATTAACAGTGCTCTAAGCACCAAGAGACCATGGCTGCCTTGCTTACTAATATATTTTTAATACCTAACCTGTAGAGATTTTTCTTGAATGAATCAAATAATAAAGAAAATATACCCTGTTCAGGGCAAAATTAAACCTATAATGAAAAGCAATAAATCCCTACTTACGGCAGTAAAAATTACAGAAAAAGAAAGTATAAGAGTGTTTCCCAGGATCCAAGGGAAGTGGGAAGGAACTATTATTTGATCGTTTGGAGTTTCCACTTTATAAGGTGAAAGGTTAAGGAACCGGGTGGTGGTCTCACAACACCATTTACTTATTTAATGCCCCGACCTACACACCAAACAATGTTATTGTGGTAAATTCTATTATATTTTGCCATAGTGAAAAATATGTGCGTGTGTGCATTCAGGCGTGCTTGTGAAGGCCAGAAGTCAATTTGGGGTGTTGTTCTTCAGGTGCCATCCACCTTATTTTGTGAGACAGGGAGTGGCTTCAGGTTCCCCAGTAATAGACTGCTCTTGCTGATCAGCAGGTCCAAGAGATCTGCCCATCCCCACCTCCCCAGAGCTCGAGTGACCAGCATGAAACCTCTTTATGGGTATGTGCCATCTGAGTCCAGCGAGGAAGATCCTCATCAGGAACTGAGCTGGTATCTGAGCCAGGGCTGGGCTTCTCAAACTCCCAACTGGAGAAAATAAATCTTATTATTTTAAGCAAAAAAGAGAAGGGAAAAGAAGAGGGGGAAGGAAAGGAAGATCTAGAAGGGAGGGGAAAGGGGGAAAGGAAGAGGAATATTTGAATGCATCTGTTACTGAACCAACTGAAGAAATAGGAGAAAATAGGCAAATGAATTCTATTTTCTTAGGCAACTTTTAATAAATGACAAATATAAATTATTTTTTTCTATCAAAAAGAAAGTATTTTTTCAAACACATTCATTAATAAATTTAGATGTAAAATAATATAGCCTCATACCCCCATGATCACTGCAAACATTTGAGTCTATTTAAGGACACCAGTACCACAGACTGTTGAGAACACTGAGGTGTCCTCTGGGCTGTGTAAACATCTGGTATCTATTCTCTGTAGAGATTAATAATGGAGCTGTACTGCACCAGGTTTCACACTAATTCCTTTGAGCCCTGTACCACATTTTTAAATGGTTCCAAACACACACGATCTCTAATTGGTATGGATTTCATCCACAATCTCGAGCTGTCTCTAACTCCTAAGCAAGAATTGACAGGGACCAGCTTCCCTATTTCCCTAGTGGAGACAGCCATTAATAATATTGTTTCCCCAAGTTCAATAAAATTACTGAGCTAAAACAAACTGTTTCAACAAAAGGGCTGGAGATGGAGACTTTATTTTCCCAAGCCAACCACTGCCTCTTGTTTCTTTAAATCACAGTTGGTGTTTTAAAAGATGCATCTCACATCAGCTTGAAGACTCTCAGCATCCAGGGACCTGAGCAATATCAAATGCCACAGACAGACTCCATCCATAATTTCTAAGTGTCATTAAAAAATGTCTCTCAAACTGGGTTTAAATTTAGTGTTGACCCAGTAACCTTGATCCCCAACGTTAGATGATTATTTTATCTTGCTTCCAAAAGCTCTTCAGTCCAGTGAGGTGTCCATCCATTAGGAAGTTCCACAAGGACTTTGCTGTTTGTTTAGAATTTATTAGCTACAGCAGACAGGAAGGTGGCGATGTGGGCTGTTTGCTGAGTGAAGATTATTTACTGTGCTCAACTGACCTTAGAAATACCACAAGAGATAAAACAGGGAAATTCAAAGAAACACAGATTCTATTCCTAGCAGTATTCACTTTACACTGAAGGAAAATAAGGCCCCCACCAAGTGAGGTCCTGGCTCACACCACACACTCCAGAGCATCACCAGGCAGTGCCAAACTGGAACTTACAGTCTTCAGCATGGTACCCATCAACACTTTCACAGTAATTCCTTGTCTAAATGCATGGACCTGGCAGAAATGTTAAAACTGTATTTTTTTTCCTTTAAAAGGCAGTTTAAGTATCAAAATTCTTTTACCCATCTCAAATTTCTTCTGCTGTCTTGCTTTAACTGGTCTCTCCAAACATGCAGTTGGCATTTGATCTTTATTCTATTACAGAAGCTTAATACTACAACTTAAAATAAAATCTCCTTGTTTCCATAAATATTGTATGATCCTTTATCGTCAGCACTGACTCTTCATGTGTACTTACTATTACTTACATGTCTGATAACCCATCTTGAAAAAAAAAAAGAAACAGAACAGACTGTTGAGAAAAGCTATTAAAATACGATTTTGGAATAAATTAATTTTCTCAAGAGTTTATTTTTTCATGGCAAAATATATTTTGCCTTTGTAGCAAACATGTGGCAAAATTAAAGTAATTTGTCCAAATACTAAGCATCCCCTAATATATAAAAAAAAAGTTATAGTTCACATCAAAAAGGCAGGAAGCAGGCTAGGAAGGTGAGTCGTTTGTTAAAGGTCCTACCACACAAGCAAGAGAACCTGAGATTGGATTCCCCCTCACTCGTGTACAAAGCCAGGTGTGTGGCAGCACCCACCATAGCCTCTGCATCAGTTCCTGCTTCCAGGTTGCTGTCCTGTTTGAGTTCCTGACCTGACTTCCTTCAATAATGAACAGAGATATAAAACTATAAGCCAAATAAACCCTCTCCTCCCCAACTTGTTTTCTTGGTCATGGTGTTTCATTGCAGCAAGAGAAACCCTAAGACAAGCCCCAAGGGCCAATAGAGTAAAACTTCATGAAGATCTAACCATTCCCCAAATAAATTCCACACCCAAAAGACCAATATTTCATTTTGGCAGCTATGAGGCAGCTCAAGCTTACCTGCTACGCCAGATAGAAGACACGGGCACATAGCATTAGTGGGTACTAGAAAACTGTGTTCTTCTTGTGGTTTCTTTGGCATAGGCCCTTACTGGTCTAGAACTTGCTAGTTAGGACAGACTAACCTCTCCATCACAGTCATCTGCTTACTTCTGCATCCCAGGTGCTGAGAACACAGGTGCATATAACTATACCTAGCTAAAAATTTGCTGGAATGGAAGCCAAACTAACCTGAAGAAAATATTAACAACAACAAAAGATGCTGGAACAGGGACTAAAGACACTGAGGGTGAATATAACTGAGTCTTGTAGTATATAGGTATGGGGCTCTCATAATGAAACCCATTACCTCGTACTATTCTACGAATATACGCAATCTTAAAAAATAAATTGTGTCATACACTTTAAATATACAATATATACAATAAAAGTCCTGAAACTTTAGTGTAAAATTTTCTTTTGGAAAGAACTGCTCTGGAGGCCTGGCAACACAAACCTATAAGCCTAGGACTTGGTAGACTAAAGTGGGAGAGCCTATAATTCCAGGCCAGCATGGAGTACAGAGTAAGTAAAAAAATAAGATCCATAGAAACTGCTTAAAAATGACCATAAAAATTTACAAAATAATGTTGGGGGACTATCACTACAAAATTTTTAAAATGTTTTAGTGTGTGTGTGTGTGTGTGTGTGTGTGTGTGAGTGAGTGTGTGTGTGTGCATATGCCATGGACAGCTTGTAGGGATCAGTTTTCTCTTTCTTCCTACTATGTGGGTCTTAAGAATCAAACTCAGGTCATCAGGCTTGGTAGCGAGTCTCTTAGTCCATTCAGCCGTCTATCAGCCCTTACACACTCTTAAGCTACAACATTTCAAAAGCTGTTCAGACAAAGTGAAAATGAGTGGAACAGAAACCCACAAAAAGTCACATGTATACATGGAATAGTTTAAAGACATCAGAATTGTATTGCATATTGACAGAGCATATTAATAATGGTGACCATCTTAATATCACAGTTTTTTTAAAAGAAGATTCATTTCTCAAGCCTTTATATTCCTGTGTCACTAAATGGCAATAGATTGTGTTATGGACTACTAGCTTGGTAGCATTTTATAAAAACATAAAAGGTCTCTGATTGGGCTGGAGAGATGGCTCAGTGGTTAAGAGCACTGGCTGCTCTTCGAGAGGTCCTGAGTTCAATTTCTAGCAACCACATGGTGGCTTACAACCTACATCTGTTATGAAATCTGATGCCTTCTTTTTGTGTCTCTGAAAACAGCTACAATGTACTCATATAAACTAAATAAATCTTTTTTAAAAAAAAAAAAAATCTCTGATTTTCTCCTAGTTTGTTATCAGAATTTTCTGAAAGCTTCAGTCAACGTTCAATAACACCACAGACACTGGGAATTTTAAAAAAAATTTTAAAGTTACAGTCTCAGCCATATACTTTAAGGTTGACAAAAAGCATGGTGTTAAACACTATATAAAAATGAATTTCAGGGGCTGGTGAGATGGCTCAGTGGGCAAGAGCATCAACTACTCTTCTGAAAGTCATGAGTTCAAATCCCAGCAACCATATGGTGGCTCACAACCACCCTTAATGAAATCTGATACCCTCTTCTAGTGGTCTAAAGACAGCTACAGTGTACTCATTTATAATAATAAATAAATCTTTTAAAAAATGAATTTCAATTCTATTTCCCACACTGGAAAACTTCCTTAGGAAAAGTTTTACCAAACTTTTATACATACATGTAAGTTTTAAAAAATAATCTTTGACAAGGGTGAACCAAGAGCAAAGAGAATAGCTCTTTGATCTTTAGGTTTTTGTTTTGATTCATTTTTATTTACAATGTTCCTTTCCCATAACTTTATACCTTCCAATTAATCTCAGCTTTTCATTCGGCTCCAGGAAGGGCCCTTAGCTCCTGGCCTCTGAGAGAGTGCAACGTTGTTACTTTTTAAATGACTGGTTAATGTGCCCCTGCTACTTTAAAAAAATCATGCACACATTTATTAACCATATATAAATGCATAAACATGAATATAGCAGACACATCTTACGTACAACCTCTTTCCTGTCTTTTTTTTTTCTTGGCTATTTACCATTCCCATAGGAAATGTATGTTAACAACCTAATAAGGATTGTATTGCACATTTGTCTGCTCTAATGGCCACAAAAAATCATAAATACCGACACACGAATAAACATGAATACTCTATCAACGCCTTAACATTCCACAGTCTCCCATGCAACAGAGGTGACTTTGAATCTAATCTTCCCTCTTTGTGTAACAAACTGCAATAGACATGGAACCATTTAAGATTAGGGAAGGGAGGAGGGGGAGTAAGAGAGGAGGAGGCCAAGAGAGAGTAACGAGGATATGAATACAGTTGCATTGCATTATACACAGGTATTAACATCTTATACAGGGGCTGGAGGGATACTCTGTGGTTAGGAGTGCTTGCTGCTCAGTCGGATAGCCTGAGTTTGTTTCTCAGCACCCACACAGGTGCCTTCACATCTGCCTGTAGGTTCAGCTGCCAAGGACACAACCCATTCTTTGAGCCACTGTGGGTGCCCACATACATGCATATCATGAGTGAGCATCCAAGCACACACACACAAACACACACACACACAAATAATAAAATTTTTAAATGTTATACTGAAATCTGTCATTCTAGATAGTTAATAATTCACACAATTATTTTATATAATAAATTTATAAAATAATTTATATGATCAATAAATACTAATAAGAAAGAATTGAATTCTTCCCTGTTGGGTAGATACCAGCTAGCAACCACATGGAAACCACAGAGGTCTTACCACCATATGAGGTTAAAAAAAAAAAAAACTGCCCAAAAATGTGAACTGGATGCACTTAAAGCACATCCAGACATTAAGAGTGTGCAGAGATGAATGCCCTATGGCACACTGAAACCTAGCTCCACTCATTTTTCCCATGTGCCTGATCACCAAGCTGGCAATGTGAAGTTAAACTGATCCTGTCCCCAACCTCCCATAGATCAGTGCATCAAGGTTAGTTTCTGTAACCATATAGTATAGACCAGTGGTTCCCAACCTTCCTAATGCTGTGACCCTTCAATACAGTTCCTTATGTGGTGGTGACCTCCATCCATAAAATTTTTTTTGTTGCTATTTCATGACTGTAATTTTGCTACTGCTATGAATAGTAATATAAATATGTGTTTTTCAAGGTCTTACGTGACCCCTATAAAGAGATCATTTGACCAACCCTCAAAGCCATGACCCACAGGCTGACAGCCACTGGTGTAGACAGAGCATAGACTTGTAATAACATCAGTAGCTGCTCTAAGAACATCTCTACTCACTGTTGTGGGAGGAAGAAATGAACAAACATGAAGCCTATAAAGTATTGTTCAGTGTAAGCAGAAGAAAATAACAATGTCCCAGGAGAAATATGTATGCTATAAAATAGTGAAACTGCAAATGACATGAACTTTGTGCTGTGCTCCCAGACTAAAATCTAGCAAAGGGCCTGTGGATAAGGCCTTGAGTCTGATTCCCAGCAGAGCAGAGGAGAACAAAGGGGCCGTGCCCCACCATTGCTAAGAACAGAGAATTTTTATAAACACTTCCCATTCAGGGGAGGTCTACCACATGCACAGCCATTGTGCTGTGTCCTAGGGAAGAATGTCGGCTCTTTCCACATGCACCATCCACCAATTACATGCTACCTCACCTTGCCTTGCAGAAATTCTCAAGGTGTTCATATCTATGTGTCTGTATCTGTATCTTTCTCTCTGTGCGTGCATGCATGTGTGTGTGTGTGTGTGTGTGTGTGTGTGTGTGTGTCCCTTGAATTACTTTGAGATTTAGAAGCGTAAGGAGAAAAACCAGCGTGTTTCCACGCTGCCATCCTATCCCATGACTTCCCCCCCCTTTAACTCATAGTTGCAATAGATTTTTGTTTTGATTTGTCTGTCTGCCTGTCTGTTTGTTTGTTTTTCCAGACAGTGTTTCTCTGTGTAGCCCTGGCTGTCCTGGTACTTGTTCTATAGACTAGGCTGACCTTGAACTCACAGAGATCCACCTGCCTCTGCCTGCTGAGTGCTAGGATTAAAGGCCTGTGCCATCACTGCCTTGTGAAACTTAAAACTGTGATAGTTCTAAGACATTTTATATAGGGCTTAAAATATCAAAACTACAATGAAATAGATATGGCGTTGTGATAATGCGTAATATAACATGTATGCATTCAGTGGCATTAAGTGAACCAATTACTAGTCCATCACTTTCCCATTCTGTCTCCAGGTTGTCTCCATTTCCTCGGAGTGAAAACAAATTCTTACTAAATAACTCCCATTTCCCGCAGCCCGAGTCCCTGCAAACTACCTTTCTATTTTCTATCTTTATTTTGCTTATCAGTTTAGTGTACCCATCCATCCATCCATCCAATCCACCCATCAGTGAACATCTGAGTTGTTTCTCTCTTTGAATATTGTGGATAATTTGCTATGAACACAGGAGTACACACCATCCCTGTTCAAATCCCTGATGTCAACTCTTTGAGTAGATTTCTGTAAGGGGCATTGCTTGAGCACACGTGGCTGGCCCAAAGCTGCAGTTCTCTGCCAGTTCACCATCAAGAAAATACCACAGCATATATCCATAGCCCAGGCAAAAAGTCAAAAGTCAAAATTCTATCTATCAAAGTATGTGATCTAAAAAAAGAAAAAATAAATCACAAGTCAGAGAACTGCAAAGCCGGGGGACTCTTTATAGGATCCTAATACTCCCATGGTCTCTCTAACAAGAATTTCCTGCTTATTTTTTCTCATAGGGCTAAAATAACTCGGTAAGTCGTTCTCACATTCACCAGCCAGTTTGCCACACATCTAACCACTGAATGTTCGCTTGGAGAGAGACATTTTCCACACTATGAACACACAGTGGTGATCAAGCACATATTCGAAGCATCATTTGGAGCATGTTCACAGAACAAGAGACTGGAACTGGAGCTTTCCATGCATGTGTTGGTATCAGGACCTCCGAAACCCGTGACACCCCATAGGTGTGACCCACATACCTGTTGCCAAGGCATCAGCCACCAAAATCCCAGAATCCACTTGGCTCACCTCCCACCTTTACCTGTGACTATATCACCATCCATAAATAAAGGCCCCTCTGAATTCTCTCTCTCTCTGTCTCTCTCTCTCTCTTTCCCCCTCTCTCTCCCCTTTCTTCTTCCACTCCCACCTTGCCCCTCTCCCTCTCAATAAACCTCACATGGAGAAGGGGGAAAGGGAATGGGGAGAAAGGGGGAGAAAGGGAGCAAGAGGCAAGAGAGAGAGGCAAGAGTAAGAGAGAGAGGAAGGGGGCAAGCAGCCCTTTTTGTAGTGGGCCAAGCCTACCTGGCTATTGCCAGGTAACTGTGGGGTGGAGTCCAGGAAGAATATCACCACCATGTATCTCTGTTAACACATGCTGATATTAAAAAACCTTGATTTCCTTCTTTGTGTGCATGCACATCTAGCCTTTCTGGTTCCCTTGGTAAATACATTGACTCGCCTTCTCAGTAGTTGAGTTCACTCTCTTCAACTCTCCTGTTTTAAGTTAAGTTTCCTAACCACCAGGCCGGTTGGATCTTAGCCTAGTTAGAGACAGTCTGTGCCAAGGGTGTACTATTTCTAGCCCATGTTTAAACCCTTTGTGTATAAAGCTTTTTGGTTCCCCCACCCAACCTCTTATAATCCATTCATCTCTCCTTACCAGTGGCCTGGAAACTGGTTCTTTGTTCAACTGTCTAACCTTTCATTTCAGTTTACTATGAACAACATATGGATATACAGTATCAAGGCCAGTGGGCACTGCCTTCCAAGGGCTATAGTTTCTGTATTATTTAACTGGTAGGCAATTTAATTTCTACCACTCTAACAACAGTGCAAACGTCAACTAAATAAAATACCAACTTAGTACGTGTATGGATACCTACTGATACTTATCACTTGCTAAACAGTCCAGTATATTTGCAATTCTGTCTCCTTCTCTTCTGCATCAGGTGAGTTTTGGAAGTCTGATGACAGGCTTGCAAGCTTGAGAATTGCATTGAGAATCGAATCAAGAATTGAATTTCTCATCAAATCAGACAGACAGCCCAGGCCAGTATAGACATACCAACCTGGGACCAGCCTCCGCACAAGTGAAGGCGCTCTGCTGTGAGCTTAACTGTTTGAGAGAATTTCTGAAGAAAATGACCAAGGCTGGTGCAATGAAAGGGATTAATTTTTTCAGTCTTGTTGAAGAACAGGAGTCGATCTGTGACCCAGCTCCCCAGGTACTACCTGCCTGGCCCCAAGAATAGAGTCATTTATGAAGTAACTGCTTCAAGGAATCTACTTGAAACTACAAAGACATTGAATTCCTGTCAGACGCAGGAATTTCTTCAGGGAATAAAAGAATTTTATGACTCATAAGATGAAAATCTCCTGAATACTCACCAAAGTAACCTAATGAGGGACTGTCACCAGGGGAGAAGCTTGATGGATGGGTGCATTGTGCAGGAGTTTTAGGCAAAACAGGAAATTGAAAAGACTCGGACATGTATTCATTTGTAATTTTTCCTTTCGAGATAAAACTAATTTCAGAAGCACACTTTCCCATGTGGCATGGCATTCTACAGAATGCCACATTTGACTTCTAGGTCCTTAATTAAAAATTCATATTTTTTAAGAGCATGCACAGGTGGTGACAAAGCACCCTGGGGCAGCTGAGTCCAGGACTCAGTTCTAAGTCATTTTGAGGATTCTTATTCTCCAAAGTAGATATAATTTGGGGAAAAACTGTAAGTGCTGAAGGTAAAGACTTGCACCCTATGCTGATTAAGTAGGAAGGAGGTCGGGACTTTCCTAGGGAAGTCCAAAACAAAGCTGAAGAGACAGCAGTGTAGCCCTGACTTCTAGATAAGGTGCAGGGTAAGCACGCGGCACCAAGGCCACCGTGACCGTAAACTATTCCCAGTTCATTCTAATCAGAATCTTGTCTGTTCTATATTAAGTTTTCTTCTGCTAACAGGTTGTAAAAATAGAGCAAGCAATGAAAGCCCCCTGTTTAATCTTTCCCAGGGACAAACACCGTGCAATGTATAATATGGAACTACTACGAATTGGATGGCAAATTACTTTTATTTAATTTAGTCTATGCTTAGCTTCACCTCTGAAACGCCAGTCTGTGTGCTTCTATCTGGTTTGATTCTGTAGTCCACTTAGCACAGTAAATGTTTATACTGAGAGGACAAGAAAATGTGTGATATACTTTAACTGTCAAAAGTGTTGTGAACAGCAGCAGCTGGAAGAATGCCTAGCCCCCTTCTCTGTCACCCTAAAGCTGTTAGTTTCCACAAACCAGCAGTTACATCCTTTCATGTCTATAGGAAAAGAAAGGCAGAAGGAAGGAAAATGAATTTATTGCTATTTCTGCAAAGCACAGTCTAGCTCCTCTCATGTGTGGTCTCAGTACGAACTTCGAGTTAGTGCAGGGGTGAACTGGTCACCAGCAATGAAGCTTTTTCTCCCTTTCCATTTTGTTGTTGGTTTTTTTTTTTTTTTTTTTTTTTTTTTTGTAGACACAAAAGCCGGGAGGGCCCTCTACGTGAACCCTTCTTGTTCCTGTTTCTCTAGGTGTACCTTGTACATCATCTTAAGTTTCTCATCACATGACTGTGCTGAGGGGTTATCCTCAGCCCACTGAACTCTGAAAATATGCTGCTTCTTGTACCACCTTCGGACACAGTGACCTTCCACCACTGAAACTGAAGAGATGGCTACATTACACTCCTACCACAGGGACGGCAGACCCTACAGGAATATTCTGGGGTAAATATTGAATGGTAAGGACAATACGTACATAATTAGACTTTTTGTTTAGCACATTCAACTCAAGAAACAAGTGGGGTTCCTTCCTCTGTCCCATCACTAAGCACAACACAGACCACACTCCTGTTCTTTGTTAACCACAGCGGCGAATCTTTCTGTTTCTCCCATGGATCAAGAGTTTGCTTTCTCTCCTGCTTAGAATGCCCAAGCACTACGTGCAGTTTGGTTCTCACACTTCAGAACTTAGTCACACTCAGTCGGTGAAGGCTGCCCTGAAATTCCTATCAGATTCATATCTCCTCCCACACACACTGTGTGATCCTTCGTTCCTTTCCACTTTCTCTCAGCTTTTAATTAGACATCAACGTGTTTCATGACAAAGATTAGAGTGTAAATCGTCCTGCCTATTTACCACAGGATCCCCCAGTCCTACAGAAGTAAATACTTACTGTGAGGTCAAGGCAACATGATGGTCTATAGTCTCACCATCACCGCCCCGCCCCAAGACCCCTCAAAGAAAGGAAAGGAAAAGAAGTCTAACATAGACATTCTGCCTCTTCCCACCAACAATCCCAGACCAGCTCTCCTCAAACATCCTTACCAACTACTACCCTATAACCAGATGTCAGAAACAGACAGAAGCCTAAAACTCCACAGATGTGTAAACATTAAAAGACATGGCTCTAAAGAAGCAAACATTTAAAAAAGGATTTTTTTTAAAAAATCTAAAACAAATGAAAATGAAAGCACACGAAAACTTATGGGATATGGCAAAAGCAGTGCTAAGCGGGAAGTTTCTAGAAATAAATATCTACATCTAGAGAGAAAGATGATAGAGTAGTATGCACCTGTCATCTCCAAACCTGGGGTCTGGTGGTGAGCAGAATGTTCACATTTCTCTTTTGGGTGGGCCAAAAAAGCAAAGCAGTCTGAATATGATACACACTAGCAAAGAAAGGTGACAGAACTGTGAGACACCTTTTAAGGCTTTGTGAGTTTCCTATTTTATAATATTTGTACCATGTGGTACATTCATATCTGTTATAAACAGGCAAAGACTAAAGCAAAGGTGAGCAAAACAAACCATAAGGAAGGGCACAAATATCTTTCTCCATAAAAAGTAAAATGTTTAAATTAAGAGAAATCTTCATATTTGCATACATAGAGTCTCCTAGTGCTGGGAGAAAAAAAATAATGAAGAAAAATCAAACGATGTTATTTTATAAGATTCTCACATGAATTCAAATGACAAAGGAGGTTAATATATAAAAATAGCAAAGCTACAGCAGGTAGATACCACACAGGGAATCAAGAGGAACAGAAAGTCTGCTGACCAAAGTAAATAAATAAGTACATAAATAAATAAACAAATCAAATCAACTTTAAAAGTATCACCTTCTACAAAGGGGGATATTCTAATAAAGGGTAATAATTCAAAAGCACATAACCTCTGATGTACTTTTACATATAACAGAGCTGTATAAAACAAGAAGTACTAGAAACACACACACACACACACAGACCCTGGTAATCCTCACTTACTCTAAGGGCTGTTAATGCACCTATTTCTAAACAACAAAAGTGTCAAACAATAATAAAGGAGACAAAAATTATGTGAATTCCATCAGGAGCCATATTGGCAGGAAATGGCAGTCAGCAAGAGGCTCTTGCCTAACATGTACAGGGTCACAGGCTTGATCCCTAGCACTGGGAAGAAAATAAGGGCTTACTGAATCTCCCTATCCGTTTACCAGCTACAACTACTTCCAGCGCACCAGGTCAACCACAGGGAATCTGAAGTAGAAGAAAACCACACATAGAGGGGGAATCTGAGAAACGTGTTATCAAAGAGACCAAAACGCCGATCAGGCTTAAAAACCCTTAGCTTTAATATACAGAAAACCAGTAGCCAACATTAAATTAAATCGAGAGAAACTTGAGGCAATCCCACTAAAATCAGGGACTAAACAAGACTGCCCACTCTCTCCCTAGCTATTCAATATTGTACTTGAAGTCCTAGCCAGAGCAATTAGACAACAAAAGGAGATCAAAAGGATACAAATTGGAAAGGAAGAAGTCAAATTATCACTATTTGCTGATGATATGATTGTATACTTAAGTGACCCCAAAAATTCCACCAGAGAGCTCCTAAACCTGATAAACAACTTCAGCAAAGTAGCTGGATACAAAATTACTCAAGCAAATCAGAGGCCTTCCTCTACACAAAGGATAAACAGGCAGAGAAAGAAATTAGGGAAACAACACCCTTCACAATTCTTACAAATAATGTAAAATACCTCGGTGTAACTCTAACTAAGCAAGGAAAAGATCTGTTTGACAAGAACTTTAAGTCTCTGAAGAAAGAAATTGAAGAAGATCTCAGAAGATGGAAAGATCTCCCATGCTCGTGGATTGGCAGGATTAATATAGTAAAAATGGCCATCTTACAGAAGGCAATCTGCAGATTCAATGCAATTCCCATCAAAATTCCAACTCAATTCTTCAGACTTAGAAAGAGCAATTTGCAAATTCATCTGGAACAACAAAAAACCCAGGATAGCCAAAA
>NW_022196910.1:47903378-47905709 GCF_008632895.1 Mastomys coucha
AGGGGAAACTGGGAAAGGAGAAATCATATGACATGTAAATAAAGAAAATATCTAATAAAAAAAAAACCCTTAGTTTTTTTGCCCAAGATTCAGGAGCAACCTTCTGGGCTTTAGAAAAGGAGACTGCCTTGAGATCTCAGTTCCTGACAACAAGGACTGAGAAGACGTGGAGTGCCAAAGGGGGCTCTTAGGAATCACACAGAAGACCAGTTGTCTGAAGGGAGACGAGTTCAGCAGAGATTTGCCACAAATGTGACCTGTTACTGAACTATAATCCATGGAATTAGAGACTAATTAATTCCATCCCTTCTTCCTTCTTTGATTCATTCTTGAGTTCAAGCAAATGTTCCCTAAACTCTAGGCAGAGCCACCAGTCCTTATGGGGATGCAGAGAAAACAGTGAATGAAGCAGGCAACAGTGTGTCTGCTTACATCTGATTACTTCCGGGGGTGGTGTGGGGTGGGGGCGGTCGACCTCTACAAACACATTGGAGTCATTTGGGGGCCTTTTAGAGAGCTTTGTATACCTAAACTCTAGTGCCAGACACTTTGAGACAATTGATCATCAATAAGACCAAGGACCTTTTTTTTTAAAGTTCATTAGGTTGTTCTGACATGTGAACAAGGCTGAGAAAAACTGTTCAAAGGAAGTAGGCTCTAGCAAACAGAGTAAAGACTGGGTAACATTGATGTAAATAAAGCCAGGTGCAGGCAGTAGGCTCACCACCACTGGAAGCCACTGGAGACACTCCATTCCTCAGGTCTTCAATTATCCTCTCCTCCCCTCCTCTTGTAGATCCCTGGGATACGCTCCCATTTTCTTTTAGCACTTAGCTCAAATTATCTTTCTAATCCAACCTTTCATGATCTTTCATACACAACTTACATAGTACTGTTGATAACTCTCCCAGAACCTTGGCTACCTCAGTCTCCACAACTCCACAACAACATTCACTTCCAATCCCCAGCTGCTGAGCAGATGGTGTGAATCCAATACCAATCATTTCAAACACTGCTCCAGACTCCCAACAAGCTTTGGAGTCACAAATGGGAAATCGATGCTTGACATCCCAACCCCACAGTCTCGATAACTGTCTACTGAGACTGTTATATACCATTGAGTACATTATAGGTTCCACCCCTGGGGAAACTGACCTTCCAGAATGTCACTTTTGCATAACAAAATATATTCTAAGCTCAAAGTGATTGACTTACAAGCAAACTTTTGGGAAATATAAACAAACAAACAAACAAACAAACAAAAAAACCAACCCACTCACATCTTTGAGAGTGTCCGTATATCACATCCTGGCCAGTTCCACTTACAAAGGGCAGAGTTGGAAGACAGATGCTACATTTAAAACATCACAAATTAAAGGCCTTCAGCCAGAAGCATGTCCATGCTGGCTTCATTTAACCAACAGTGGTTTCTGAAGAATACACACTGTCATTGATCAGCTGCTCTCTTTCTGGGGAAAGAGCCAGTTCTTCCTTTCAACTACACCATGTTTCAGCTGTTAGTTTTAATATTCAGTAAAGCTACCATGAGAAGAGCCATGTAACTGTGACGGGAGCCCACCATCTCTTGATTCGTGAAGTTCATGTTCCTGTTCCCAGCTGGCCTCTTTCTCCTTTAAAGCTTCCAGGTGTCAGCCTTGGTGACTTCCTCTCTCTGCTCCCACAACATTCACTTAAGGCACTATGTTCCTGTCTTTGCTCACTTGATGGGAAGCCCATGTAAATCACATTTCTTTCTTTTTTTATTACGAACTCCAGTCTTTTGAGACCGTACCCCATGGAACAACTGGAAGTCAGTGGATGGAGAACACTGACTTCTGTCAGGAACTCAGGTGGACACAGGGACTCAGAATGTATTGGATGTTTTTGTACATTGCGCTAGGATATTACAAGAAGCTCTAAGAAAGATAAAAGCCACCTGTAATCTTACTTCACTAAAGTAACTACCATTAAAATATTGCCATAATATAGTGGCCTGCCCTTATTATGGGGATTTGAAATATTTAGACTCTCCTCCCCTGTTCCCCCCTCACTTTTTCTTTCCTTTTCTCCCCTTTCTTCCAGCAATCGTAAGTATTTTATGAATGTTCTTCCACATTTGCTTTTGAGTATTTTCTCTACAAAGTTCTGAAATTAGGATTTCTGTATTAAGCAATCATCAAGTTCCTTTTCAGGAAACAAAACCAAAAATGCATCAAATCCTGTTCCCCTTACTAATGATTGAACTTGGTCTAATTACACTCTTGAAGCCCTAATTTTGGGGCATTTAATAGTAGATACCATTTATATTTCTATGATTCCCAATTTGGTTAA
>NW_022196910.1:47905719-47915005 GCF_008632895.1 Mastomys coucha
TGTAGACCAGGCTGGCCTCAAACTTGGAAACCCACCTGCCTCTGCCTCCCAAATGCTGGGATTAAAGGCGTGTGCCACCACTGCCGGCTTTGGAAATGTTTATTAGCCTCTGAAAATCATTCAATCTTTTTTTTTATCATGTATTTATTTATTTATTTATTTAAGGCTGATCTCATGAGTAAGGTAAAGTTCACAATACTGTACTTAAAACTTTGTGTTCAATGGAAAAAGGAATTTGTCAGAAGCAAATGAGACTGAGAGAGTTACATTTTGTTGTTGTTGTTGTTTTTCCATCTTTGAAAACATAGAAAGGAAGGAAAGAAGCAAGAAAAACTAACTTCCCTCAACTGGACTGAGTAATCACTAGACATTGCCTGTCAGAAAACGAAAGTAGAGTGAAGCTGGTTTTCCAATACCTGTCAGCAATCAGCAATCAGCAGGCTTTCACAGATATGCTTTGCCACTGGGTAAGAGACACCAAGATGGAAACAATGTAGGGAAGGACAGAACAGACTCCGCAGAAAACCTGCATCCATGCTTTAAGGGGATTTAAAACCTGTTTGCAACATAGTTTGGCTTGATTTGCAACATAGTTTGTCTTTGGT
The DNA here is from genome assembly GCF_008632895.1 of Mastomys coucha. NCBI lineage: Eukaryota > Metazoa > Chordata > Mammalia > Rodentia > Muridae > Mastomys > Mastomys coucha. The sequence goes on from NW_022196910.1 coordinate 47,906,325, forward strand.
CTTATCCGGTCTCTTCCTTCCAGCAAACAGCCTCCTCTTACCATCCTCTCAAAGCCCCGCTGATGTGCTTGTGAAAGACGAATGGTTATCTTTAGACAAAGCAGACTTCCTTCCATTTGCCCATTTTATGTAGTATTTACACATAACCTCAGAGAAGGAGAAAAATGAAGGATTAGGAAAGGCCTCCTCTAGGTAAATATGACAGAGAATGAATACACATCGTTATCTGGGGATTAAAAAGGCAGAACTGCCAGAGTCAGTGGGCAAATGTCCAACGTTCAGAGTTACACTTGTGCCACCTCTTTAGCTACAAGTGACACTTTCTGAGATGGTCTGTTTCCAAGTGATGAGGATATGCCTAGCTATAAAGATAAAGTTTTAAAATTACATACTAATTGAAAAAACAATAATCTTAGGCCCTTTATGCTTAAGCCTAGTGAATCTTAACACTTTAATGAATATATTAAAGATCTCACAAAAGCTCCATTTGGGTTGAAATTCATTCTTAATTTATGTTTTTTGACTAAAAACCAAGCACAATTTGATAAGATTAAACAGCTTCAAGTGGATTATGATTGATATATTTTTCTTGTAATAATTTTACTAGCTGTAAATTTCAGGGCGGAAATAAGATAGTGGTCATTAAAAACAGAATGTGAAAATATTTTAATCTTCTACAGTCATTAATCATGTCAGCTTTACTAGATCACCCCACTAAGCTATCTGAAGCAGATTAAGACATTTTCTAAACCATAGCTTTTCTGTTTTGGATCATTCTATATAAAGCCATCCCACAGACTCAGTGGTAAATTCAGATAAAAGATAAATACAGAACCCTTCCGTACTTTGTTCCATAGATCCATGACTGAAATAGTAGTATGTCACGCATCATATAAATTAAAAAAATCATAGTTAAGAAAAATAAACTTTTTATGCCTAAAGAGGAAAATCATAAATCTACCAGTAAGAAGAGTAAAATGGAAAAGTTGCTACCCATCAATTTTATGCATGATTCTACTAAATTCTACTAAAGCAGGTCACAAAGTATAACGCATTTAAACAGATCCCTATAAAATGGGCGGTGCTGGTGAGTACCCTTAATCCCAGCACTAAGGGCTGAAGCAGGTGGATCTCTGAGAATTCAAAGCCAGCCTGGTCTACAGAGTGAGTTCTAGGATAGTTGGGCCTACATAGAGAAACCCTGAAACTCTCAAAAAATATATAGATTCCTATAAAAATAATTCTGATTGGCTGTATTTGAATGAAATATTGATGTAACTTTCACATACAGGTTTTCTATTAGTATACAACACTAGAAAAATTAATTCTAATGAAATGTTATAACAGAAATAAACTTTAATCTGAAATGCTAGGGGGAAAGCTCTAAATTCCATCTTTTAAATTGCCTGCAGATCCTCAGGTATAGTCTTACTGCTATAGCATAAAACTTGAACCTTTGTGTAGCTGCTCTGAGCTAGTAAACTCTGTCACTAAGTACCACTACTGTTACTAAACTACACAGCTAATCACCTCTACTGTCATTAAACTGGCCACTAAGCACCTCTACTGTTCCTAAACTCCACCACTAAGCACCTCTACTGTTAGTTACTGAGTTTCTGGCTATTGACACCTTTTATCTTCCACCAATCATCCTTCCATTCATAACATGAATGATTTAGATACAAAGTAATTTGTGGATATACTATTTATTAAAAAAACACTATATTTGTTAATGAATGGCAGATATCCAACATTACTTTGAAAATGGCCTAACACATTTTATAAAACTCAACATCATTTTACCTGTCTTCCATCCACTCAACAAACATCACACATACCATATTGTGTGAAGATATAATGTGAATTGATTGTTTAATATATAGTAATGAAATGTTTCCAAATTTATAAGAATAAGACATCAGGCTATTATTAATAGTAGCATCTGAATACAATATAAGCAGTTTGGCCATCTATGTCCTTAAGAAACAGTATGTGAATCTCTTTTTCTTTCTCTTTCTCTCTCTCTATATATATATGTATAAATGTATATATATGTATATATATATATATATATGTGTGTGTGTGTGTGGATGTGTGTGTGTGTGTGGATGAAAAATTACAAGATAAGTGATCATCAAGCAAAAATATTGCTCAAAATTCATTTATATTTAGTTCCTATCATCAGAAATTGGGAAATGAATAAAAAATATTTTTTATAAAAGACTAATTATTTTTATCCTTTTAAATTATGTGTTTCAGGATGTGTGTGTGAGTGTGGGTGCCCACAGAAGTCAGAAGAGGTTGTCAGATCCCCTGGAGCTGACATTGCAGGCACTTGTGAGCCTTGGACACTGGGAACTGAACTCGAGTTCTCTGTGAGAACAGTAAGCATGCTTAATCACTGAGCCATCTCTCAGCCCCAAAAGAACCTCCTATAAAATGTTCTTTTCTGTAGTGTAATTCCATAAAACAAAAGAGGAGAGGAAGCTATTTACACATGAAATGAGTTTTAAAAGTCTAGCTGAATATAGAGTTTGGTGGCCAGACATTTGCCTGGCATATGCAGAGCCCTCAGAATTCCAGCACAGGGAAACATGTCAGTACAGCTACCGGCCCACACTTGGGAGGCTCAGGCAAGATGATGGCCAGCTCTAAACCTTCCTGAGCTGGGGTGAAATCTTGTCTAAAACAAAACAGAGTATTCTTAAAACACGTAGAAGAGTGTTTTAAATATTATAGACGAAAATACATAGCTTCATTTATTTACATTTGTTCTTTAACGAGCAAAACCTTTTCATATTAGAATAAGCTGTTAGATGCTTAATCCTGTGACCAAGAGCTATGTTCCACCAGAATTTCTAGGTACTGCTGGATAGTGTTGCTTACTTCTGCCCAGGAGTGAGCAAGATGTGTCAAGGATTTAAATGTTCCAAGAACATTCTGTGTTGACATATAATGCTGGCATATAAAGTCAACATTACCTAATGCTACTGCTATGTACAGGGTTATCCCAAACTCTCTATTCCATACCCCAGGGTCAACACCACCTGGACCTTTTAACAAAATTCTCTAGTTCAGGTGGGTCCGTTTACTTATTCATCCTCAGAGATACTTGCCACTGTCATCTCTGAATTTGGCCGCAAATGGAGAACATTTAAACTGTTCTCCCTCCTCATTTGTATCAACTCCAGTTCTTGGAGACCTACCACACCCTAAAATGACTTCCTTTCTAAAGAGTCTCCTTGGATCCCATTGTGAGAAGCAGCTATGTTACCTGGAATCTATAGACAGCATCTCTTCAGTGAGATTGCAAGGTCAATGAAAGTAAGAAATGCTGCGTGGCCTCCTTTATGTCTTACAAGTATAAACAGAAATTGGAGTAAAAATATCTGCATACTAGTCCAGTGCTATGGTAGTGGAATTCTGGGCCAGAGTATTGGAAACTAACCTGTTAGTAAGTATAACCATGTCATTGGTAGCCATCGTTGGGCCTACATGGACCCAGATTTAATACTACTCAGCCCTAGCCAGTATGAGTACCTACAAACATCTATGTGGCCTTAAGGAAGCTCCCCAACTTTCTGCAGCCCCACTCCCTTCACTGATGAGTTTGGCCTCGCAGAACTTATAAAACGTTTGCAAGGCTCAAATTTGGTCAGATGTATGAAACTGGTTTTTAATGGTAAAGCACTTTGCAAATATTATCATGATTATTTATCACAAACAGCACAGCTGAAGTTCAGTTTCCAAATCGTGAGAAATAAAAGAACTGAATCCACTTTAAAAGTATAATCACTCTAACTCAGGACATGTTTTTATAAGGCAACTGGCTTGGGCACAGCATGCTCTAATGCAGTGGCTACAGTTATAGACTCTGAGCCATCTCCATTCTTGTACGTACTCTGAGCTGTGTGTCTCATCTATGCATCTCACAAGAGAGAAGAAAGAGCAATTGCTAGCAGCAAGAACATTTTCCTAAACAGTAATGTACCCAAGAAAAGAACAAAACTGCAGGTATTTAGAAGACTATAGAAAACCTTCCAGGACTCAGCTATAACATCAAGGAAGGAAATTCATAGCTTTAAAGAATTTAACTCCAAAAAGGAGAAAAAGAAAAAAAGAACATTGCTCAAAACAAGAAAATTTTACGTGAGGGCCAGCCTCCATGCTCAGCCTGCACTCTGCCACCTCCCACCTCCAGTTGGTTTATGGAAGACTGTGTGTTGGTTTACCAGTTGGTTTATGGAAGACTGTGTGTTGTGCTTGCTTCTATACAACCTGTAAGATTGTTGTACCAGCCTTGAACAGGGCAAGCAAATGAATGAGTGCAAAAAGCAGCATTTACCAGCACACCTCCCTGTCATGTTCTCATTGCTCTCTCTCTCAATGGTTGTACCGTAGCACTCCTTCCTGAGATGCTGGCACCAATGGACTAGCCTAGTAAAAGCTGAGCAGGAGTCACTTACAGATTGAGCAATGTAAAGAGAAGCGTATTTGTCTAAACTCAAAATATATTGGCTCATGCTTAAACACCAAGAGCTTCTAAAAACTCACTGTCTGGAGCTAAGGTTCGCCTTTGTTAGCCCTTCTTTGCTAAACAGAGAGAAATCAATGGGAATTCATATAATGAACCAAGTTTTGTAAGAAGCAATTGTGTCTACTGTGTTCCCAGCCTACTACCCCAACATCTGCATACAGCATGGCCAATAATATATGTTGAATGGATGAACTGTTCAAAGGCCAGTGTTTTTCTTATTCCTATTAAACGGTGGCCAGGTATGGATTGCTATACTCCCATAGAAAGATTCGTACTTGATTCCCTTTTTTTCCTCGTCATTAAAATAAGAAGTTTAAATCACAAAATGGTAAGGCTAAAATGTGTTGTCAGCCTAGTAATGCAGGAATGGAAAATATTTTCCTTATTGACATTTCTTGAGGAGGGCAAATTGCCTTGTTTGTAAGTTTAAAACTCTAGCTCTGGTATGCTCAGATTCTCCATCTTGTTCAGCTTACTGCTTCTCATAATATTCCTCTCTGCACTTTAGTGCCCTTCGGCATCAACAGAGTCTGTTCTTTGATTTCCTTACCATGGTGCAGAGATCCATTTTAACTAAAGATCCTAATGGCAACACTAGATGCTTTTTATTCCTTGGACTTTTTTTCTCCACCCTTCGGGATAATTATATTCTGTCCTGCCTTTTTATATCATGCTGTTTAGGACCTCCTAACCTTCTCCACTCGGGCTTTATTTAAGAGAGCGAGCGCTCCTGCCTCTGCTCTCCACACTAGCCTGTGCTCATTAGGTTTCTTAATCCTCCATAATTTGCTTTCATGAAATCCTATACCTTTGAGACACTGTGCTCTGTTTCCTTAGGAGAGCTACTCTAAGCAGGGCAGAAGCAATGAGCACAAAACCTAAGCTTATCCGTTTTTCTATAGAAAATTTTGTTTTGAATGTTTATGGGCCATGAAACTATACCTTTTAGCTTGTATTTCATTTTTTCACTCAAACATTGCCTGAAATGTCTCAAGTAACAACATGCAGCTAACTAAGGCAGTCTACAGGCAGTCTTTCATAGAGAGTTCTTGACTTGTAAGCATCAGAAACTTAGAAAAATCACAATATCCCACTTTGCTCGTGACTAGTAAGTTCAAGTCTTTGCATTATACCTAGAAGTTAGAAGAGAATAAAACCCACAAGTGTTTTTGCAGTTATTCCACAAGGATGTGAATGACACTCGAGTTCTTCAACCTCACTGAAGACCTGAGTCTTTTCAACTGCTCCTCGACCTAGCTTTTCCCCATTCTATTCGTTGACATTTCTGTTAAGGGGCACATTCAGAACGGACAAAGGAGCACGTGTTTTCCATTTTATTTCTAGCTTTCTAGGAGTCTTTGTTAAGAAAAATTGTTTTGGTTTGTGGGCTGAAAGAGTTAATGAATTCTCCAAAGGTTCCAAGCTTCACTCCAGCCAAGTTCACACTCTCAGCTCTTTACGTGTCAGCACGTGACCCCCCACATCCAGATGACAGAGAGCAAAGCCAGAGTTCCTTACTTAACTGGTTTGCATCCACGCCCTGACCTCCAGGGCTCTGTTTATATAGTCTATCGTGCAATATGCTCCGCAGTTCTCTGCCTTCAAAAGCATGTCTCTCCTGAGATTTGATATACGGCTTTCATGTTTGATCACTGCATTAAACCCAATGCTCTGCTTCCTCCAGCATCAGTGAGCTTCCTGCTTGGGTGGTGGGCTGAAATGCACAGCTTCTTGCAAGTGCTGAACATAAAAGGAAGTCTGTTTTACTTTCTTAATAAAGTCGCCAATTCCACAAGCTCTTAGGCAAGAAACATGCACTAGGAACTCACAGTTAGCACAGAAACTTTCCAGCTTCTTTAGAAAGAAGGCCAGCTCACTATTGTCATCTGACAAAGCCAAACTTCAGGTCATTGAGTCATGAACCAACAGAACACATTCGTAAATGTAGAATTCACTGTAGAACTCAGTACACAGAAATCACAGAGAAATGGGAGCTCAGGGCTCATCCAGAGTCTTCACGTACATGGGACGTTTCTATGTCTCTTAGGTCAGAATGGACGCAGTGTCTTTCACCAGCTGCAGGATTTCCTAAGTAGATGACTTCCCAGGTATGAATAGAGAAGCATCCCAACCCTCCAACCCATAATCTACATGTGGTCTAAACTTCTACAACAGGTAAAAACCCTGAAAACTTAATTGGCTCCATTCAGAACAATCCATAATTGTCAGGTTTTAAATACCACATAAAATTTAAAACTTGAGAAGAAGGCAAGACTTTGGCAAATTGTTAATAATAGTAAAATTTAGATGATAGGGGTGTGGTGCTCACTAATGACTACTCTCCCTGCTGAATGAAATTTTCTGCATAAAATTTTTAATCTCAGGGGTTAGAGAAATGGCTCAGTGGTTAAGAGCACATGCTGCTCTTGTGAAGGACCTAGGTTTGGTTCCCTGCACCTATGCAGCAGCTCTCAATCCCTGTAACTCATGTTCTGGGAGATCTAACACCCTCTTCTGTCATCTATGGGTACTGCACACATACACTGTGCATGAACTCATGCAGGTACACATACACATAAATTAAATACATTCTTATTTTTAATTTTAAAAACTTAATTTAAGGAGAGCTAAGGAGATAAGAAGATTGCTCAGTCAGTAAAGTGTTTGCCTCGCAAACATGAAGACTTGATTTTGATCTGCAGAATCCACATGTTAAAAAAAAAAAAGCCATTCATGGTGCCACATGCTTGTAATCATACCACAGGAGTCCAGAGGTCCCTTGAAATTGCTGGATATCAATCTAACCTACTTGACAACCCTATGCCAGAGAAATAAAGTCAGACAAGATGGTACATGCCTTTAGTCCAGCAAAAGCTATCGCTTGAACTCCATACACACATACATCACATACATACCCACATACATCACACACATGCACACACCATACACATGCATATGCACACACATGCATACACGTGCACACATGTGAACACACATTTAAAATATAGCAGAAGGTTGTCCATTGGCTTCTTTTTTATATATATAAATAACTAATAAGAAAGCCTTTATGTTATTTTCTTGGTTGATAATTTAGTGTGTGCTCAACAACTGATTGTTTTAAAAAAAATTATGTGATGACCCGCCTTCCATCTCAGCCTGAAATTCATCTATACAAACTACAAATGTTGTTCATAAACTACTTCCTTAATAAACCCTATGCATATATATGTGTGTATATGTGTGCATATGTATATGCAAAGTATGTAAGCACACACATAGATAAACTTTGAAATCCTGGGCTTTGCTAGTCATTGATCACCGTATTTAATACAGCACCATTCTTCAGCCCAAGATCTTGCTTTGCAGCATTAGACAGAGCTGCATTTGATGAACAATAAAGAAGCTTAGAATCATACATTTCATTGTCCCAATGTTATCTCATTCATATCCAAAATCTGTATGATAGAAAACTCAGAACAAGCACTGTGTCCCTTCCTCTGGCTCCTCATCAAAGCTAAGCTTAGAGCTCAGAAGGGGAAGCAAAGTTACTTATTTTTTAATTTTAAAACATCTATATTTACTCCTTAGTTCAATGTGAAAATCAAAATACATAGAAACTTTTAATTCCTATTTCCCATAAGACTTTAGACATCTCTAACTAGTTTTCAGAGATATGTGCATGTTGTCTAACAGACATCAAATAACTGAAATTGGAGAAAAGAGTTGTAGGCAAAAAAATCTTAGGTCAAAGGAGTGAAATGTGAGCCTGTACAGATGGTATAACTATTTCCACGATAAACACTAACCTTCTGTACACGAATTTAGTAGCACACTTTAATTTGGATTAGAAACCTTAACATAAATTATTTGCCTTTGACAATAGCAGCCTAATATTTCAGTTGCGTACATTATTCACAGCTTTTACTTTCAAAAGTAACCTACCAGACCTCCTTCTTTTTAAAAGCCACATATTCCAGGTCGAGGACCTTAAAACCAACTTCTTGTCTGATTTTTAAAGAATGGAATTACATAATCAATAAGCAGCAGTTATTAACTTATTAATTGGTGACTGGAAGTTTTTTTTTTTCTTTTTCTTTTTTTTTAGTTTTTCAAGACAGGGTTTCTCTATGTAGCCCTGGTTGTC
>NW_022196910.1:47915133-47937633 GCF_008632895.1 Mastomys coucha
TTTCCTGTGGCTGGAGACACAACCGTGGGTACTGGAAACCAAACTTATATTTTTGGTTGTGAGCCTAGCCTTTACAGCTGAGCCATCTCGCCATCTCTCCAGCCTGGAAGTTTTTCTAAAGCATGTAGTTTTTGTGTGATTTTAATCTCCATCAATTTATCTATTGCTATGCCTAGAGATTTCAATTATTAAAAGTATTTCATTCAGATGCCATTTCAGGAAGTCAATGGTCAAACAGTATTTTCAATGTCACTTCATCTTTAGTCTTCATACTGTTAACACTTTGTGTCTGACTTTTGTTTACCTTGTTGCAATAGTGACACATGTGATTTAGAAGTCCCAGAACATTCTGACTAAAAACTTGGAATCAGAGCATTTAAATTAGGTGAATTTATTAGGCCAAATCTATAGATTTTGTGTTAGCTAAGATAAGAGTCCCTCTAAACTAGAGAAAGTCACACAGCTGTAGTGGACAAGGATGATCAGGGTCAGGAGAGGGAGAAGCAAGCAAGATCTGTGATACCACTCTCGAAAGGAATGGACAGCCACTCCACAAGCTAAGGTGTTTTTTAGGCTAAGATACAGTGAAACTCATGAGAAAAAGTGTGACTTTTAAATCTGACAAGTTATATCATCTTCCCCTGCAAATTATTATCTATTGGGACTGGAAACTAATGTCGATATATTAAAATCCATCACAGGGCATAATTCCTTGACACCCAATGTGAGACAAATTTTTCGTAAAACTCTGCCATGCACAGAGCTCAGCAGGAGGTGAAGGACTCAGCCTGGTGAGCACTACAGGACTACATCCATGGTTAATGACAAAGAGCATCCGATGTGGCTAAGAGTACAACTGTCCGTAAACTCTGTCCTGACAGATACAAAGCAACAGCTCAAGGTGATCCAAATTTTCTATGACTCCCCCCAACTAAACATTAAAACGTCTACATCCTAGATGAGTTTCCAACTCCATGGTACGAAACCCTTCATACTTTGCTCAATTAAAATGCATCTCCCCCGCCTGGCCCCAAATCACTTGCAGACACTCTTCAAAGATTTAAGCATGTAACATGCTTTGTCTATTTACAAAGTAACATGCTGTTGTGAGCAGGAGCAGTGAGAGTGTGCAACAGACACCCCAGTTTTTAAAAGGGAACTCTCTGCAGTTAGAGGGCAATTAATACTTGTTTCAAAGGTATTAAAGGTCCTAAAATGAACATCTTAAATCATGGTCTGAGGCATCCTGTAGCCCTGTTCTGAGGTGGGGCTCACATTTCAAAAAGAGATTGCTCACTGTTTTAAGTCAAAATGGTTCTTGATGTACCAAATTACTTTTCAAAGCATAATGTAAAAAAATATGTACTCAGAATAACATTATTAGTGGAAACATACCTGAACCAGAGTCAAATTTGGTTTCTGACCTGCAAAGTAAAAACAAAAAACAAACAACAAAAAAAAATTAATATAAAGATTATAAAAGAACCAGGGTAGAGCTGCAGTAATTATAGATTTCTATATAATGGTCAAAAGAGGAAATAATTTCCTTAAACATAAACATATATATTTATTTAAACCATCTCAACTGAATGCATATAGTAATTCAGGTCCCATAGTAAGAAAAAAAAACTTTCAAAGTTTGCTTTTCATAGAAGGGATTTTATTTTCCAAAATTTCCAGTCTTTCTTTACAGATAAACTTACTTCAATTGTATTATGGAGCAATGAACAAATCTAGTCCGTAGTTATTATCAAAGATTTTCAATTGCTTAACACCAAGTAATTTTCCAGCAGGGTCTTAGCACACAGCACATGAACTTAGTAACCCCATACACTTAATCAGGAGGAAGAGAGAACAGAGTCCTTGTGGGAACATTATGTTTCAGATATAGGTTAATACTGGCTGTACACTCAGAAGCCTTTGAAGCCCGTGGTCTGGCTGTGGGAAACTGCTGTCGGATAATTACTCTCAAGATGCTGCTGAGGTGCTTTCAAGCAGAATTAACCCTGTGGCTGGGCCTATCCATACGGGCCACTATAAGACAGCATTGTCTATATCGAGCGCTCGGCCCAATTAGTGGGCATGCTCAGTCGGATTTATATCACACATTCACAGGCGACGGTATATATGTTCAAGGAGTGAGCAGCAGGAGTCCTGTTAAGGACGTTACATTGAGAGAGAAGATTTTTCCCCTCTGTGGAAATGCAGTTAACAAACTGGGAAAAGGAGATTCCTTTGAAATTATGCCAGAGGACTGAAGCACACTGAACATGGTGGCTCTCCTCACCTAAATTAGCTTTGAGAGAACTCATCAAAGTACAAGTGAGAAAATAAAAGGCTTCTTTGGTCACAAAAAAAATCTGTGTTCTTGAATCTTCTCAAAGTTCACCTTATTTTTGAACAAAAATCAACATTTTCCATTTACATACTATATATAAATATATATATATATACATATATATACATACACATACACATATAAATATGTATGTATGTAATCACAGATTTTGCTTTGCTGGGAGTTTTCTCTGTGTGGTGCTCGGAATTGAACCTAGGGGCTCACACATGCTAGGCAAATACTCAGCCCTTTAGCTCCACCTCTGGTCCAACCAATCACATTTGCAGCAACTACCTCTAATAACACAGACCCAACATCCTCCCCAAGCCAGTCCTCATGTCTGTCCTTCTCTTCTATGCCCCCTCCCACTTCCAATGCAAATTCATTTCACTCTGGGAGATCTACGATTCTGGAAAAGCTGGCTTCATGACTACACCATCCTGATGACAACTCAAAGCCTCTGATGTGTTACTCACATCAGTTGGCTTCCTCATCTGTTTCCTCTCTACATCTTAGCCACGCCTCAGTAACTTTTGTAGCCAGTGTCTAAACATACCTGGTGTGTGTGCTTAGTTGCCTGTCAAGGGAAACCACAGTGACAACAGTCTTACTAAAATATACATTTTGGGATATGAGAAATGATGTCAAAAAACTCCTTCAGAGAATCTTACATTGTCCTGAGACACCTGGTCTATGTGAAATATACCCAGAAAATGTATGTAAAATATGTTCACAAACAAATTGCTGCCTGAGCATTGATTAAAAAGCAGAAAACATTTTTAGACTCCTCAGACATAGTATTAAACATTTAAAAAATACATTGTTAATAATAAAAGCATGATCATAAAAGTATTACGTTCATATGTGCAGGTATGGGACTTGGTCCTAGGACAGAAGTTTGTTGAAACTTCTGTGAGATTGGACTCATTCACATAACCAAAGACACCAAGTCTGCTGTGTCATAGTGCATCATAGCATCTGTTAGGATAACCTTGGTTCACAAATAGTCTTTGAGTCGAGTGAAATACAGAGAGGAAAAGGTAGTCATGCAGACATGGCTGGTAGACCGTCGAGAGCATTCGATCCACTCGGAGCTACTCCTGGCAGGCTTATTTCTCCGTGGTAGCTCTTACGAGATGCCAGAATACGAGGAGGCACAAAGAAGTCCACAGAATGGATAAGCATCCCCATTCTATCCCTGACTCAACAGACTCATGCATTGGAGGGCAGAATTATTCATCGGCTCCTCTGGCAATCACCAAGGGGAGTCGTTTGGTGCCGGCTATAACGGCTTTCTGACATACCTTAATCCCTTTTTATTTTTTCAAAGTTTTAAATAGGTGCAGAGCGGCATAGGTGAGATAATATTTCTACGCTGTTTAGCACCCCTCTCATGGCTCGTTGTGACCATGTGACCTAATTATCTTGCTCTAGGCCCCACCTCTTAAAGACCCAGCACCTGAACACCATCACACTGGGGACCAATGTTCCAGCTTGTGAAGTTTAGGTGGACACACTACATCCATAGCCAAATCTCAGCCAGGCTCACACTATAATTTACTAATGTTTCGAGGTGAAAACAAAGATCTTGTGCATTTTTAATCAGAATGGGTTGATACTAGAAAATCCAATTATCATCACATTTTTAAAAACAATTTAAGTCTGTGACATACACATTCTTTGTGTAGTGAAATTGAAGGTTTTCAGGAGAGGGTAGATTTAGTCACTGGTTAGAGTTGTATGCTCCTGGAGAAAGTAAAAAGAACTGCCATTTTCTATTTACACCGAACACTCTATGTATATCCAAGTAAAAAAGACTTGAGGCTGAGGGTGGAGCTTAGTTGGTAGCATCCCTGCCTGGCGTGCAGTAAGGCCTGGATTGGTTCCTAACAGTATATGAGCTGGTTGTGGTGGCACAGAACCTAGGAGGTGGAAGCAGGAGGGTCAGCCATATGGTAAGTTCTAGGCCACCCTGAGATACTGGAAACCCTGACAGTGCCGAATAATGGAGGTGGAGGGGAACAGGTGGGGAAGGAGAAGAAAAATTTCAGAAATTATAATATTCCAGGACAGAAATTATAACATCTGAGGGCCACACGTACTAGTCTCAGAATTTCTTTCTACCCCCAGGCAAAGGCCTTTCTCAGACAGAACAATTCATAAGAGGCATGAACATTCATGTGTCTTCGCTGGAACATGAGTACACTTCCTCTACTTGGGATGCTCCCAGTCGCCCTGCCACCTAACTTCAGAAATGTCCTGCATGTATTAGCTTCAAAGTTTTCTGAAGAAAAACAAAATGACCAGACTAGGCAAAATCTCTTCTCTATAATGCTGCGGCACCTTCCTGTGTGTGACACTCATCAGAGTTGAAATTCTATAACATTTGTTTATATGAGTTTTTCTTATATTGTTTCCTGGTAGTTTTATTAAATACATACTAATTATATATTAACTGTATACTAGTAAGCTTCCCTGTTATATTTTTTTACACATAGGCACACTGTTTTGTACTGAGACCTACAGTTCGAATAATGGCAGCAGCTGCTATTCGTTGCCTACCTGACAACTAGTCTCTCTTTCCCTCAGTACCAGAACTGCAGTTTCTGGAAGGTGCCAAGACACACCCACTTGAGCAGTGACTTCTGTGCAAATGCATCGAAACCTGGTTCAAGGCTAAGCCCTTGGCCCAGCTGAGTCCTATTAGGTAAAGCCTGTTGGTGATTATTCTTGGAGAGCTTGTCAGAGGGAAGCCCTTCTCAGACTGTGCTTTCCTGCCTTCAAAGTCTCTGTGTGAAGATGCTCAGAGTTACCACAGTGTCTTGCAACCCCAAGGATTAGGCACATGCATTACCTCTCCAGGGCTGTTTTGCCACCTATAGAATAGGGGTAAGAAACTTACTTTTAAGAGCTTTTGTGTAGATTAAGAAGACCCTAAAAGAGCCTGGGTCAGGTCCTGGTATTTATTAAAAGCCAAGTAAAAGTTTCTAAGTAATAATGCTACATAGATTTAACCTAGCAAGCTCACTCAGAAATGAAGTGAAGTTTCACTAGAAACTCAGCAATGTTTCAGCTAAATAAGAACAGATTATAATATAAGTGTGTATATATATATATGTGTGTGTGTATATATATATAAATATAAATATATATATATATATATCAATATAAACTATTGGTCTGGTTAAGATCTTACATGGTGTGTTGTGAAATGGTACAGGAAAAGCAAACAAACAAAAGAACAGCAAAGAAAATAACTGGAAAAAATGGAGCTTTTAAGCAGATAGAAAGTAAGAACAACTCTACGTTGTCTGGTTTTCTTATTTCTAACAAGTACTTGACAGAGGCAGCCCAAGGAAGGAAATGGTTACTCCAGCTCACTCTTTGGGAGATAAGTCCATATGTAGGCTCAGGCCACGTTGTCCATATCAGTGGGAGCTTTTGATATGACTTTCCACATCTTAGCAGATCAGGTAGATAATCTGAGCTGATAATTGGTATTAGCCTAGCCCCAGAAGCCTACAGTAGTCGCGTGGGCCCTGCCTCTCAAAGTCCCACAAGGTTCTCAAACCACACTATCAACTGGAAGCCAAGAGCTCAAACACAGGAACCCAGGAAGGACATTTTATATTTAAACTAGAACATTCTGCCCCAATCCCTGTAGGCTATCTCATAATGCAAAGTGCATCCAGTCCAACTTTCCTGGCTTTAACAGTTCAAATACTGTTTACCATTGACTTCTCTGAAACTACAGGCAAAGAGCTATGAGTCCCTGTAAAATCTTAATGTCTAAAGTTACATATTTCTAATATCCAGTGGTGCATTTCCACTCCTAAAGGGAGGAGTCAGGTATGGTGAGGAACGCTGGACCAACATAAGAGTGAAACCCAGCAGGACAAAAACTAAACTCTGTAGCTCCAGGCTCAGCACCCAGGGCTTTTGATGGCATCATTTGAGTGCCAGTAAGTTAAGGTAGCTTTGTCCCTTCAGCTCTGCCATTTGCACAAATATGGCCTGTGTGGTGAGCCTGCAACTTTCCTTGGCAAATTCTGTACATCCTTGGTATCTCTAACATCCTGGGATGTCCAATGCAACCTGAGCCTCATCCTCACAGCATCACCAAGCCTGCTCAGGTGTCCCACGCAGAGAATTCAACCTTGCTTCACACTGTGCAGACTCAAAGACTTTCTGTAACCTTATCACAAGCTCCCAGGATCCCAGCAATGCTGGATTCTAAATGCCTGCAAAGCCAGTGCTGTGGTGTAGATGATACCAAGTCCTGCTGCCAACTCAAGAGGGAATGGCACTCCTGACCCACTGCTGCAGCAATCTCCAAGTGCCTATGGCTGAACCTAGGGAAACACTCTTCGTTGGCTCTGTAAAAGCTGAGCATCCTGCTTTCTCTTTTCAAATAAAATGTCTCCCTAAGACTGGCCTCTAGACAAACCTATAGAGCACTTTCTTTATTAGTGGTTGTTCTGGGAGTGTAAGGAAGAGATGGGATGTTTGGCCACCACCCTTCTAAGACCCAGGCTAGCACAGGACCACCAGTTCCAAAGACCTGCGTCAATGGCCCCAGAAGACATGGTGTTCTCCAGCTCATATCAAGCTCCTGAAAAGCAGACAGAGCTTGAGAAAATGCATGCTTTTAAGTTCTCCAAGTAACTGAGCACTTGTACCCGAACTGGCATTCCTCAGCATGAAGAAAACCTCTCCTATTTACAATCACACAGCTTCTTGCCTTTCTAAGTATTCCAACTTGTTTATATTACTAACTTTCAAAGTAACGTTTTGCCCTCAAACCATATGAAACTTCACATGGAAAATATTTTCCATATCACTGTAATAAAGTTATCTTTTGGGGAAGTACTGAAATAAACAGCAAGCAAGTAGAAATCTATTGGAAAAGGACCCGGTCCCTAGGGAATGATATATATACATGCATATATATGTGTATATACACATATACATATACACACATATACACATATATATACATCATATATACACATATATCAAGTTTTTTATATATAGAAGATATATATCTTAGTGAATGCATTAAAACGTTTTGTTGTATAGCTAAAGTCTCTGAAAACACAGAGTCAAACAGTAACATGTTTGCAAAGATTTGGACTGGTCAGCAAACCTCACAGAATGACTTATCAATAAAAAGGCAAGTCTCATGAAGTCAGTAAAACTATACTCCATCAAAGCCTCAAGTAAAATGCTTATGAAAGATACAATTCCAGAAGCTTTCCCGCCAATCTGGAAAGCAGGCAGAGAAGTTCATTGGAAGGTCGAAACACACATTAAGTCGTAGCTGAGAGCATTTATGGAGTGCTTACTATGTACGAAGCACTCTGTTTGAAAGAGGAGGTCTTCTATAAAGTCACCATAATTCAAGCCATAAAAGCCCTTTATAGTTTAAGATCAATAGCTCGAACCTCCTTGAAGAGCAAACGGGTAGCTGGTCCTGACAAAGACAGGTGTAATTGGTCAGTCAGTGGTGCGTGGTGTCTCAACTTGAATTAAGTCTTTGCAGTCTACGCAAATTCCACATTCTGGGTGGTCTTTCAGAATGTTCTCAAAGAAGGCACACCAGAGGTAGGAGAGTTAATTTATGGTTATGTGGACTACAGAGTCATGCGACTGCCATTAACACTATACACTTAACTACATGCATGGAAGTAAAACCTGCAAATCCCTAGCCATATAACAGTATAATGCCAATTTTCCTTACAGCAGAGACCTTGCAACTAGATAGCACTGAAATCCAAATTCATCCATGAACTTTGAAAAGTGTATTTTGGGGCTGGCGAGATGGCTCAGCGGGTAAGAGCACTGACTGCTTTTCCAAAGGTCCTGAGTTCGGATCCCAGCAACCACATGGTGGCTCACAACCACCCATAATGAGATCTGACGCCCTCTTCTGGTGCGTCTGAAGACAGCTACAGTGAATTATGCTGGAGCGAGCGGGGCGGAGCGAGCAGGGCCGGCAGAGGTCCTGAGTTCAATTCCCAGCAGCCACACACATGATAGCTCACAGCCATCTGTACAGCTACAGTGTGCATAAAATAAAAAATAAACCTTTAAAAAAAAAAAAGAAAGAAAAGTGTATTTTTGTTTCTGGTACTATGCAAGCAAGTTAAGGTATGAGTAGCATAAGGAAGGAACCCCCTTCCAGCTACTCCATGATCATGAAATACTGGGTGGATGAAGCAGACAGCTACCTGGCCTGATGTTGCTGTCTACTCAGTCTCTGGTATATGAAGCAGGGCACACAACGGCAACATAATAAGAGCTGCCAGGTACCAAGTGCTACTTTATGGCAACATTTGTATACAGCAGGGAAACAAGATGATATAGAAAACCAAAACAATCCAAAACTCAGCTTGGGAGTGAACAGCTACTCACCTAAAAAGATTCTACTCCCAGAAGAGAATCCAATCTTCATTCCTAAAGCTTATTCTGTAGTCTTCTGCTTTCTTTCCCTCATTTTTAGCACCTTCAGTGTGTCCCTCTGTAAAGCTTTCCCTTGAACCTGCCTTCCCTACTGCTGCAGGGATGGGCCTTACCATTCCTACCTTAACCCTCCTGACCCAATCATGACTGCTGTTTTCTGAGCTAATCTTTCACAATATCTCCACTTAGTGTTTATGACTTGAAACTCAGATAATACTCCAACCTCTCTGCCACCCAACTTTGGAAGCCCCTTCTTCTGAAGTGTTTTTCTAATACTTACAATCCAAGTAAGTGGTCCCTATTCTTCCACATCTCCACTGTGTTTCCCAGCTTTCTCTGGTACCAGTACTTCTAGCTCTGGCCTTTGTTCTAAACCTATGCATCCTTTGTACCCTTGTATCTCGTGGTTCACAATACCAAAAATGTTAGCCTCAAAATATGGTTTTCAAATAATAGACTGATTCAGTGGCCAAAAGATCTTTGAAAACAATAGTCACTATATTTCATCTGAGCACTATTGGTTCAGTAAGCAATTTACCCCTAAATACAAAGCACATTTTTCTTTTGCACAATATTTCATCTGCCTAGAATTGTGCAAAAGCATTATAATGGTACAAATATTCAAGAGAACACATTTTCAGGAACACTGATATGAATGAATATATATAAATGTGTATATGTGTGTATACATATATATACATATACATATACACAAATATGTATATGTATATATATGTATACACACATATACACATTCTTGGTTATAACTTCAAGTTTATCAGATTTTCAAAACTACATTCATTATCTTGCCTCCCACTCAAGGTGTTTGACATCAAACTAATCATTAGTAAGAGCGTTTGCGCCAATTTCACAGGCAGCTGATAGCCAGTCTTACCTCCCATGAGTGCCTTCGAAGTATGTGTTAAATTGCTGTTGATACTATTTAAGCCAGATCTCATTGGAACTCACTCACACTGATGGGTGATCACACTCATAAAATAGAGAGGAACTTTTCAAAACACAGAGCAGGTTCTGTGATCTGCAACCACCTCAATCAGTAAGACCTCTGCCACGGTGAGGTAAAGAATCTGTAGCTCTCTAGGACATCTGGATTTGCAAGTTGCTGTTTGTCTTAGCCAGGGTTTCTATTCCTGCACCAACATCATGACCAAGAAGCAAGTTGAGGAGGAAAGGGTTTATTCAGCTTACACTTTCCACATTACTGTTCATCACCAAAGGAAGTCAGGACAGGAACTCACACAGGGCAGGAGCTGATGCAGAGGCCATGGAAGGATGTTCCTTACTGGCTTGTTTCCCCTGGCTTGCTCAGCTTGCTTGCTTATAGAGTCCAAAACCACAAGCCCAGGGATGGCACCACCCACAGTAGGCCCTCCCCTTCTTGAATTGAGAAAATGCCTTACAGCTGGATCTCATAGAGGCATTTCCTCAAAGGAGGCTCCTTTCTCTGTGATAACTCCAGCTTGTGTCAGATTGACACACAAAACCAGCCAGTACACTTGACCCCTTGCCAACTTGACAGGCAAACACACCACTATTAAGCCTCAACCCTTACTTTCTTATTCATCCCCAAGATCTAAATAACTTTGAGTCCCACAGTCTTTACTGAATGAAGCTCATCATAGGGGTCACGACTACCCTCCTCGAACTCCCCATTTCTCTTACTACCCTCTATCACCTCTTCAACATGCTGTGGTTCGAAGCATCCTAGCGATCAGTTGGGCTCTCTCTGAATTGGCCACTATACCCACTAACTTTCAAATGCATGTCTTGTGCCAAACCATAGAACCCCTTGGATATAGGTTGGCCAGTTTCTGAAAGAGCACGATTTATTATTTCCTGGGTTTATCTAGATTCTCTTGGTTTTGGACAAGCAAAACCCACCTCCCTCTCATTTGTCCTCTACAGCAAGTGACTACTCTTCATCAAAAACCTGAATTAGCCACTCAATTAACAGGGAAACTTCCCATAGTTCTAAAGTGATGCTTGACTCAGCCCAAGCCTTTGCTCCAAGCACAGGGCTTCCCCTTTCACCAAGGCACACTGTGACAGCCAATATCAGATCAGTCCTTCGCAGTACTTTAATGTGAACATTTCATGATCACAGTGACCTATTTCTATTTCTAAGACATTGTTTACTTCCTCTTGGAAGTCCTTGTAAGGTGGGCAGTGTCCTTTCCCCTCACACAGGAAAGCGCCAGCTGTGAGAGGTTACAGTGTGTCAGTCAGCTACCTCAGTAGAGTGGGGGAAGTTGTGGATCTCTCCTCACTTCTTTATACCTTAGTCACAGCTTTCTTTAATTTAATATCCAAATACAGCTACTTGGCCATCATCAGAAAATTAGCACCAACTAACGCTGTTGCCAGAGCTGCCAGATGGTGACTTGCTAAGTGAAGAAAAGACTAATCCATCAAAATGTAGGGCAACACTGTATTAAAGGAGCTGAGGAGAGAGGGCCTGGGGTCTGTCAGATCCAAGCTTGGTCCTACTCCCAATGTTTCCTAGAGAGAGGGCCTGGGGTCTGTCAGATCCAAGCTTGGTCCTACTCCCAATGTTTCCTGAATTACACAGCCTGTGTGCCCTTTGGGTTTTGTTATTAAAGAATAGGGTTTTTTTAAAGTTATTAGCATACAGTTTATCACATAGTAACCTCTCAATTGTTGTTTTAAAATCTAGTCTGTTGGAGCATGACCAACAGTTCATAAAATCAGTCTTTTTAAAAATGAATGTGAATCTTCTGGAGATGGTGCTTTCTCCCGTACCAGTGTGCCCCTGGGTTTCTGAGAACAGGACTCAGGAGTGCCATGAGGAAATGGAACACAATCCCAAGGATGGAGAACATTTTGAAATAGTGACTAAAAGAGAGGCCAAGAGAGGCCAAGTAAGACTAAAGTTTGAGTAGCTTGACCTCCCCCAGCCACTGAAAGGAGAGACATTAGTAAAGAAGCACTTTGCCTTTAAAAAAATGCAGCTCTCCTGGAACAGACTCCAAAGGGCAAAACATCTATTCAGTGACCTAGAAGAATTCAAAATAATGATCCTCAGGAAACCCAGCAAGACATTCAAAACATCATGAGACAGTTCAGCAAAACTGATAGAACAACTCGTGATATGAATAGGAGTAAGAAATTCAGCCAGGAGATGATTTTAAAAACTAAGACAAACAAACAAGGGTTAGAGAGATGGCTCAGTCAGTAACATGTCTGCCCTGCACCACAGGGGCCTGAGTTTGTTCCTTAGAGACCAAATAAATTAGCTGGGCCTGGTGCTGCATACTTGTAACAGAAGCACTGGGGAGGTGGAGACAGGCAGATCTCTTGGGCCTGCTGGCTAAAAGGCATAGTGTGATACAAGATGAACCTGAGCCAGTCCCCATCTCATAAAATAAGGTAGATGGTACTTGAAGAATGGCACTTGAAGTTGAGCTCAGGCCAATGTGTGTGTGTGTATATGCACGCATGCATACACACATACACACACAAAGGGAAGGAACACAAAGGAAATGGGGGACACCATGGAAAAACCAAACTTTCAAGCTATAGGTATATATGAGAAAGAAGAACCCAAAGTCAATGGCATACATTAGCTATCTAACAAGATCAAAGAAGAAAACTTCTCCAAACTAAGGAAAGGTACATTCATATAGAATAGATACAAGAAACACAGAGAACACCAGATAGGAAAGACCAGGAGAGAAAATTCCCATGGTGTTTAACAGTTAAAACAATAAGTATATATCACAAAGAAAGTGTATTGAAAGGTGCAAGAGAAAAAAACTTAAGTTATATATAGAGATAGATAGATAGATGATAGATAGATAGATAGATAGATAGATAGATAGATAGATAGAATCAAAATAACAGCTGACTTCCAAATGGAAATATTAAAACCCAGAAGGGCATAGAGCAATATATTCCAAGCCCTAAAAGACTATGACAGACAGTTTGGACTAATATACCCAGCAAAACTACCCACAATAATTGAAGGAGAAAGGAAAACTTTCCACATTATAAACAATATATATAGCAAACAAACCTAAAGAAAATACAGGAAGCAGTATCTCAGGGCTGAATAGAGGATTGGGCATAGAAGAGAGACTGTGGAAGGAAATATGAAGCCATCATTATTAAAACAAAAAATAGCATCAAGAACACAGACAACGGGCTGGTGAGATGGTTCAGCAGGGGAGAGCACCAACTGCTCTTCGAAAGGTCATGAGTTCAAATCCCAGCAACCGCATGGTGGCTCACAACCACCCGTAATGAGATCTGACGCCCTTTTCTGGTGCGTCTAAAGACAGCTACATATAATAAATAAATAAATCTTAAAAAAGAAAAAAGAACACAGACAACACCAAAAATCAACAACACAATGACTACATTTCAATATAGACTTTAAATATCAGTGGCCTCAACTTCCCATTCAAAAGACACAGGCTGACTGAATGGATCAAGAAAATCCATCCACCTGTTCTCTACAAGAAACAGATCCGAGCTTTAAAGATGGGCACTGCCTTTTGGATGGACAATGGTACTCCAATCAAATGGAACAGGGGGCCAGAAAGAAGACAAGGGTCAGATATTTGTCCTAATATCTGACAAAACAGACTTCAAACTAAAACTAACCAGAAGAGATTAGGGAGACACTTCATTTGAATGAAGGGAACAGTTAACCAAGTAGACACTGATAGTCTCTCTATATGTGTATATATGTGTATATGTGCATATGTGTGTATATATACACATACACATGTATATTATATCCAGCAAACAAACATGTGTGTATATATTCACACACACTATATATATGTGCACATATGCATATATATATGCATATATATGTATATATATGCACCAAACTTAAGGCACTAAATTTCAAAAAAATAATGTCCTATTGGATACAAAGATACAGATTAACATCAATAGATAGGCCATCTGGTTAAAAAACAGCAATAGAAACAAGTGACATTATAAATTAAGTGAACTTAGCAGACACCTACAGAATATTCTATCTAAACACCAAAGAGTATACATTCTACTCAACAGCACACAAGAGCTTTTCTAAAAAAATAAGGTAGCATCCCTGGACATAAGACAAGTCTTTACACAAACTTGAAAAGATTAAATAACTCCTTGCATCCTATCTGACTACAATGCAATAAAACTTAAAATTAACAACAGACAAATCTCGAGATGAAACAACTCATTACTGAATGATGAGTAAGTCAAAGAAGTCAAGAAAGAAAAATTTCCCAGAAGTAAATTGAAATTAAAACACAACACAAGGAAATGTCTGGTACGCACTGAGAGCAGCTCCTACAGGAAGAAGAACAGCTCTAATCGCCTAGTACTCTCTGAACCTGCTCGGAAGTGAGTTGTGACTGACAGGGTAGATGTATAGACCACTACTTACGAGATAAGGTGGCTGTTCCAGAAAGGAATTGTTACTATTTTTTAAACAAAAGGTATTGTGTGGGTGATCTCAGACACGTCTTAAAAAGTTACTTATTTTGTGACAGTTTATATTGCTTTCTTGTATGGGACAGTTGTATACCTTTTCCTCTTATCTGGCATCTATTCAAACAATACAGACTGGATCAAGAAAAAAATGAAGAAAAAAAGAAACTAGCACAAGTAAATGATTTAATGATGCAGTTCAAAAATTTGGAAAAAACAGGAACAAACTAAATACAGACCCAGTCAATGGCAAGAAATAATAAAAATCAAGGCAGAAATAAATTAAATAGAAACACAAGACAATGCAAAGAATAAATGAATCTAATAGCTGGCTTTTTGTGAAGATTAAACAGATTGACAACCCGATTAACCAAAAGGAAGAACAGAAAGACCCAAAGGAACAGACTTAGAAATGAGCATGGAATATTCCAACAGGCTCTAAAGAAATGCAGGATACTGTAAGAAAATACTAAAAAACAAACAAATTTGCACTCCATTAAGCTGGAAACTCCAACAGCAATGGCTGAATGTCTAAAGCCAGACAAACCACCGGCATTGGACCAAGAGGCCAAAAAACTAAAAAACCCACAATAGATGAGGAGGTTAAGTAGTAATAAAAACCCTCCCATATTGGAAAAAATGTCCAGGACTAGATGGATTCACAGCAGAATTCTACCAGACTTTCATAAAACATCTACAGTCAATCCGTCTTGAACTATTCAAACAGAAACAGAAAGCGCACTCTGAAATGATTTCTGCAAAGCTGATACTTCTCTAATACAAAACTAGGTAAAGATACAGGAGAAAAGGAAGGGGGGAAGAAGAGTGAGAAGGGGGAGGGGGAAGAAAGGAAGGAAGAAGGAAGGAAGAAGGAAGGAGGGAAGAAGGAAGGAAGGGAGGAGGAAGGGGGAGGAAGGGAAGGAGGAAGGAAGAAGGAAGGAAGAAAGGAAGGAAGCAAGCAAGCAAACTAGCTACAGGCCAATATCCCCGGTCAACATAAACTCCAAAATGCTCAATAGAACATTTGCAAACAGAATACACACATCAAAAAGATTTTCCACCATGACCAAGCTTGCTTCATCCCTGAGGGACAGAGATGGCCTCAGGATTTCTAATGCTGGCGTCAAGCACTAAAAGCACTTGCTTTTTGCTTGACCAAAAAGCAAGTTAGAAAGGAAAGGGTTTATCTGGCTTATACTTCCACAGTGTAGTTCATCATTGTAGGAAGTCGGGACAGGAACTCAAACAGGACAGGAACCTGGAGGTAGGAGCTGATGCAGAGGCCATGGTGGGTGCTGCCTACTGGCTTGCTTTCCCATGGCTTACTCAACCTGCTTTCTTAGCGAACCCAGGATCACCAGCCCAGGGATGGTCCCACTCACAATGGGCTGGGCCCTCCCCCATCAATCACTAATTAGGAAAATGCCTTACAGCTGGATTTTATGAAGGCCTCTTCTCAATTGAGGTTCCGTCCTTCCAGACAACTCTAGTTTAAGTTGACATAGAACCAGCCTGTATGTAGTTCAGCTTACACAAATGGCCATGACCATCACAATAGATGGAAAAAAAAAAAAAGCCTTTCACAAACTCCAACATGATAAAAGTCCCAGAGACTGTAAGGCTAGTGGGAACGCACCTTAAAAAGATAAAAGCTATATTTATAACCAATGTCATGCTCAATAGAGATCGAGAACAAGCCAGGGATGAACACTGTTCCTGATGCTTTTAAATACTGTGCTCCAAACACTAGCTGGAGCAATAAAGTGAGGGAAAGAAATTAAAGGGATTTAAATAGTGAAAGAAGTCAAACTATCCCTATTGTAGGTAACATAATACTACACATTCACTATCCCAAGTATTCTACTAGGAAATGTCTAGAAATGATGAACAAATTCAACTCTTTGTTTATCAGAAGGATATAGAATCGATTTACACAAATCAATAGCCTTTCTACACCATTAAAAAACATACAGGGAAGTAACTCACAGACACCATAGGACAGCCTCAAAGGAAAAGAAAATAGCTAGGAATAAACCTAGCCAAGGAAATAAAGGACCTCTGCAGTTAAAACTTTAAACCTCTGAAGAGGAGGAGAGAGAAAGACACTAGAAAATGGAAAGACAACCCATGATCATTGAATGATCAAATCAATGTTGTAAAAATGACTGTTTTATCAAAAGCCATTTACAGATTCAGTGCAACCCCATTCATAATATCCATCTTGTCCTTAACAGAAATAGAAAAGAAAGTATCATAAAATCCATTCCATAGGCAACCACAAGAGGCTCCAGAGAGCCAAAATAATCCTGAAAAAAATAGCAATGATGGTGGGTCAACTGGAGCGAGCAGAGGTCTTAAAAGTCAATTCCCAACAATCAGATGAAGGCTCACAACTATCTGTACAGCTACAGTGTGTACTCATATACATAAAGTAAATAAATATATCTTTAAAAAATAAAAGGTAAATCATGAACTTGCAGGTTTAAGTGCATGGAACTAGGAAAGATCCTACTGAGTGAGGTAACCACACTCAGAAAAACAAACGTTGTATGATTGCTATTATTTTGTTGATTGTCTGGATCAGTTGTTTTCAACTGGAGATTATTTTGCCCTTTATAGGAGAGACTGTTGCTGGTTGTAAGGGGGGAGTGGCAGTGGCCATCTAACGTGATGTAGAGGCTGTTTTTATACCCTCCACTGCACACATCAGAGATTCAGCTCAAACCCATGTCTTCTGAAGTCTCTTCCTTGGTGGTCCTGCAGGGACTGTCCGCTGTCCTCAACACTCCTATCTGTACTACTAGAATCACCAAGTGCCCGGGAGAAGCCAGTATTTTAGCCCCATGTGGTTTGTTGTGGTCCTCTTGTGATTTGGTTTTTTGCTGTTGTTTTTGTTGTTTAGCATATTGATCTCAATGTGCATTACAGTTCTTTTTAAAAGTTAAAAGCCGGTTCTTACATTTCTTTTAATGCAGCTCTAAATGTCTGGTCCTTGTTTGTGACATCTCTGTTCAATGCTTTCCTGTAAGGATGTGCCAAGCACTGGCACTGGCACCTTCCCCTCTGTGGTAGGAGTTCACCTTTGCAGGTGTCAATGATGCTGTGTATACAGTAAGCATCTACTAAAGGCAAATTCTGTGTGACCTACCTTTCAAAGAATCACTTTGGGAAACATGGTAAGAGAGAATAACCGAGAATGTTTGCAACCAAGGATTTGAAACTAAGAACCTACATGTCTATCCTCTGAACAGTTGCCTAATTAAATATGCAAAACTCCAATGCCCTTCACCTGCAGACAAAGGAATTACAAAGCTCCTAGGTCATAGCCTACTCTCAAGAAGTTGACAGACTTGTCAGAAAGAGAGACTTAGAAACGACTGAAGCCTTGTATGGTTATTTATTTAAGTACATTACTCAAGAAATTTAGAATCAACACTAAAATCGTTTTTTAATCTCTCATAAGAGACAAAGTATTTTGGATGAGCTGAATCTTTGGGTCAAATACTATAGCATGAAACACCAAGTCATTGCACAGACCTGCTGACCTGATTGTGGCAACAGGAGGAAAGAGAAGGGGTCAGGGGGAACACAGCCACACAAAAAGCTGCAATCGGGAGGTCTGGGCTCTTAGATGGAGAAACCTCAGCATCCGGAAGCTCAATATGTTTGCTATACAGAGTTGAGTGAACAGAGAGGCAGGGCTCCTGCATACAGCTGAGCAAAAAGCAGGGTTCTCACACACACATACATAAGGAAATGGAGTCATCATACACAGATCCACAAGGAAGCAAGGGTTGTGGTGTACAGCGTGATCAAGGAAACTGGGTTAGCTAATCTGGGTAGGAGCAGTCTCTAGGGGTCTTTAGAACCATCTAGGTGGGTTCTGTGATAGACATACACTATCAACATCCACACTTGGACCAGGAAGAAAGAATTAACTATTTCCCTAAGCTACACCAGGGGAGCCTCTGCCACTTTCCCATGGGTCTGAGGCTATCAAGTTCTTGACATGACTGCATTCACATCAACAACACACATTCAATAACTTGGGACTCCAGTTGGGGCTTCCTAGAAGAAAACATGCAGTTTTAGAATTGATAATGAAATAAAAATCTAACTGAATGACTTCATTTTGAGAATTCTAGTTTGCCTGCTGCTTACAGTTTGCCATATTGAGTTGAAGTTATGGTTTTACAAACCCCGCTTTACATTTAACAGTATGTCTCTATAATTCCTGCATTTGACCCATAACACTGTTAGAGAAAAGAAAAAGAAACCGTTGCTGTCCAACCATTTCACAGATGACAAGAGGGTCATTTCCTTAACTTGTTAATGGCTTTGCAGCCGATCCATGTTGGGACATCACCAGGCTGAGTCCAGCGGGTGCTGGTCAGGACCTTCCAGGACCGAGTCATCTCACAGCTCACTCACCCATGTAGAAGTCACTCGAGGCATGTACCTGGATAAAACTTTCGGCAGTTCTTGCTACCTACTTTCTGATAATTGTGTTAAAAAAAGAAAATAGAACTGCTCATTTCAAGAACAGTAGCTTTGGGGATAGCCTCACAAGTACATGCTTGAACCTGTACCTTGTTTTCACGAACTGTCTGACTTCAAAGCCCCTGAAGCAGAGTCGGAAGAATTAGCTGTCTGGTGTCTGCTTATCCAAGATAGCCCTGTGTTTGCATTGTTTCCCCAGTTTATCCTGAGAACTGTAGTTGGCTGATGTAAAAGCCCCTCCTACCTACATGTAGAAATTGATATTATGATTTTGTTAATACAAGGCAAAATGGCTTCCCCAAATCTCCCTTTCTGCCTGCCCTCGCACACGCACACATCCCACAGTGCAATACCTTGGTGTTTCAAGTGTACTGTTGTTTCAAGTCCTTTTCGTACATCTATGCATATAACTTCTAAAAAGAAAACTATACTAATGTTTATGTCGCCATACCTTCAATTACGGCTTGCTATGGTTTCATAAAGCACAGTTTTTCTCCACCTCCTGAATGCTCTGCTCTCCCTGCCTGAAATGGTCTCGAGGCATCATATCAGTGGTGGCTTTTCCTCTCCTTCCCAAAAAACCAAGAAAGTCATTTTTCTCCCAGCCCATCTTCGGTCTTATTCTAAGCTTTCCAATGAAGCTAAGATATAAATAACTCCTACTACAAACACCGCTCCTACAGGACACTGTGTGCGGAGACGAGGAGGGGTGGAGGGGTTAAGGAGGGCAAATCTATAACCTCTTCAAAAAATGTATGGGCCTGACCAGTTAAACAAGACTTTATGGAAAGCCGCCCCTCAGAAACTGCTTCATCTCAGTAGTCTCACTACACCGCAGAGCTTTACAGGATTTAGATTATGGCAGTGGGAGAGGTAATTCCTGAAACTTCAAAGTTGAACACACTTCAGGAATGATTAGCGCTTTTCTGGAATTAGAACCATTTCTAGCAGAATCCCGAGAAGAGGTAAATCTTGAAGATAAGTTCACATTGCCCCAGAATTCTATTGTGGCTGCAGAAGTTGGTGCTGACAGTGTCGAGGAAGCAAGATCTCATAGAGAACAAGGCAATTCCATCTTCCCACTCACTCTGTCCTCCCTGCGACACAGGTACGCTCTTGTGTCCGAGGGCAAAGGTTCATGTTGAAAGTTTCCTGAAGTGCTGAACGGAAGAACATGTGGGGAGCCTCGGAGGTGAGTAAGCTGTGTATGGCATGGGACTGGAATGCTCTTAATGAAAGAGCTTATGTTCTCAAATAGCTGAAAAACAGCTCCAATTTTCTGGTGGCCTAGAATAAAATAGTATGAGGTGGGGTGGGGGGTCATGTGAAATACAGTGTGCGCACAGCTCTGCAGTATGGGGGAGGGGATGCTTGCCTGAACTACGGTGCATGTGCACAGCTCTGCAGCTGAGTTCAACTTGAGTGGTACAGCACAGGCTTGAAGCAGTAACTCAGTCACACCAGCATCTACTATTGACAGACCCACCTGGACGAGCTCTGCATGGTCACATTTCGCAGTCCTTTGTAGACTGTTGTAATAGTGTATGTCCCTAAACTTGGTCAAGCCACCTACATTTAGCATTATTTTAGTGACCAGCATACACTAGATGTGTTTGTGTGTTTAGTTTTTAATCCTGTTTTGGTTTTGCTTTTCCCAGTTTTCGGAGAACATATCTGAGCTCACAGATCTGGGCTGGCATTCTGCATATCCTGTAAGCTGCTTTTGGCCAGTCCCTGTGTGGTGACTCTATGAAGACAGGGGATACAGAGATGATGTTTGGAATTGCTCCTTTCCATTGGCATCAGTCTTCTCAAAAATACAGCAGGAAATTTTGAAAGAAGTGATAAACATGTCATATAGCCACTTGAGATAAAAATTAGACCAGAAATCAATAGGTGGAAATCATGTGCTTCAACTGCTGCAGTCCTACCCATAAATCCTGTTCTGCTCCTAGGAGCTGATGGCTTCCTGGCTCCTTACGTCTTACTGAGATGGCTCCAAGTGTCTTTTGAGCTGAGTCGTTCTAGCAATCAGCCACAACAGAGCTAGCATTTTCCAGAACAGAGATGATCTCCAGTTTTCTCCTGTACCACAGAGAACTGAGACACAAGTGTGTTCCTTTAGTTCTTGTGATGTGGACTGAAACAGCCATGCCTGATTGGCCAGAATAAAATAGAAAACATTGGCCCATAGAACTCCTTTTAAATTGAGCATTACTGTTTAACGTACACTCACATGCTAACTATGATTCTCAGAGGTTTTCCTCACTTGGTTCTTTTATATGAAATGTGTAGCTGTAGAGACTACATGATTTTTATACACAGGACTTAGGGGCATGCCAGACATATGACAATTGTTACATAAGCATTAGCTATCATTTAATAGTAATGTTGTTCTTACTAATGAACCTACTCTACAAAACAGGCTATTCCATGGAGGGTTACTATTCACAAAGTACTGGATATTTGGCATTGGTCTTCAGAGTCACACACAGACAGATGACTCCACATAGACGATGGTGCAGTTTATCAACTAGCCCTGGCATGACTTCCCAATGACTCTATTACAAGCTTATATCCCTTATTTTACTCCCAGAAATCCATTTTATGCATTGTTATGACTGACATCCCACATTCCTCATGCTAGTCCTTTCCCCAAGTCCCCTCCAAAATCTGCACGCCTGTAATGAGACATGAATGTGATCACAAGTAATTGATTATTACATGCCTGGAGCCAAGAGAAAAATATCACTAGGGCATGTTCTTTCCACTGTGAAATTCACTTAGTAGAAGGCATACACATGCACACACACTCACGCACATACATACACACACATGCACACATATATACACACATACTCACATATATACACACATATGCACATACATGCACACATATACATATGCGCACATATACACATACATACACATAAACGTGCACATATATACATGCATGTGTACATGCACACATGCACACATATACACATACATGTGCGCACATATGCACATATGCACATATGTACAGACATACACACACTTGTACACATATATATATACACATACACATGCACATATATTCACATACACACATATACACATATACACATATACGGACACATAAATACACACATGCATACACACATACATGCACATGTACACAAATATAAATAATCCAGAACTAAGTAGAAACCGCAGCGATGAAAGGAACATGCTAAGGAACACAGATGCAAGGACCATGTTTACTACAGAAGGAAAAAAGAAAGAATCTGATGGATGCTGGGGATTATAGGATGAGAGTAGGTTAAAGCCTTCTCTTCACTAATGTCCTGCAATGTTCCAGCTGCATCTCCCATTGTTCTCGACACAACTCATCTTTCCATTCCTATTGGACCAGTCTCCCATTGTCTTGAGAGATGCACCTTTGATCTTATCACTAATTTCTCTTTTCACAAGATAATCTGTCAGGATCCTCCAATGGAAAAAGCCAAGCTTTCTCTTTCCCATTCCCCTTCCCTTCCCCACTCTTCCTCCTCCTTTCCTCCACCTCCTCCTCCTTACTCCCACCTAGTAAACTGTGCCCTCAGTCCCATGAACCCTTGCCAACTTGACACAGCCATATCCTCTAACCATATATTAAAGCATTTCATCCAGGAGCACTGTGGTGCTTATAACTGTCTTTCATTTTTCTCCCATTGTGCCAACCAAACCTTAGCTACTTGGGGAAA
>NW_022196910.1:47939093-47974549 GCF_008632895.1 Mastomys coucha
TGCACATGGCCATCCCTGCTGTGTGTGTGCACATGGCCATCCCTGCTGTGTGTGTGCACATGACCATCCCTGCTGTGTGTGTGCACATGGCCATCCCTGCTGTGTGTGTACACATGGCCATCCCTGCTGTGTGTGTACACATGGCCATCCCTGCTGTGTGTGTACTCATGACCATCCCTGCTGTGTGTGTACTCATGACCATCCCTGCTGTGTGTGTACTCATGACCACCCCTACAATGTGTACACATGACCACTCCTGCTGCATCTGTATTCTTTCTAACTTCCTTTCATGTCTTACTAGTAAACCCCTCTCTATCCTAACCCTCTCTTATAATTTTAAATACTTCAAACTTTCTTGTTCAAACACCTATGTGGATTCTAACCCTGAACCTGCTGATTGATAACTTTCCCTCTTGTATCTTTAAAAAACTTATCAGAAATAACTGCAAAACAGGAATTTCCACTTGTTTCATATTCTGTATACCTGCTTAAAATGCCTCTGACCACACCTCAGACCTACATATTTCCGACATTCAGAAGTGGAAAAATCGATCACATACACTTATTTGCAAACCCAGTCTTCACCAATATATCTATCAATCAAATAAGACTTGTTTTTTCCCCACAAATAACTATGACCACCCCCAATCTTTCATTTCCTATTATTTGAATAAACTCACTGATGTGTGTTCTCATGGCTACCCATTTAAATCCCTGGGTGGAAAGCAGATACACAGAAAGGCACATACACAGACAGGAAGGAAGGTCGGTTGACCCATGGCAGGAGCCCGCAACACTCGCTATCTCAATGTTTTCCACCTCTAGTTCTTGTTTTTTGGTTTTTGGTTTTTTTCCCCTTTCAGGGAGGTTGTCTTCAAAATTAATACATCCTTGAACTATTACTTGGCTTGAGCCTGAAGAGTGTAACTAGACAATAAACTCCAGCAATATTTGGGAGAGATGAAAGGCATGCCACCCCATGAGAAGAGAGAGGAAAACAACCACAGGAGAGATTGTATGGAAGGAGCAGCCGACCACTGACACCCCCGCCCCAGGTGCACAGTTTCGGCAAAGCATGCACAAAGAGAGGACGGAAAACCCGAGTCTCTCAAAACCGCGCATGCCCTGTGACCCCTGCATTTCCGTGGGCATCCGGGCGCGCATTTTGAGCATGAAGACAACCATACAAAGCCAAAAGAGTAATCAATCTCCAGCAAGAGGAGCAGGGGTCCTTGTCCCCAAAGTAGATGAGAAATCAAGAGAGAGTGAATGACGAAAACAGCAAAAGTATGAGTGAAAAATTAAATCCCATCTCTCAGAAGTTTAGAAAATAGAAGCTGACAGGAACACTAGGGGGAATGGCACAGGGTCACCGAGAACGTCACCTGGAAGGTTACCGCGAAGGTGAATGTGACTCCTGCAAGCATTTGTGTTAGAGTAAGAGTCTTGCTTTCAGGGTTTGTGATTCAAACGCTCACAAGGGTTAAATTCTCCATTCACAGTTGGCTCTGTTTCTTATTTGAAACAGTAAGTTTTCCTTCAGCCAGTCCTTCAGTGAAATCACATGATTGGGAAAGAGGTGGGGCACCTCAAACAAAAAACGCCAAGAGATGTGGGCAGCTTTGACCAGTTGGGGTATTAACCAGTTTAGCATGGCTCAGCAGCTGTCTTAAGTGTTATGTCAACTATTATGACATAAGCTAAGGGTGTTGAAATATGAGGATGTGTGTTTTCTGACAGGGAATGGGTGACAATTTGAAGGGTCGGTTTTTTAACATGAAAAAAAAAAGAGTAAGAATTCGGAACAGATTGTCAACCAACAGGAACGTGCAAAAAGCTTTATGTCATTGGGGAAAAGTTGGAACTCTTAAAAATTTTCAAGGAAACTACCATTTTCCTGTTATTTCAGAAATATCTGTAAATGCTAGTATCTTAAAGGAGAAACACAAGGCAAACTAAAGTGTGTTTTACATTCTTCTTTTGCTATTTATTCTCTGAACTTTCCTAATCCTGTCTCAAATAAAGGTCAATCACTCCTAAGTAAGGTTTCTGCTTTCATTCCCCCAGGGCAGCAATTCTAAGGGACATACAGAGGGATCCTGAGATTTTACGCACCCAGGCAAAGCGTCTTTGGTAAAGACTGTCCTCGCTTGATAAGATTATCCTATCCAGACCAAGAATTATCTGTCTTAGTCAAAAAGTCTATGTGGTGCCTACATTATTGTGAACTGCTGGGATCTTTTTAAAAAGAGGATTTTAGGCCAATGTCAAAATAATGTTAACCTCAAATATTGTTACCTCTTGTTTACTGTGGGAATGTCCCTACATTGTAGAATTATAGACTTCTCCCTGGGTGTATTTTATCTTGAAGTATGTGTATGAATGACTTGCAAAATGGCCCATCAATGGGGCCATCACTTGAAGGTAGACAAATCAGTAAATGCTTAAGCCTATCTCTGTTTACCAAGATTTTCTTCGAACCTCTGCTAAGGACAATGGTTAGAACATTTGTTCTGAAGCAGAACAAAGTTAATGATGGCTGTTTTAAATGTCTGAACAGTACAAAATTAGCCAGTCTATCATGCTAGAACTTAGCCAAGAAAGTCTGTAATCCTTGTCGCTTTCAGGGAGTGGACAGACATATAAAAGGATAAAATCAAATCCAGCAGAGGAAAGATTCACAGGTGACTGAGTCACAGAAGGGTGCAGTCATGTGACCCAGCTAAACCTATCGGCTTTCAGGACACTTACTTGAACAGCGGAGTTCCACAGACGACACATTTATATATTCCAGGATCTTTGTGATGTGTGTATTCTCCTTCAAAGGCACTGATAAACAATAAACATATCGTCAAAAATGTCAACAAAGCTAGAATTCCTTCTTATAGAACATACTGCTTTAAAGTACATTTCTCTGGTAAAGCTTTCCAGGGCTTTTGGCCCTAAAATGAGAACAGACCAGACATATGGAAACATGGAAACTTGAACAACAGTGATATACTTTATATGTATATGTATATATATGTGTGTATAAAATGTGCATATAACTACTCAAAATTAGTACAGGTTAAGTAAAAATATCAAGCCATCCTTGTAAGTAATACTTAGAATATTTTTCAAATTAAAAAAAAAAAAAGCCCACTGTTTGAGTCACATGAAGGACATTATTACCTAAGATTTCTACTGCCCCACACTATGCAAGAGGGAACCAGAAAATGTAGCAGGTTCCAAGTCTTCAAGTTGAAGGAGTCTTTTTTTTTCTTTTAGTTTGAAAAGGAATATTGCAGCTTTAAGGGAATATTTTTCTAAGTTAACAATCTTAAAGGCAAGGAGGTCACTCGGTTAATACAAATCAGCTGTGTAGCCCAACAAAAAGTCTATGTGCTCCGCAGCTTGTTTTTATTATCGTTTCGTCCTCTTTACGAGGTCCAATTTTTTTATAAACAGAATTTTTAAGAATGACCTAATCTCTGGTTGTTTGTGTGCATTAAATCATTCTGCTAGGCATGCACACAACATTGGCGGGCAGAAGTCCTGTATGTTGTGATCTAGCCCCACCACCGGTACAAGGAAGGCACACTTTGTCAGAGCTTCAACGTTTAGTAAACTCCGTAAATAGTGGGTTGTGTGACAGGGAGAGTGTGGTGTCTATTAGCAAGGATCCCCTGTGTGGGAAAGAGCTCTTTCAGTTCATGAATGGAAACACAAAGTTACATCATTAATAAATCTGGATCAGAGGTAACATTTACAGCCGCATGCCAAGCTCTGTGGTATAAATTAGACAACAAAATCATTGGGCCTTGGCAAGTTACTTTTTAGCTGGAATCAGCTGAGAGAGATTTTATTTTATTCACTAAAAACAGTCTTGGAAGTGAACGAACTTTTTTCCCCCTTCCAGGATGTAGGGCAAATTTCCAAGGACCAAAGCCATGCAAGGGCAGTTATTGAAAATTTTTGACATTCCAACCACAAATGAGCCAATAAATACTTTCTCCACATGTGCTTCAAAAAGAAATCGGAGTGGGATAGAAAGGAACTAAATTATGCTACCTTCTTTTTGCAGCCAAAACGTCTATGCTTTACAATAGCCACCTTCAAAATGCCAGCCTCCTGGCGTAGTGCCACGTCCCTCACAGTTTTCCTTGCTGTGATGTTGTCCAAAAAAAAAAAAGTACCCAAATCGCTATTGCTTCCACACATTTCGCTGTAAACTAAAAACAGGCCCTTAGCAAAAGCCCCATGGCTTTATATAGATAGCACGTTCGCTGAGTGGAGGGAAACAGAAACAAAACTCAGCCTTAACCTAAACAGTGCCATCTCCAGCCTTTTCAAAGACAGTCATTTGCAGGCCTTACCAGTAGGTATAGCTTCTTTAAAATAATCAACAGGAAAGAAGACTTCAAGGAGGGGGAGAAAGTGGTGCTTGTCTGCCTGCCTGCTTGCCCTCCTGCTTGCTTCCCTGCCCGCCCGCCTGCCTGCTTGCTTGCTTTTATTACAGCACACATTACCTTTCCGTTCCTTTCTCCTGAGTGACATGGTACTGTAGGGGTGTCAGCCGCTTCCTCAGTTCCTGCTGGGAAAAGACCACCTTACAGTTCTTTTTATCCCTACATGACCCTGGAAAGAGAGGATATGGGAGAAAGAGCCATTTTAGCCTGAATCCTAAATACTTGCTTTGGCTGGCCGCCACAGCACAGCCTCTACAGTCACTTGTCAATGACCAGAGAGTCCCTAACAGACTACAAAACCTTACCTGAGCTGCA
The DNA here is from genome assembly GCF_008632895.1 of Mastomys coucha. Taxonomy (NCBI): domain Eukaryota; kingdom Metazoa; phylum Chordata; class Mammalia; order Rodentia; family Muridae; genus Mastomys; species Mastomys coucha. The sequence continues at coordinate 47,943,857 of NW_022196910.1, forward strand.
GCTGGTTTCTAAGCTCAAACAGAATGCACTTAAAAGAGCCAACTGCTTCCTCTGGAGCGGCAACAATGTGGCACAGTCAAGGCTTGTAGCACCTGATACTAGAAATTCACTGGGCATTTGTTTACAGGATTGTGGCACATCCTTTATGCCACCTGATACCTTGAATCCCAAAGTGAGATTCAAGAATTCTAGAGAGAGAAAGAGTCAGAGAAAGACAGAGACAGAGAGAGACAGAGAAAGGCAGGGAGAAAAAGACACAGAGACATGGAAGCTGAGTGCGATTTTACTTCAGGGATTGTGCTGTCCTGGCTGGGACAGTTCAGCTGGGAGGATCCCCTGATCAGGGGTATCTGAATGCTGAAATGATTCTAATGTTACTGACAGCGAGGGTAGTTGTATTTCAGTATACGAAGACTGTGGCGAAATGTTCAGACAGCGCCTATTTATGTGCATTATTATTTTACCTGAGCAAGTGACTGAGAAGAGCCATGACTGAGACAGGAGAGCCATTACTCACTACAGTAACAGGCCTTTCCCTGGCCATCCATCATAGTAGGAAAGCTGCCTGCAGATGGCCCTCAGCACAGAGATTCCTTACCTAACGTCTTGAAGTTAGCCTTGGTATCCTGAATATGAAATTCAACTTTTCCTGATTTGGCAGTGGAAACCCTTCCCCCCTGTTTACTTTTAAGGCACCTAACACAGAATATGAGATGACTGAAGTTAAACTCGGCAAGAATTAACTAGCCAGCTATCCTGATTGTGGGACCGAAGAAGGGCTATCCTCTTCCAGAACAGGGGCCACCTAGACAGAAGGTTGATTCTCCACCAGAAAACAGGCAGCCAGGGAAAGAGCAAACCAAAGCCAACAGAAGATAACTCTGGCCAGGCCAGCAAGAGTCACACTGACCTCTACCAACCTCTCCATCCTTTGCTGGTCTAGAAAGAGACCCGGGTACAACTGGCACATCAGCAATAGCCCTGAAGGCCTCCCACCTAGCTAAACCACAGTTAACATCAGGCTCATCCTGGTGGGAGAAACCCTGCTTACTGCTGTCCCGTAGCCAGAAATAGACATTTCTATTCTGTTCTATTCTATTTCCCAATAGTTGCCTGTTCAGCTTGGATGAAGAAGGCCTCTTTCTCAAACAGCAGGCACCGAGTTGGGTGAGTTCCTCTTTACCTCCCTTACAGACTTCTTAAAATTCATTTTGCTTTTATTTATTTGACAGGAGGTTGCCTGCTAATTTTGTCACAAAGTTCATTAATCAGAAACTTAATCTGACAAATTATCATGAATAAAATTATTGGTTCCAAAGGGCTTGATAATTAAGACCTGAACAATCAGAATTAAGCAAATCTGTCGAGAATATTTTGGGCTAATGTACGTTCATTCATACAAAAAGGCCAATTGTGTTCCCAGCGTTGTGAGAGCTCAGCCACCCATCTGTATGTCATTTGGTACAAGAGAAGCAACCGCAGGTTTAAATTACATGGTATTGGGTTGCAGTTCCCTAACATTGGATGCTTTTCTGATTTTTTACCTTGAGTCATTTTACTAAGGAGCGTTCATTAAAAAGAGGCTTCACAAGCGCAGATGCTTGCCAATCGCTGAGGCAAAGATGTCTCTCTCTTTTTCATTCCCTCTCTCTCTCTCTCTCTTTCTCTCTCTCAAAAATAAAAAAAAAATCTCTTTTCTGAAGGAAAAGAATAAGACTGTTGGTCAGTATTGATGAACCCCCTGTCATGGATTTGTAGGGGGGGGAGGTAAAATTGAAAACATCTGATTGAAGTAAATAACACAAACATAAAAGCCTTACTGGTGAATGGAGGGTATTGAAGAGTCCTTATTTCATAGATTAGAAATTACTTTTGATCTAAAAATTCTTAAAAACAGATTGTTTTCCGCTATGAGCCCATGTCATTAGCTGTGCTACGGAGACCCCATTTCAATGGTGAACTCTGAAAGGGACCCGCTGTAGTCCTTTGTTAGTCCCCATCATGTGTGGAAGGGGAAAGCTTTCACCCCAGCTTCCTTTGTTTGTCTTTCAAGAACCACGAAAGCAGTATTCACACAAATTTTGGAGGAATGTGCCCTGTGTCACAGCCTACAAATTATTTGGTTTTGGTGCACTAAAAGGTCATCTTCTAAGTTAGTGAAATTTTCCTGCATCCTGGCTTGTCAACCTTAAATATAAATGTTGTTTCCTAACTGTAAGTGAGATTTAGTCTCTGAGAAAGGCTGGCAATTAGGTAAAGTGGTCACACTTCATACACTTTTTTATTCTTTGGTCATACTATGTTCACCAAATAATTAGGCATTGAAAGTATACCTAATAGCGAAAGGAAGGACATGAATATTAGAAAGTTACTGTGATTTTTGTATTAAACAGCTCAATGAGAAGTTGGTCAGATCTTAATAAAAGTCTCTCCATACTGTTTAACAGCAATAATAGATTTGCTGCACAATGGAAAGCTGGGTTGATATGCTAATTCTGCTAGCATAACCAACATTGGCTTGTACAGAGAGAAGCTTCCTGTCTGTCTCTGCCCTCTGCTCCCTACCAGGCTGGCTGTGCTAAAGGCACATGGTGCCACTGGTGATTCTGAGGGCATCATTTCATTTTGAAATCTGAGCGTTATTCATTGGGTGCATGGTTCCCCTTTATTATCTTCACTTAGGTACCGTAATTTTCTCATTACACAGGGTAATTTAACATTTGTGTTATACGACATCTGATCAGTGACTTTTAAATTGGCCTAGAAGTATGCGGGGGAGAGAAGTATCCCTTTCTTGAAATGTTTAACAGCACACTTTGAGGACACAAGTTGGTGCACACGCACACAGACGCAACACAGTACATCTAGAGGAATGATATTATCCCCTGTATATCGAATCATAGCCCATCCCCTATAGTGTAATTGTTACATGGATTAAATCTATCCTAAACCCAACCCAGACAGACTTAAATACAGAAATATGCCCTTTTTTTTATACCAAGACATCTTCCATGTTGCTGTTGAAGGGAAGAGTTGCATTGAAACTCCAATAGCTACCCAAATGAAAGAGGGGCACACCTGTCATCCCACACAGCAAGGCTTTGTCACCCCCACCACACACACACACACACACACACACACACACACACACACACGTCACACACTTCTAAAACGGAGTCTGCATTCTGGTTCTGCCTGCTTCAAACTGTGACCATAGATGAGTGTTTCATCATATCCATCCCTGACAACACTGGGATTTAGCAGCCCCTACATATAGAATCACAGAAGATTCTGAAGTTAAAATCCAGTTGAAAAGGTAGCAGCTTAGATGCTTCTGTGTGCACCAGTGTTCTACTGGTAATTATTGCTATCAGACCCTCAGAAAAGCATTTTTTCTAGCAAGTTACCCTTTTAAAAAAAATGAAGAAAGGGGGCTGGAGAGATGGCTCAGTGGTTAAGAGCACTGACTACTCTTCCGGAGGTCTTGAGTTCAAATCCCAGCAACCACATGGTGGCTCACAACCATCCGTAATGAGATCTGATGTCCTCTTCTGGTGTGTCTGAAAACAGCTACAGTGTACTTATATATAATAAATAAATAAATCTTTAGGGAAAAAATGAAGAAAATAGGAAGTAAGGGAGGAGACAGTACTAAGATTAAGTTCTGCTCTGTGCCATGCACCCTTTAAGATGCATACGTCCATTTTACAGACAGAAACTAGGCTCACAGTATTGGTTATAACATAACTCACTAAGGAGACATAGCAACTCAAACACGCAGTTGTTGGACCATATTCTTATTTCTATGATTAAGAAAATCAGGTAACAACTCTCTTCTCAAATTATGCAGTAAATTTCAACTAAAAAAAATAAAATCCTGCAGTAAGGAGTTAAGACAAGTGGAGGAAGCTGGCAGGACATGAGAGAGTAACAGTGTCCACCCTTATGTGATTCTTTAAAAAAAAAAAAAATTTATGTAAGTACACAGTAGCTGTCTTTAGACACACCAGAAGAGGGCATCAGATCCCAATACAGACGGTTGTGATCCACCATGTGATTGCTGGGAATTGAACTCAGGACCTCTGGAAAAGCAGTCAGTGCTTTTTTTTTGGGGGGGGGGGGCGGTATTTCAAGACAGAGTTTCTCTGTTTAGCCTTGGCTGTCCTGGAACTCACTCTGTAGACCAGGCCGGCCTTGAACTCAGAAATCCACCTGCCTCTGCTTCTGCCTCCCAAGTGCTGGGATTAAAGGCATGTGCCACCACTGCCCTGCAGTCAGTGCTCTTAACCACTGAACCATCTATCCAGCCCCCAACAATGTCTGCCCTTAGCCCATAACTGCTGATCCTACATCCTTCACCATCAGCGGCAAGCCCATGCAAGCTTCTCACCACATGTACAGAACGCCGAGAGGACTTTCCACTTCCTGTATGGAGTAAATCAGATCTGTGCCTAAGTGTTGAGTGTACTGTGGAACCACACATTTTATACTTCAGTGTGTGTCGGGGGCGGGGGGGCTGGAAATCCAAATAAAGCCCAAACTTGAAGATCTCAGAATCTGAATTTCTGTTCTAGAGCTACGGAAAGATGAAAATATTGACTATTTCCACCAAGATAATAAATATGAGATGTGGATCTTGCTCTGATTTAAGATGGTGAAGTTAATGTAGGAATATGTGGCTGCTGTACTGACAGGTGGCGTAAAATTAAGGCATAGGTTAATTTTTACTGTGAACTTCCATGTTCGAGTTCACACTAGTCTATCATGTTGGAAAAATATTTTATTTCAGGCTTAGGGGTGTTAGAATCTGTAAGTGGGAAATTATAAAACTAAGTCTAGCTGACTTTTAGAATAAAATGCAAATGTGTGCCACAAACACCATGCTGTTTGGTTTCTTTTTCTTCTTTTTTATACAACTCTAGCAATTCAGTAAAGGGAACGAAATAGCACGTTACAGAGGAGGAGATGTTTCCTGCTTATAGAGGCATCCTCAGTTCGGACTCTTGGGACTTCAAGCAACTCAAGGTGCCAGGATGCAGCTTCAGGCCCTGGCATTCACAAACCAGGGTTGCACTGCTCACCTTGAGAACGCTGAATCAAGACTACTTACTTTCCTAAGTCATCAAACTGAGCCAGCTACTGAGCATATGTGAAGCACTGCTTTACCCTCGCTGTGCCCGCTCATCATGGCTTCCGCCATTGTCTTGAGGACTATCTATACACTGGCCTTGCTCTGTGCAATCAGTGCAGAGTCAGAAACAAAATAAGACCTTCTGCCTTTGTGTTCCTGTTATGGCAGAGGTAAGATACACAGAACACAGAAAACGCAAGGAAGCTCTAATAGAAGGTGTTTTAGAAGGTGCTAAGTTCAGAAGAGTGAAAAGCCAAGGATGGAGCAGGGCCAGGGCCCCCAGGCTATGGAGGACAGCAGTCACAGTGGAGTAGGTGGGAGGCTCTCACTACAGTGATATTTGGACAGAGTCCTGGAGAAGGGGAGGAAGCTGATAGTAAGGATGTCTCAAGAACTTTCCAAATGCATAGTGGAGATGGCCAAGGCAGGAGGTGAAGACACTACAGCTCAAACATGTGTGACAGACACAGGTAACTTGAACGCAGCCAGAAAGCCCAAGCGGGAGCAGGATAAACACTGGACATGGGCAAAGGGCGAGCCTTGAGGCCAACCAACTTGACTGTTCTGCATGTATGGTAATCCCATCTTTTCTACATTACTAAACATTACTGTAGCTTCTGTCTCTAGGAGGACTCTCAGGGGCCACCTTTCAGACTGTACCTACCTAACGTGTCTCTGAGAGTGTATTCACCTGGCTGGATTATAGACACACGGTGTGTCTAACTCGATTGCTGGCTTAATGTCAGCCTACCTAAAGCCAAGCCAGCACTCCCATCCTCAAGGTCCACATGAGAGGTATTAGTAGAGGGTCTGTTGGAGATGAACATTGCATGAGCATAGAGAACAAAACCCTCTGGCCATCTTAAACAAGGCATTTACCCTGAGAAGCATGGGCACCTCCCCTTTAGGGTAATCCTGTAGGGTAATGGCAGGGACCATCCATAAGTAATGAAAGCATAGAATTAATACCCCAACTGAGCTTTAAAAAAAAAAAAAAAAGCCTTAATTTTTACAACAAACTTAGTTTGATTTCATCCATGCTCTAAGCCCTAAAAACACATAATATAAAGAATCATAGCATCTCTTTAATTAAATAATGCCATGTTTTTTACAGGCACAGCACCAACCAATGAAATTGGCCTCCGGTTTCTATACTGGCAGAGTGAACAGGCATTTGAGGCCCATTTTCCTTACCACTCTATGCACCCAGGTGGCTTCACCTCTGCCAGCCTTCAGTGATAGCTCCTTTGCTCTACACAGTAGCATCTATATGAGCAAATACAGTGTGGTCCAACTACTTGCAGACATCTCCTAGAAAGATTGTAAATTCTTCAAGATACAAACTTCTAAGCATAATAGTGATTCATTCTCTCTACAGTCACTTATTTAAGTCTCCGCAGTGAGTTAAGACTTGAGTTGAGCACTGGGGAGTTTGGGACAATCAAGGAAGGCTCCTGCCTCCTACTGAGCACACACAGAAGCAGGACCGGTAAAAAGTCAGCCACAACCCAAGTCCTTAGGGAAGGCATGTATAGAGCTCTGCGTAAAGGGAGCCAACACACAGGGTGTTGGTACCCGAAACCTTTCCCATCCGGATTGACAATGTCTAGCTGGCCCTGTAGTATAGGAAGCACAGACATCCATAGAAATCAAATGTCTACAATCAAGAGTGCCAGGAAATGTCCAAATAGGGAAGAAAGTTCCACCTCAAAAGCTGACTGATAGACGGGGTGGGATTAAATGTATAGACACCAAGGCTGGAAGCATCCAGCCTACAAACAACTATGCAGATGGAAGGTTTGTAGTCATAGCAGCTAGTTTTATGAAGCCACCAATTCTCCACACAGGAAAAGGTGTGGGTTCAGATTCAAAAGAGCACACTTTGGGATCTGAGAAATGAAGTGACTTTAAAGCCAAGGAGGGGAGTGTGAGACTGACTTGTCTTTCCTACTGTGAACAGACTGGACTATTCCTATTGTGTACCTGGACTATGAGAGGCTAGCATCATCCACTCTGTGGTACCTCAGGCTAACTAGGATGGCTGGAAGTTCTCACCATAATAGCAAAGCCTCGTTCATGAAGCTGCGTGACTTTCCTGACAGGAGACCACAGAGAGATTCATTCATCCTGACGTAAGAGTCATTAAAAAACGTTGAATGGCCATGAGATAGAAGCCATCTTCATGGAGGCTGGAGAGATGGCTCAGCAGTTAAGAGCACTGACTGCTCTTCCAGAGGTCCTGAGTTCAAATCCCAGCAACCACATGGTGGCTCACAACCATCTGCAATGAGATCTGATGCCCTCTTCTGGCATGTCTGAAGGCAGCTACAGTGTACTTACATATAATAATAAATAAATCTTTAAAAAAAAAAAAAAAAGAAGCCATCTTCCACATGTCTATATTTACTTGTACACCATAAACTTTTAATTGTGCAGCCCATATACAGCCATCATTTCATCAGCATCTGTTTAAATGCCCAAGAGAGCTAGAAACTACTTTATCAACCCTTCAAAACTTAATGCAAACCCTGGGAGCAATGATGTTCGCGTTAATGTGGACCATGAAGTTTAGGGTTTAGAGAAATATTTAAGGCATGTCTTGATCCTGAAAGCATTTTCTTGCTTGCGAAGCAACTGACTAAAAAAGAATTTCTGAGGCACTGCCATCATCTAGGGACAGCAGCGGAAGAGAAAGTCACTTCATGTCAATTCTATCTGATTGCTTGTGAGACTCTGACAAACCTGAAGTTCCCTGGTTTTAATTTTTTTTTATTTTTAAGCATGGGCCCTCACTTGAACTTCATAGCCCATAGAGAAGAAAAAAAATTAAAAACAGACAGGCTCAGTTCAGTTCTACATTTTACACGCAATCAAAACGATTTGTATGCATGTGCGAGCACACACACACAGGCACCCACACACACACCCACAAAAACACAGGCACACATACCCTCACAAGCACACACACACATGCACACACTCACAGGCCATATCCTCTCTATCCATCTTTCCTTCCTCAGTTTCCCCTTTGGGGATCACAGTCTGCTTAAGAGATAGGAGGTAGTCACCCACTGAAACAAGCCGCTCTTAGATTATCATGCAAAATTTTATTTAAATACAACTTTGAATATACTTCGATAGAAAGAAAATGTGTTGTCTAAAGACTCAATTTTTTTCAAGTTTCCAAAATTAACTCATGGTATACATCAAACTTGTGTCTCAATAGATGACAAAAATCAAGTCTGTAACTTCTACAACAGGATGAAGAGCTAACTGATTAGCCCAGAGGAATCTAAGATATTCTGGAGGAAAGAATACAAGTTAACACTTTTCTTTTTCACACAGAAAACTCCAGAAAAAGGCCCATAAGGCTACTGAGTTCAACAGCTGCTCCCAGGGGAGGGCTGGCGCATTTACTAAGCTATCTTTGCATTCCCTGTACCAAATACTGTGTCAGCGCAAGACAAATGTCGATCTGAAACTGGCTTGCTTATTTACTTACTTAAGTCTCCATCTCAGTGGCTGCTGCTTAAACCTTTCTCCAAAGATGTCTCCTAGTTACCCAGACCCACGTTTCTTAGATCTCGGTTTCAAACTTACAATAGTGTTTGTTTAGTGAGTCGGTGTGATAAAAATGATGATGATGGAGTAAAAATGTTTCCTTTGAAAGTACTTGATCCTTTATTACTTCTCCTGAGTCCATGTTCAAGCCTTTCTACCAGGACTAATAAATGACTAGTGTAAAGGTTCTTTAGATATAAGGTTATGAGGATGCTAAATCCAGCTTGGGCCAGAGAATTATTTTATAAAACACTGACTCCTGAAAGAAATGCTAATCTGTTGTTCCTCTTGGAAAGTGAAAGAGGGAAGTTTCCATAGTCAAATCAGGTTAGGAGAATCTATCTGTTTTCTTCATGAGGTCCATCTCAGAAAGTCTCTTATATTTTTATACATTTTAAAATGTGGTACATTATCAATGCTCCACTAGAAAGAGGAAAGAACACTGCCAAACTATCATATATCCTTATCATTATGCTTATCTTAAAGATTTATATTTATTTATTAAAAATTTATTTATTTCATTTATATGAGTACACTGTCACTGTCTTCAGACACCAGAAGAGGGCATTGGATCCCACTGTAGATGGTTGTGAGCCACCATGTGGTTGTTGGGAATTGAATTCAAGACCTCTGGAAGAGCAAGCAGCCAGTGTTTTTAACCACTGAGCCATCTCTCCAGCCCAGATTTATTTATTTTTATTTCATGGATGTGAGTGTTTCCCCTGAATGTATGTTTGTGTAGCATGCATGTAGAACCAGCAGAGGCCAGAAGGGAGCGCTGGATCCCCTGGAACTGACTTAACAGAAAGTTGGGATCTGTCACATGGGTGCTGGGACTCGATTCTGGTCCTCTGCAAGAGTAGCCAGTGTTCCTAACAGCTGAGGCACCTCACCAGCCTATCACAGTGGTTTTTAAGCTGAATCCTTACAATGAAAATAGTAGAGTGGAAAAAACTGAGTATTCAAATTTATGAATGAAGACAGTAATATGTAGTATCATCTGATAATTTACAGGGTAAATAACAGAACTAATATTCCTCATATTATAAATTCAAAATTGACAGGGTTCTAGACTAAAACCCTCAAGAAGCAGTTAATGCCCAAAAAAGTTACTCGATGTGTTCACACGCCTATTTGACACGGGCCAGGACCTCGAGGTTGTACCCTGACTGATTCGCTACACTCTCTCCTCAGAGCATGCTCTGTGGTACCTTACTATGCCGCCTACTGCTAACCCATGCTCCCTAGCACATGGTCGTCTCCTGCCAGCTCCACTCCCCACTAGGTACAGCGACCTCGTCCTTCGAGACCCTGCACTGTCCTGTATGAAATCTGGTCCTAGGAAGACATCCTGCCATGTGGCGCAGAAAGCTGCAAGACACTTCTCACCCTGCTATTGCCTCCATAGTTAAACTGGAGGGAGTGTCTATGCGGACTCATGAAAGTGTCAGTAAAGGACTTCCTTTTACCCTAGAGTTAAAAAAGCTTGCGCCCCAGTGGCCATCATTCTGTGGCATAAGATGATGTTGCTTGTTCACCGACATTCATCTGGCCCACAAACATGCAATGGGTGCCCATTATGGGACAGATGTGGTTTGAGTCCAAATGGAGCAGTGAACTAAACAGTCAAAAAAATCTCAGCCTGTCTGGTACGTTACAGGATCCAAGCATTTCCTGTAACAAGAAATACTTTGCCTGGTCATCCCATCACCTTCTCCAGGCTTTAACCTGTTGTTCCCCAGTTTCTTTTCTCCACTTTCTTCTCTTGGATAGCAAGAAATGGAGGTTCTATACAGCAAGGTTTGGGAAATTTTCAGCTAATGTAACACTTGAGAATTCTGTCTAATTGTAATAACAACAACAACAACAATAACAACAACAACAATAAATGTTATATAGCTCTTAATTTATAGTTGAAAACATGAAATAAAGGTAGAAAGGGAAGCTCCTGGGGCCCAAAAGCAAAGTGGTAACAAAAACCAAGCCAGTAAGGAACAACTTATAATTGTTTCATCATCAATGCCAAAACTATAGTAAAAGGCTCTGAAACATGAGGTTAAGGTATATAAAATCACATGAGTGATATTAAAATATTTATCAAGTTGGAATGAGTCATCCTGAGATAATATGTATTCTGGCAATAAAATAAAATCTTATAAAATTACAACTGTAAAGATATTTAATTTACAATGGTAGATTTTCCTGGCTTGCCTAAAATTCAAATAATCTATTGATTTAAAATATATATCCTATTCTCTGTAATCACATGGCTGAATATAATCATCATGAGTAGTGTTGAAGGAAATATTTATCATAAAAGTTAATATGTGTAAGTATGCAAATATATAATTGATTAATCCAGTAAGTACCTAGTAATTACCTTTGTAACATTTTAAAATAAGTGATGCACATGTGGGTGTATTAAATGCAGATAAAGGTGAAAATTATGGAATTTCTAACAAATGTTAAGATTTCCAAATAAATAGTTGCTTTCAATGAAGGCACAAAATATCTGCATATGCTTATTTATCATTTTGTCACTGTATCTCAATAACCTAGTTTAAATAACTTTAAATTAAAATGTATCCAGCAAAAGAAATCATGAAAAATTTGATAGCTGAATAAAATGTTTCAGTTGAAACTCTAAACTGGGATGATGAAAACTCACAGGTATGACCAGGTGTGTTCTGCAGTTCCCTCTGGCTGCTGCTTTGTCATGCAGATCAGCTGAGGGTGAGATCCCTTTAGTACATTCCTCTCTGGTCTTTTCCAGAACCTCACTGTGAGCATGTGGAAATACAGAAACATCCTGTCTATGCAGTGTCTCCACATTCATCTTGCCCTGTAGAACTGCTGGAGACAATGATGTTATGCATCCTTTACAGACAGTGATGCTATGCATCCTTTACAGTCATTGCTATACTTAATTTTCAAAAAGCAATACTGACCTGTGCTTAAGATATTCTTCATGCCTCTCTTGACTGTTCTACTGTGCTTTGGATTTTATAATTACTACTTTATTTGCCATTTAACAAAGTTTAGTAAGGCATATGCCCAACACCTTGTATTTATATATGCGCTATTTTGTGACAAATTGGCCTTGACAAAATATGTATTCTCTACCAATAATTTTTAAAACACATACTACATATCAAATTTTCAGTATTAATTGAAGTTTTACTATATTATAAAGCTACTAAATCTTGTTTCAAAAACACTCAACTCATTAATCAACTCGTTAATAAACATTTAAAATACAATTTTTCTAGTTTCCTAAAATATTTCATTCATGTAAAAACTGATCCATGCTTAACATTCAACATGTTTAACTAATAACATCTCAAGATTCTATAAAAATCCAAAACATGGCAAAACAAAATGTATAGTTTTCTTTAATTCTTGGGTGGTCTGCTGCAGAAAATTTAGCTGCATATAAAGCTATAAATTACTGCTAAATCAGCTATTTGGTACAAGATAAGTTAATTTACAAAAACTTGTTTTAGTTTGTAGAAAGTCTACATATGAAAGACATTTCCAAGAAACGTCCAAGCTAAGGGGGTTGAAGTCCTATTGAAAACGAAAAAGGTTTCACTCTACCCATAGGGTTGGAACACAGTATAGGCAGGGAAAGTGTGGTTTGTAAATCCATATGTTCTTAACTGGATATTCCTTACATACTTTCAGATTTTTACAATGCACCTATGTGTTTAATGCTAACACTGCAGTACAAGTTGTGGAAGAAGTGTAAAGCCAGCGCCACCTACTGGAAGACGGTTATAGCAACCAGTCAACTGCTTTCTAATTCTGTTGTAAACTATGTTGAAAATTGTTCTGATTTTAAAGTTATTCCTCTTTTAAACAAACAAACAAACAAACAAACCACTACTGGCCTGTTAATGTACATAGCATGTATGAGGCCCCGCGTCAAGCCTGTAGAACTTCATGCTCACATGCACACATACATGCACACACACACACATATACACACACATGCACGCACGTGCACACATACCCCACATCAAGCCTGTAGAACTGCATGCTCAAGTACACACACACATATCACATGCACACACCATACATATCTGTGTTTCTCTGTGTGTATTCTTCAAAATGTTAATGTAATTAAAAAGCTAGGTGAGATGAATTTGTAAAAATGGTGAGCACACAGGGTAGAACTGTACTAGTGACAGCAACAGGGAACCAACGAGCACTGGATCCTGGTCTGTGACACCAACAGGGAACCAACGACCACTGGATCCTGGTCTGTGACACCAACAGGGAACCAACGAGCACTGGGTCCTGGTCTGTGACACCAACAGGGAACCAAAGAGCACTGGGTCCTGGTCTGTGACACCAACAGGGAACCAACGACCACTGGATCCTGGTCTGTGACACCAACAGGGAACCAACGACCACTGGATCCTGGTCTGTGCCATAGTGCTTTCCCATCTGTCTGACACAAGCTCTGAGCTCCACGGAAGGGTTTCAGAACAAGAACAATAGAAAATGTGAAACTACAAACACATTGTGTCCACAAAACTGTTTGTTTGCTAGGTTGGTTGGTTTGTTTCCTAGAAGACCAAGTGTGTATGAAAGGCCCAAGGAGGTGGTCTGGGTTTTAACAGGACTAACACAGAGAGTGTGCTAGTTCCAGTGGGTAGGCTGCTTGTTTTTAAAGTAGATGTAACACCAGTTGCTACTAATGAACTATTGTCAGTTTTAATTGGAAATGGTGCTTTTACTTTATAGAGATGCTGTTGTGTGCATCTGTAGCAAACTTTGTTTAAAGTCAATAAAGTACAAACATACTAATTTGCTCCACAGGTGTGACTAGATGAGCCAGAGTTCTTAATTCTCATAGTAAGTATAAGATCTATGTATGCACTTCAAAAGTTAATAAACCAACAAACTCATATTATTTTAGAGAAAAAGGCCAAGAAATTCTAGATGATACATATATGTGTGTGTATGTGCATGTGTATGTATATGTGTATATATGTATATATGTGTGTGTATATGTGCATGTGTATATATGTATGTATATGTGTATGTGTATTTATATGTGTGCATATATGTATATATGTATATGTGTGTATGTGTATATATCCATATGTATATATGGATATATGTGTGTGTCTGTATGTAAGTGCATACTTATATATGTGTGTATACTGTATATGTGTTTGTGTGGATGTATATATGTGTGTATATGTATATATGTGTGTACATACGTGTGTATATGTGTATGTATATTTATGTTGCATATATATGTATGTGTATATATACATGTACATGTATATATAAGTGTGTGTATATAAGTGTATGTATATGTATATATGTGTTTATGTGTATATATGAATATATGTGTATATATGTGTATATATGTGTGTATCTATATGGAGTTTATGCTGTCATTTTTGTTATTTAACTGAAAATACTGTGATCTATATCTAAGACATTCACTATATTGTAAAAATATAATAAAATGAGAATAAATTGCCTCTTGAAAATAAATTTGAAAGGCACATAAGCTATAAACTTCACTTTTAATATTCCCATATAAAGTAATCTCAAATGAGCCCCTACTCTTTGTTATGGTTATGTCCTCATGGACACATAAACTTTCCAGATGTTTATTATTCGTTTAAGAAATACTTACTAACCACCAGACGCTGTGTCATGTTCTAGGGTCACAAGTCCCTGGTTCATAGAGTTTTACTCACACAGAGCATGGGCTATGTATTTCAAACCCCATTTTCAGAATGTGCCCTTGGGAGCTCCAATTTATTCACTAGAACGATATATTATATCTTCTTCACAAACAACCTAATAGTCACGGTCTGGCTTGTTAAACATGTGGATGAAGTGACCTCAAAGTCTCAGCTGCTTATTGTGTGCATGGTGTGAAGTGGGACTCATCACTAGAACTAGGCCTTTCTAGACAGACACCTATAGTTGGCTAAGAACTACCATGATATCTGATCTAAGCTACCACAACTCCTAATTTTTCTCTAGGATTAAAACTGTTTATCAAACTTTGCTGTGCAATCCCTCTTCAGATAATCCTTTCATCTTGCTTTAGTGAGCAGAGCTTCTAGTGTTCAAGCACTACCTAGCAGACTTGTCTATAAGTCTAGAGTAACAATTAATACTGACATTTGGGATGTAGCTCATCTCGAGCCAAAAATTAAAACTGTACCTAAGAAGGAAAAATACTCAGAATTTCATAATGGAGCAGATTATCTAACTTTTCTTCTTCATTTAAAGAAGAAGAGAATGAAATCTGGGCAAGTTCACAGACATGTCCAAAAGTCTCACACAAGCCAATGACAGAACTGTGCTCAAAGTTTCTGCTTCTGTCCTGGAGTGCTTTATAATACTTATAGGAAGTTGTTGTAGGAAATTACCAAGAAATGCTGAATGAGAAAAATTACCTTTAATGACAAACATGAGTGAGCCATAACTCAGATGCACCTAATAAGCTCTAAGTTAAAATTATGCGTTATTAAAAAAATAAGGAGCTGAAAAAGCCAGAGCTGGAAAGTGAGAAATCACTCCTGAGATACAGCCTTCATGCAGGCCAGCCCAGTTACAATCAATCTTAGAAGCCTGTTTCAATTATTATTTCCTTTTAGCTCTGGAGTTATTTCACATTGAATTATTATTCAAAATCAATGTATAACTCAATGTTGAATAATTATTCAAAATTAATTTGTTATTTGATACTGAATTATTACTCAGTACTCAAGTTTAACAAGGATAAGGAACTGAAATCTTTTTTGATTTACAGACATTTCTGTCTTAATGGGTTTGGGCCAAGGAACCGGATTTAAAGCAAGAAATAAAATTTTCATCTCAATTTCCTATGCCTCCCATTTTACCCTCTTTTCCTCCTTGTACCAAGTCATAAAGGTTAGGGTTCTCATCGTCACAATGACATTTTTAAATGTGAAAGTTCAAGTAGTTTGTATCACTGTTGCTAAATCTAACAACTTCTTCAGCATGCCTGCCCCTCAAAGAGTAAAATCCCATTAGCGGAAGAGATAACAAGCTCATTATGCTTCAAACATAATGACCCTTGAAAGTTAGGGAAATTCTAACCAAGTCATTTGCCAGCTAAAACCATCTGTAAGTCCAAGGGAAGAAAGATAAAGGGTTTCTCTGGGTTTTTGTCAATATGGGGTGGTGAGAAGGGAAGATACATATATTTACAGAACTTGACGTCTGGTGCTGGACAACATCCAACATCCATAGAGAGTAAACACATCAAACACAGGTTAGGGGGACTAGCAAGATAGCTCAGTATGTGCAGCCAAGCCTGGCAACCTGAGTTTAATGCCCAGGAACAATGTGGTAGAAAGAGAAAACAACACACCCATAAGTTGTCACCTGAGTGCCAGAGATGCACAGAGGTAACACACACACTCACTCACTCACACATACACTCACACACACACACACTCACTCACACATACACACACACACTCACACACATATAAAACATCAGTGTTCAAAAGAGACAACAGATGGAGATAGGTTATATATCTCAAGCAACGTGCATTTGTGGTTCCTATTAAAGCAAAAGTAGTTAAATGAAAATGTATTTATACACATTTAAATGTTTTTAAAAGCCTATTTTCATGGAAAATATAAACTCAAATGGATATAAATCTATGGGCTTTGTAATGAGCCTAGAAAATAGCCATGGAGCTTAGGCTGAGCCAGGTAGGGTCCCATGCTTTTTGATATGCTAATCAATTTAATTCTCGAAGTAATCATTTTGGAAAAGACCTATTATTTTCTTTCTTTTGAAAATACAGGTACTAAGATGTCCAGACAGTAAGAGTCAAAGCCAGATTCCAATTTCCATCAATCTAGATCCAGAATTGCTTGCTGAGCACCGCACTGGAATGGTTTACTCCTTACCGGTTCTGTTGAATTTATCTCTGAAATGTTTCATTATCAAAAGTTAAAGCCATTTGTATTTAAACTCAACAGTTTCTTTATGGAACACTTAACAAGCTTGTTACATTTTAAGGAATATACTGCTCTTTGAAAGTTACTTGTGTAAACTCTCCGTCTCCACTGTGGATAGCAAACCCGCCCTATGAAACTATGGGCAGTGCTTTTCCCCATAGAGGTATTTACAGTGTGGGGAAATACAGACATGAACCTTAGCTGTATGTTTGTGGTCCAGGTGTTGCCCATGTTTACAGCGATGAAAAACTGCTGTATGATAGAAAGACTGCAGTGAATGAGGTTTCCCTCATGTGCAGATAAAATGCAAAGGGTGAGCCTTGCCAGGTCTACAGCCCGCCTCTCCCTGTAGTCTACCCTTACATTTTCCCATCTGCTCTTATCACTGCCTTCAAGACTCCCAACTCTTGATGACACTGCCCAGTCTCAAATCCATCTATGACAAGGGGCCAGCGCAGGAAGTGCAGGGCAGGGAGAACCATGCCAAAAGGGGTTGGGGGCAGGGCTCTGTGCATTACACTGCATTTACTCGTGAGTTGTTACAGATCAACCATGTAAAATCTACTTTTCACAAGTGCCTTCTCTGACACTTGAAACCAAGTTGCCATCTCCAGCCCTATTGTAGCTATATAGGAAAACCCAGCGCCAGCCCTCCTCCACACTCTGCCTGCTGAATCTATAGAATGCCAAGGACAACTTCGGCACCATTGAGCACATCATTCCCAGCACTCCCTGCTGTGCCTAGATTTCCTTCCTTGCCTCCTCCACTTGCCTTGCCTTCCCCTGCTACCCACACAGACTGCCTGTTTCCTGGCACACACCACTCATTTCTATCTTCATGTCTTGCTTGTGCTATTTCATGTACTGGAAATACCCCCACTTTGGGCCATGCAGGTAACCGCTGCTCGTGCTTTGTGATCAGCCATCTCCCTGTGGAGAACTCCTAAGCTCCAGAGACCCACCTCCCTTCTAGAATTAATGTCCCTACAGAAGACAGCTAGGATCACTCTGCTCTGTTCCCCTACTCTGCCCAAAGCACAGACGTGTCCAGTCTAGCCATACTGTCATAGGGTCAGAGGGCCTTCTACAGTTTTATTTCTCTCTTCTACTTATTGAAAAGTCAATCAACTGAGCCTTGTTTATCATCATATCCCCACTGCTCAAGGCTGTATTTGATACTTAGTAAGTTTTTAATAATATAAATTCTCTACCCAATATATTGACAAAGATATATATAGCAATGGGACTATAAATAATATTAACAATCATAATAAAAAAACATTCTACCATTGTAAATTTCATAATAAAATTGAAATATTAACTTTAGTGGTTTAGACATAGTGAAAGTTTGAACTTTCATGCTTCTTTGGTTTAAGTGCTTAAAATCACATTTTTAAAAAAGTATAGTGGTTCTAATTTATCTTATTTTTATTTTTTTAAGAATTATTTATTTTGTATATGTGAGTACACTGTAGCTGTCTTCAGACACACCAGAAGAGGGCATCAGATCCCATTACAGATGGTTGTGAGCCACCACGTGGTTGCTGGGAGCTGAACTCAGGACCTCTGGAAGAGCAGTCAGTGCTCTTAACCACTGAGCCATCTCTCCAGCCCCAGTGGTTCTAATTTCGGAACCAGTTTGATACATGCTATATCCTTCTGTTTATTTGGTTCTTGTTAATAGAAACTCCTTTCTTCTTAGTTGCAGTATAAGTGACACACTTAAGGTTTCTCATTTTCACTTTTTTTCCTAAAGGACCAGCCACATGTCCAGTGAGAAGCATGGCATCCCCTTGTTCTACCTCATGTGCACTGACTTGCCGATGTGTATGGTGAGCACTGGTAAACAAGAAGATACCAGGAAACACTAGTGACAAGTGTGTACTGGGCAAGGAACTGGGCGGTGTCTCCAGTATTGAAAGGGCCATGGAAATGGATGTTACTCTGAGGAGAGTGAGGGTTTGTAACCAATCTCCACTTTTAAATTAGGGTCCAAATAAAAGAGATGGGGTTTAGTAAAGCATGCTAATGTACCATTTCCTACAGCAGAAATACCCACTCAGCCCGGTGCCCTACAACAGAACAACAATCAGCAACCTGAGGGGAGCCCACAGGCTCTTGGGGCCACAGGCTGGCTCTTCGTCACCAAGTGCAACAGGTTGAAGGCAGACATCTCTGTGGTATCTTCAGCGACCAACCCGGAGGCAAAGGCAGCGGCAGAAGCTGAGTAGGAGAGAGAAAATAAACAAACAAACAATGAATTAAAACGTTAGGCACACTCATGAACAACTGATGGTTTGGGTTTACATAGGGCTAAGCACACACACACACACACACACACACACACGCACGCACGCACGCACGCACGCACGCACGCACGCGTGTGCACACACACACACACACACACACATAATAAGCCATAGCGTCTCGGTTTCAAATGGACAGCTGACTCTCGCTGCCATCATGAATTCTTTTTTCTCCATCACCCCATCATGAATTCTTGCACTACGCTGAGGAGGCTGGTTTTATCCCTAATACATATGTGAGTAAAATCAAGGCTCAAAGGTCCCAGGACACAGAGCAAACACAGTGTGGAAATGCTCATTTAACAGTAGAGTCAAATGTGTCCTTATGTAGAGACTTGTCCTTTAAGACAAAGGAAAAACAAAACAAAAAACTAAGGACAACTATGAGACTTCGCTCCACAAACTGTTAAATTTGAATAAAGCATAGGGAACGTGCCATTTTGTTCAAATTTATGATTTATACCTTCTAAATAAAATTCTGTGAGTAAAACTCATGACCTGGCATTGAAAGGGGTAAAAAATACTTTACTGAAGTCTTGGAAATGAATCATGTAGAAGAATCTCCAACCTATAAGATGTTTCAGACAAAAGGCCAGTTTGTGGGATTTTCAAAAGCACGCCCCACAGGGCTGTGATTGGTGCATACGCATCTCACGCAGGGCCGTGATTGGTGCATAAGCATCCCACGCAGGAACGTGATTGGTGTGATTGGTGTGATTGGTGTGATTGGTGTGGACTAACTTCAAATGAAAGTGGAGACTACTCAGTGATTTTCAATCTCTCGTGTTTTATTTAAAATCAGCACGTTAAGTAATTGCAACTGCCTAATGTCCAAAGATGCAATGAAACTAATGTCCTGCTCATTTCCTCGTCGCCACCTCCTCCATTCCCCACCCCGAAATAAAAGCCTTTTCCTGGACTCTCCTGACCCCCTTGAAGAGCAAACATGTAATAAACAGTAATATATTTGACCAAATTGCTCTGGAGTATATCTGACCGAAATCTGCTTGTATTAACATGCCTGAACTCTGACTTCCCCAAACTAAACTCACTACAGAACTAAAACATTTTTGTGTTAGTAACTGGAGGTATGGGGGTGGGGGTTAAGAATCACAATGCACAGCCTGAGAGAACCGTTAGACATAAATAAAGATGTCATTTTCACGAGTGACTGCGGAGCAGGCAAAGACTGCATGCCTTTGTAGCAGACTACTGGCTAATAAAAGATCAAAGGTCTATACCTCACAACGCCGTAAATAAAAATGTAGGGTTTTTTTTTTTTTCTCTCTCTCTCTCTCCATGAGACCCTTCCCCGTGAGGGATAAAGTATGTGCGGTAAATGTAATTACTTAGCAAAGCTGCGGCCTCTCTGTGCTCCCGCAGCTGACCATAAAACGTCTTCCCATTCTGTTTCATCAACCGCTGTACCAGGCGGCCTGGGCGCCTACGGATCACTGTGGCCATCTGGCTTGTGTCAAAGCCAGCACACAGGAAGACAGGCAGTGACGTCACTCCACAGGTCAGGCAAAGAACAAAGATGCCGTCTACAATTAAAAGCCAAGGACTGCAAATACCAGGGGCTCAAAGTGACTGTGATTTAATAGTCCCTCCTCGCTGCCTTTTTTTTTTTTCCTACCCAAATAGCCAGAGCGCCATCTAGTGGCAAATTGATTTTACCCAGTTTGGGGGTTTAAACTGCTTTGTTTGGACTGGGTGCCTAAAGTCGACCCCTGGAAGTGCTATACCAACACCCACACAGTGAAGCAACGGACTGAATTACTGTCACAGACTTTTCAGATGCTGAAGAATGAAGGAGCACAGCCTGTCATGGTGTGAGCCACTCACACCATGGGCTGGGAACTGATATGATCTTAATTATGTGAACGCTCACAAGTATGTTAGAGAAGGCGGGCAAGTTTACAGAATGTTTGTGAAGTGTCAAGTACCCTGAGAATATGTGTCTGAGCCATAAACCGTAAGACAGTTCTCAAGATTACTGCTTGTGTCTGCATGTCCCGCTTGGCTCCATCCAACAGAAGCACCCAGGAGATGTGCTTCTAGTGTGTGCGGTCCGGGCACAGAAGTGCAGCAACAATATTTTGGAGGGCTGATGTTTTGAGGGAAGAGAGTGAGATGGTGTGTATTTTTACAGTTGCAATAGAGAGCAGACGCTGATGACAGACGTAAAATACACAACCCTCTTCCAGAAAGATGCCTGTCACAGGAGATGTGTGCAAGCTTTGTTGCCGGACTGCCTGGCTGGAACCCTGTCGGTATCTGTAACTGCTTGTATGACCTTGGACAAGTCAGCTTCCCCAACTCTAAAATAACCATTCAATAAAGCAATTAGCTAAAAGGACCTCTCCTAGTATGTGGTATATGTTCAGAAAAAAGTTAGCTGTCAAATATTTGCCATGCTTAATATTACATGAGCCAGAAAACATTTACGAAAACTAAATTTTCCAACAGTACATTCTGATCCTGATTTTGCCTCTGCCCAGCTCCTCCCAGGTCCTCCTAGATCCTTCCTCCCTATCCATCTAACTCCATGCCTTCTTGTGTTTCTCACCACATCCTATCCTGTCCATGGTCCTGCTGGATCCACTGCTCATCATTTCCCCAGAACAAGCAGATTGTCCCTACTACTTCCAGGTCTCCCTCTCAAGTCCGTGCTCTCTGATACCTTCTCTAACTGTCTGCTGATCATAGCTTAGCTTTTCCAGCGCTGACCCTACAGAACACCCAACAAGCTCCCACCTCTCCTGTGGCAGTTTTCAGGAGACTTGTATGTTTTCATCCTTACCTCTTCTAAATTAATGCTGCAGGGCAGAGAGGGAGTCTTTGTATCCCACTACCCAGCACATGACAACCAAGCACTCAGTCACTTCCTGAGTAGAACACTCAACGTAAACGATTAACCTATGAAACTGGTTGTTCCGGGCATCTCCTTTCCAGTGTTGTCTCTGACAGTTACCTTGCTAAATGTGCTTAAAGGAATTAAAATCTGTTACAGTGTATGATTGCTAGCAAGGGCTATAACAGGTAGGATGCAGAGAAGTGCCCTCTCTTAAAATTCAAAGATAACTCAAACACCCTATGATTTTCAAAAATTCTACTTTCCTATCAATAATACCCGTAATGCCTCAGAATTCTAACATCTGATCATGACTGAACTCAGTTTGGACCCTTCCTGACTCCTTCTTTTCCTCTCTGCCCTAACGCTAAACAATGTACTAGCAAGAGAGAGCATTACCAGGGAATCCAGAGAATTCACCAAGCTGATAATTAGTTCCAGATAGAGCTTCGTACCCGTGGACTTGAAGCATCAATCCTGAAGGTCAGATCCCTTGCCAACAAGTGCAAAGAACTGTGTACAAGAGGGGTTCTTAACTAGCTGGTGAAATGCTCTCCCCCAAAACGACAAAAGCCAAGAGCAAATTAGAATGTTGTCAAGGACAATTTTTAAAAACATAACACTCAGATCTCACCACAATCTTCTTTCTCTCCAGAAAGAAACGTACCAGCAAGAACTAGGAAACCAACCTTCAAACAAAGATCACCCTTGACAGAAAATACTTGGCTGACCGGAGCAGTCTCGAACCACCACTTTCCCCATTTCCTTTAATAGAAATGTTACCATGGCATCTCGGAACCTCTAACTAAAACGCCTGCTATAAAGTTCGATTGGAAACACTGTGTTCATGCGCACGGGGCCTGACACCCACTTTATGTTCAACTGTTATTGGCTGAGTGCACAGACAGCTCCCTTAGCTGCTGCATCTGGGAAGTCGGCAGCCATTGGGCAGTGGTGGCACCACCTCTGCTAAGCAGAGACTCTACTCTGATGTTCGGAAGCCTGGGTTTTAAGAACGTCCCAGTCTTCCTAACCATTTTCAAATTAAAATTAGGAAAGCTGAGAACAGCTGCTTCAAAATGTCTTTCTACCACAGTGCAAAACATACCTATGCATTGTTCTAGTGGGGCCAATGATGTCACAGTCTATAGCTTCTACTTTATATGTATATTTCAGCTACATTTTTCCCCTTCTCTTCACATGGGTTTTAGAGATCTGAACTCAGATACCTTGCTATTTTTCTTAGTATATAAAAATCATTGACAAGATAGAAAAACCCACATAAAGCAGTTTAATTTTTATGTTAAAAAAATACTTTTGGGGGGAGATGACTGGAGACTGAACCTAGGGCTCCGCCCCTTCTAGGCAATCCCTCTGTCACCATGCTTCATGTCAGGCATTTCTGTCGCTTTTAGTGTGTAATGGGGTCTTGCCGGCCTTTAGCACAGTCTATAGTCTAGGCCGACCTCGACCTCACGCCCTCGGCCTCGCTGGGCCCGCTTTAGATCTGGTTTTTCAATCGTTTCTTTCCGCCATTCTGTCTTTTCTTTTCGAGTCCTTGAGATCACAGAGACCCTCACTGACCACACTACGTTCCAGTGAGAAGTTTTACTCCGAGGTTTGCAAGCCTCCTCTTTAAATACAGAGCTTGTGATATCAGCCATTAGAGGAGCAGGTGTCACCCCTAAATTAATACTACAGATCCTACGGAACCGAAGCGCAGCACCCCCTGGCGGCATCTCATGTGACTGATGATCACTTTCTCCCTTTGCAGGAGAAACCGTGTCTTTATCTCTTACACTATTTCCTTTTATCCCCAAAGTAATTACGTTCCCAGCCTGGTCCTTCGGTCCCTCTGGGTTTCTGCTTGCTCACTCTCTCCATTAAGGACCTATCTCTCACACTTAATCTCCGCCTTCCAGATGCTCTCAATTTGATAGAGAGCTATAAAGCTCTAGAGCTGACCTTCCTCAAAGCCCCCAGTGCCTGGTTTTCTAAAGGCTTCTAGATAACAGAGGTATCAGTTTGTGTATGCGCTGTCTGCTTTTATTCCCAGGGACCTTCCTATCGTTTTTATAACCTCATAAGTTAATCTACTTCGTGTTATTTAAATTTTTCACGTGTGCATATCATATTACTATGAATAGTAACCGGATTCAAGAGCCTGAACTCGGTCAGGCTGAATGTGTGATTCCGAGGTAGCTACTCCTACTGCTTGCTATTCTCCGGTTATTTCTGGCTCTCCACTTCCCACGCTAGGAATACGGTTCCTCCTGCTGCCCCCTGGTGGTGGAGAGGCCACATGACACGTTCCAAGCTGTACATAAGCCGCAGAGATGGTAAAAGCAGCTTTTCTGAGCCTCTTAGCTGTTGTGAAACCGTACAACGCTTGCTTTTCTTCTGTAACAACTCCAGCTCTATAGTTAGTCCAGAGCAGCTCTGTTAACCGTGACCCCGGAGTAAGGAAACAAGGAATAGACCTTCCACCTGGCCCACAGACAGTACGTAGTACATACAAACAAGAAGGAAGCACCTTCAGCATGTGCAGCCCTTGGTGTCAGCGATTGTTTGTTCCAGCAAGAACTACGGTTCGGATAAGAACTTGTTTGACGTGCCAGAGCAGCAAGCGATGGAGCCAGAAGAAAGTTTATTTTAATCTCCTCTACTATATTAAAAATTCCTTTGGGCTGGAAAGGGCCCCACAGTTAAGAGGGAGCATTTCTTCTCTAGGGGACCCAAATTAGTTCCCAGCAGTCACGGCACAACTTCTTGTAACAGCAGCTCCTCTGTGCAATCACATACCCCTCCTGGCTTCCAGGAGCACCCGCATTCATGCGTATCTACCCCCACATACATAATTTAAAATAATAAATATGTTTAATCCTCCAGGACGGGAATTCTGGTACTAAAGATTCCTGTACCCATTTCAGAAAACACATTCCAAAAACATGAGAAGTCTGACGCCAAGGTCATGGAAACGTCACAGAAAGCCTATGGACACTCCCCCATTAGTCACCTCGTTATAACTGTCCCAAAGCTCCTCTTATGGTCAAAGGAGAGGACTCTCCTCTTAGAAAAAGACACTGAAGAGCAGATGATTGCTGTTTAAGCACACAGAGCTCACTGTCCCAGTCCTTCAGAAAGCAAAGTGGTAGATCCCTCCATGGCAAAGTTGAGCAACTTGTGGTGAAAGCTGAATGAATGGATGGATGAATGAATGAATGAATGAATGAATGAAATCCTTTATGCCAAAGTGACTGCTGCTCCCTGGGCACTAACCACATCTGCTACAGCTTCTTATTGATTCAAAAGTGGGGAGCCTACTCACAAGTGCACACAGACATGATGCTCTCATTGTAGCCAATCAATAAATACAAGAAAAAAAAAAACAATATATTTAACATGATGCTCCCAAAAAACCGGTTACTCCAGCTCTTAGGTAAAGCAATCATAGAAACAGCTCCACTTATCCAACCTAAAAGTAAGCAGCCACAGCAACAACAACAACAACAACATACAACACCATACACAGACTCACACTCATACACAAACCACACGTACACACACACACTCAAATGCAAACACACACATACCACACAACACACACATACACACACAGAGGCACCACATACACATTCATGCACACACGCATACGTACTACCTACTCACAAACACACTCAAATGCACACACGCATGTACCCACACACATACGCACATGTCATAACAATATAAGATATATATATATGTATATATAAAACAATATAAGTTGTTTAAAAAAATAACCCATGGACAAATCTTTGGCTGTTTCTGAACACACTGCAAACACCAGTAGTTCACACATCAGAACGAAAAGGATCTAGCAAAGAAAGCCAGAGGGAAATCAGAAGAAAGCCTGAAGGCATCAGGCTTTTCATCTTGTGAGGCACAGAAGAGACACCAACTCGAGCATAAATGGCTCCCTAAAATCCTGTTATCTTCCCTGTATAACAGAACACCCTGGATTGCTAGCTCAACACACAGCCACAGGTCTTAGCCTACCCGCAACTGGATCAGAACATGCAACTGAACCATGGGAAAGGAAATGTAGACGGTGTGATCTGTCAGAGAAACTTTAAAGAAGAAGTCACTTGCTTTCAAATTCTTCCTCCCTCCTGGCACATGGTAACTGTTCATAGCACATGTAAGAGCCAAAACAGAAGTTGCTGGATGAAGGAGGCCATGCTATGAAGTCATGAAGCAAAGATGGTGCCAAGTTTGACCTGGCACATGAAAGAAAAATATTCTGTATTACCTGGGTCCCTCTGCTGTATCACTCTCTACCACAGCTAGTTTCTGTGCTATCACAGACTAAGCAGTGGATACACCGGTGCTGTAAAGTGAACAATGGACAGATCATAGCACCAATTGACTAGTAAACACTGCTAGACAAAATACAGAAGCAATGGGAGAAGAACCCTGAGCTTTCATATCTGGATATTATCCATGTTTGAAAAGCCAATATATGTTGCTATGACTATATCAAAATTATAGAAGTAAGTATCAAAACATATAATGATTTGAAGCTGCTTCAGGGGAGTGAGACACGGAGAGTTGGAAGGTATTGCTTAGTGCCTGTGCACTAAGAACCATTTACAGATTTTCTTTTTATAAAAATAAAATTAACATATAAAAAACATGCTGTGTTCCAAATGATTGTTTCATCTAAAGAAAAATACTTTCTATTAGTTCTGTAATTCTAGGCCTGGGACTGTAAGTTAAAGTGTCTATGTCTATCCGTGATTGGTATCATTTTTGAAGCAAGGTCTCACTATGTAGCCCAGGCTAGTCTCAAATTTGTGAGGATTACTGAGGCAGGAGGATTATGTTGAGTGCAAGGCTAGCCCAGGCTACATGAGTACCTGGCCAGCCTGGTGTACAGGGTATAAGATCTTGTCTCAAAACAAAACTCAGCTCCTTCCTTCCTTCCTTTCTTCCTTCCTTCCTTCCTTCCTTCCTTCCTTCCTTCCCTCTCTCTTCACTAATTTATTCCTATTTCTATATTTCTGAGTTTGTTCCAAAATATTCCCAACTATCCATCACCAAAATCGCAAATATGATTTCCTGGTTCTACTTTAACCACTGCTACCTAGGAGACACTAACTGACAGCAACTCTGTTTCCATTCTGCTCCCTAAATGAATCCGTCTCTTCTCACATGACGGGGAGCAAACTGCTGCTACCAGCCGAGCCATTCACTTCTAATATAACCCCCTTCACATATGCCCTGCTGTCTGCTACACATGCCCAGTGTACTGACTTTGCTCATGTGCAAACATGTCCTAATATACTCCAAGACTCATCACCGTCTCCAGAGAAAGGTTCGGCCAATCTATCCCACCTTTAAGACCTATCAGAGTCACTTCTTTTATTGCTTGTAGAACTTCAGCCTTCAACATACTCGGGTCCATACCACCCTCCACTGACTCCCCGTATCCTTTACTATTTCTAGTGCCTGGCTCTTAGAAGGCAGCCAACCTATACCAGTTGAATAAATAAATAAATATTATGTTCTGATTATAACCCACTGTTCAGTCCCTCCCTAAAATCTCCCATTTCCTGGAGATCTCTACAGATCTTTAGCTTCCTTACCTGTAAAATATGGGTTATAATAATAGTAATTTCATTAAAGTTTGCATTAAATAAAATGTTTTATAACACCATATAGCACACTGCAGTGAATTTTACATTCTCTATTCAGAAGGAAAACAAAAAGAGTAAGAGGAGGGGAGGATTATGGAGATGGGGAGGAGGGAAAGGAGGGGGAGGGGGAGGAGAAAAAGGGTGAAGGAGGGAGAAAGAGTTACACAGTTACAGAATTTAATTAACTTACTTTGGAATATGGAAAGATGGGACCATTAAACACATAACTTCACAAAAATGATTTTTTCCACTTCAGGAATTACACTTTATAGACCTTATGAAATGTGTGTGTATGTATACATATATATATATATGTATATATATATATATTACTTTGACAAAAAGTAAAATTTCAAATTTTGCAACCAATTGTTTCAGACAACTCAGAGTGACCCAGCTTTGTATGTGCAAAAAAAAAATCAAAGGGTTAAGCAGCTCTTATCAACTCCTGCAGAAGTTATAAATCACAGTTGCAAGGTTACTGCCCTGCAAAGATAAAGTGCTCAAGGACTTAAAACTAATTTTGCACATGACCCTGAGAATTATTCATAACACTTGAGATCTTGGATTCGCAGCACTTACAACCTTGTGACTGATATAGTAATCTCTCATCGAAATGCCAGTAAATTCCATTGTCCCAGGCCCATCTTCTGCACAAAATGCTAGCGGCTTTTTATACATTCCACAATATGTTACCATTTGCAATCAGCTTATCCAATAAGAATGCTCCAAACTTCTTATTATGCCTTTTCATAATCTTTTTATTCAAATGCTTTTTAAGGGATATGATAGTTTTTATTGAATTGCCTCAGGCTTAGGAAATAAATATCAATATATCTTTTCTTGTTTAAAAAAAGTATCAGCTCAAGGATAGACTCCGGGTTATGAAGGATCTATAAATCAAAATATCATTAATAAATTTAAGGTTGATAGAATTTAAAATATATGGTGGTGTAATGGTTTCAGTAGAATGACCCCTCATAGGCTCATAGCTTTGAATGCTTGGTCCCCAGGGAACTGTGAGTGGCCTTGTTAGAGTAGGTATGGCCTTATTGGAGGAAGTGTGTCATTGGAGGTGACTTTGGGATTTCAAATGCTCAAACCAGGCCCAGTGTCTCTCTTTGTACTGCCTGTGAATCCACAAACCTCTCCAGCCCCTTGTCTGCCTGCAAGTCACCATGCCGATAATGGACCAACCCTCTAAATGCGTGAGCCAGCCCCAATGAAATGTTGTCCTTCATGCCTTGGCCACGGTGTCTCTTCCCAGCAATAGGACACTGACTGAGACCTGGGGGAATAAGGAACTACAATAAATGTCACTCGTTAGATGAAAATAATCCTTAAAAGGGCAAAAGCAATAATGCATAAGCAAGCGCTTTCAACTAAAGCCTCCATGTTAACTAACAGAAACAAGACAGAAAAAACATTCCGAAATTCCTCCCAGAGCAGAAACCGGACACCGAGGCACTTCTAATGTGCTGGTTAGATCGGGTGAGATTTGTGGTATTTCTACAACCACAGAAACCAAAATAACCCCTATGAAAGATGAAGGCAAATATAACATGCCACGAGAGATGAGCGCAGGGAGAGGAAAAATCACAAACCCCTGAACTAACACAAGAAAGGTCATCAGCTATGTCCATGGCACAAAATAGAAGGGATGGTTTTTACGAGCTTATTAAAAAGAGTGACTCACATAGCACTACAAAACAAAGAAATGGTGCAGAAGGGTTTGAGAAGAGATGAGGGAGAAAAGGCGCTTCCCTTCGTCTAGTACACACAGGCACCAATAAAAGGGAAGCAACACTTTTCAAAAGAGCTCACTCACAGTCAGATTCGTCACTCCCATGAAAGCGGAGAATAGAATATAAAAACAGGAAAGCCTGCATCCGCCCTTAAAATGTAACGCAAATAAGGTTCTTCTCAAAAGCTTCTGCTGGGTAAAGTGCAGACAGGAAGTACAGAAGAAAAGGTCAAATCCGCACTCACATCCCAGCCACCACTGCTCCCACACATTAGTGTGAGCCCAGCACATTTGCACTGGCTTCTAAAAAGGCAGAGGAAAGCCCAGAATGCAGCTAAGCCACCAGGAAAGAAAAGCACCAACAGACATGCTCTGCCTAAAGCCAGTGGGTAATTCTGGCAGGTCCGGACACAGGCTATCTATCACCTTACAAAGGACTAAGGAAGAACCCCTGTGCTGACTCTGACTCTCAGAAGGGACAGGCAAATCTGGGAGATGCTGGAGGTCCCAACTTGAAAGTTCTGGATCATGCACCAATCAAAATCAAGACACTCCAACAGCAAGCCAATCCCCTCCCATCTAGAGGCCGCTTCAGTCGGATGCTGCTCCCCTCCTGTCTCTTCACAGTCTGCGTCTTTGAAAGGGAATCCACAGAAAGCTTTCTGTTGTCCACTTTTGTAAGCTTGAAAGACAACACACGGTAGCGCTCTCATTCTCAAACTGGACAGGCCAGCATTGCATCTGCTCCCCATTCTACCTGACAAACACTGAAAGTAAAACTGGGCACCACAGTAACTGGCAGCTTACATGTTAGCAACGTGAGAGCTAAGGTTACTAAGCTTGGTAACAGTCACCCAGAGACAGAAGCAGGGGCACACAGACCCATACTTATAGAAGGTAAAATAAATAATATCCGGTGCCCAGGGGTGTGGGTGAAAGGAAGCCTGCTCACTGAATGTTTGGAAAGGCCCTGCATTGCATCCCCACCCTGTGAAAAAGAAAAGAAGAATGGGAGGAGGAGGAGGAGGAAGAAGAGAAGGAAGAAGAGGAAGAGGAGGAAGAAGAGGAAGAAGAGGAGGAGGAAGAAGAGTAGAAACAGGAGAAGGGGGAAGGAGGAGGAAAAGGAGGGGAGGAGGAGGAAGAGGAGGAGAAAAGAGGAGAAAGAAGAGAAGGAGGAGGAAGAGGATAAGGAGGAAGAAGAGGAGGGGGAAGAGGAGGAGGAAGGGGAAGAAAAAGGAGGAGGAGGAGAAGAAGGAGGAAGAGGAGGAGAAGGAGAAAGAGAAGAAGAGGAGGAGGAGGAGGAGGAGGAGGAGGAAGAAGAAGAAATTGTTCCAAACCAAGAAAACTGTGAACAGTGGTCTGGAGCTAAGATTAATTGTCACCCACTGGTTCTGAGGGAAGAGCAGGTGGCCAAGGCTGACATTTGTGAAAATGAAGTTGAC
>NW_022196910.1:47974559-47987403 GCF_008632895.1 Mastomys coucha
CAGATAGGCAGATTTAAATTCTAACAAGAAAAAACACGGAAATGGGTAAGACTCACATAAGACAGAAGGGAGACACTGATCTCTAGTGCCATTGCCTAGGCTAAGCTCCGCTGCCTGTCAGGGTGAGAGAGTTTAAATCAGAGAGCACAGCTGTGGCTCAAGGAGCAGGGTAAATGGTAGCAGTGTTTACTAATCTGTGGAATAAGGAGGTCAAAGTTGAGGTAGAAAAGAAGTTCTGGTTTTGGCATGTCAGGATGCCCTAGGCAAGGCTATTCAGTCACTGGTGACACAAAAAGAAGTGAGGGCAGGGGCGGGGGAACTGGGCTGATGGGGAGATAAGAGGGAACGTGACCTTCATGCAACTGGAACTGAGGCCACAAAGTAAGACGATTGAAGGAGAATTATCCATTGAATGAGAAAAGGTGGGTGAACTGTATAGTTCAGCTTAAGGTTCCCTTAAAGAGGTTCTAGGAGAGAGGGAGGCACAAGTCAAAGAAGGGAGATGTCAAAGGTGTCGTCCCAGAATGGCAGAGATGACCATGTCTGTAAAAGCAGTGATGTCACTAGTGACACTTACTATGTAGTGGCCATGAGAGGAACTCTCCTAAGGAATTGTCTTGCTTACACCATGACCAAGGCAACGTACCAAAGAAAGCACTTAATCTGAAGGCTCATGGTTTCAGAGTCCTGGAGTCCATGGCCACCGCAGTGGGGAGCATGGCAGCAGGCAGGCAGGCACAGTGCTAAAGCAGGAGCTGAGAGACACTGGGATGACTGTGGGCTTTTGAGACCTCATAGCCTGTTCCTGGGGAACACATCTTCTCCAACAATGCCACACATCTTAGTCCTTCCCAAACCATTCTACCCACGGGGGAACCAAGCATTCAAATACACAAACCTATAGTAGTAGTCATACTGCCTATAGTAGTATTCATGTGCAAAACACCACAGTAATGCATATTTATACATATACATATACATATATTTCATTTCACTTCATGATGAAAACAACCCATAAGCAATGAATACGATAGCATCTCCATTTTGCAACTGAAAGAACTGCAGTTTAGTTTTAATTAATTGAATAAATCAGAAACCAAGGCAAAGGCTGGTTCTCGGATGGAATGGCTACATCGAACAACCTAAGCTGGGAAGAGAAGGATCAGACAGAATCCACTGGGCTTAACAGGAACACCATTAGTGGCTTCCACCAGAGCAGCCCACTCCGAGCAAATAGTACCAGCAAGGTTTCACTTCTGGCACCTCCTCCCCCAATTCTAACCTGTATCAGTCCCTCTATGAACCAGGGATATGGCCCTAAATGCTGCCCCTAAATGCTGTACTCGGTCTCCACAATCTATTCTCCAGACAACAACCAGAATGCTCATTTGAAAATGAAGCTCAGGTCTCCTCACTGCTAACCTAACATCCCCTCAATACTTTCTCACTAAGCATATATCAACTCTCGCTGTCCTCTACACACCTGGAAGTGGCTGGGGAGATCTTCAGAAGGCACAGCCCTAGCTTCCAAGCCTGACAACGTGAGCTCCATCCTCCAGACCCACAACGGTGGAAGGAAGGAGAGAACCAAAAGTTATCCTCTGACCTCCACATACATACTGTTGACAGGTGTGTACGCACACACATGCATGAGTGTACGTGCCCACAATAGATGATAGACAGATGATAAAAAATTTAAATCCCATAGGACCTTGCCGTCCTTTTGATCCTCGACTCTAACTGCTCTCTCTTGCTCCTACCACAAAATGGTCTTGCTTTTTCGAAAACAGGATGTGGCAGTTTCAAACCAACAAGAATAGCCTGAGGACGGGGCCTGTTTGTCTTGCTCACACTGTATCCCTACATGGGACACATTAATTAGTGCTCTTGAGTAAGAAGAGTCCATTCGTATTTTAGATAGCCGAAAGAAAGAGCTGGAAAGAAGATAAGGAATTTGTAAACTAGTTTGAAGAATAAACGGAGAACAATGAAATAAGAAGGGTTGAGTGGAGTAGGGTCAGAGGTGAGAGGGCAGGGGGGCAGGGGTGAGAGGGCACGGCAGAGGAGGGACTACCGGGAAGGACACCTAAGTCTAAAGGCCTTTGGGAAACCATATGGGAACCTACTACTGTAGAAGCTTCCTAGACTATATACCTATATATGCATGTATATGTATACATAATGTATATATACATATGTATATACACACGTTTTATATATACACATTATATATGTTAGCTAGTTAGCCTACAATTGGAGTACAATGTCACTCCCAAACATCACAGCCTGTCCAATAAAAAGCCCAGTGGCAGGCTCAGGAGTTTGTTGGTCAGTGGAATCCCGTAGACCACCCCTTCCCCCCATATATCACAGGCCATTTCCACTACTGTTGATATTCTGAGAGGTAAGACCCTATTACTAAAGACATCACATGTTTGAGTCATAGAAAAAAATCAAACTGGTACTTACTGGGAAGCTTTATCTCTATAGGTGCTGGAAGATGCTATGCATGTGAAGCTACTAAGGGGCTAAAGCACTAAGCTGTGTCACTCAGCTCTGAATCCACAATAGCGAGTTCCTAGAAAGACCAATTGCTAACCAATGCAAAAGTGCACAATTGTTATTTATGATAGCGACCAACCACGTTCTGGTTGGATTTGAGGCCCACTCTACGGAAGGGAACTCACATCTTGTATCTTTATTAACACCACGAGCCTGTGACTGGGTAGAGGATAGGCCCTGAGGGAGAACCAACTGCTATTATTATGATGCTAAACGAACACAGAATTAAACAGCCTCCTAAGTGCTTATCTGCATCTGTAGATTACTTCACCTCATAACCCTCACCTATGGCTTCTTTTTGCTAATAGGTGATTATTAACATGGAGAGCTACAACTCATCCAAAGAGAAACATCTAGATACCAGACCCTCCTCCCAAGGCTCCATGATCATCATGGAAGAGGAAACAGAAAGACTGCAGGTGTCAGAAGTCAGGGAGGATTGCAGCAAAGCCATGTTGCCCAGATGAGGCAGGAGAGAGCTGCACACCTCCATTCACAGCCGTTATTACTGCAGGCACAAGAACTGTACAAGACCAAGCCAGACAAAAGTCCTGGCGTGGACAGGAGAAGGAGTCACAAAGTCCCACCCCAGCTGAGGAGCAATTGAAACCTGGTGGCTACCAAGAGAGATTACTTCCATTTTCCTCAGAGATCCAGTCCCTGAGAGCCCACCCAGGCTCCAGCAGATGGACCTATACCCATGTGCACACAGGCAACACCTAGTGAATTTAGTGGGTTTGAACACAGAGCTCATAAAACTGTGAGGAGAAACTGGGAGGAGGACCCAGGAGGGGCTGTTGTTTATATAAAAATTTCAAACAATAAAAATAGAAAAAAAGTTGCCGGGTGGCGCCCGCCTTTAATCCCAGCACTTGGGAAGCAGAGGCAGGCAGATTTCTGAGTTCGAGGCCAGCCTGGTCTACATACAGAGTGAGCTCCAGGACAGCCAGGGCTATATAGAGAAACCCTATCTCGAAAAACCAATAATAATAATAATAATTAGAAAAAAGTAATAGTCCCTCCCCACAACCAAAAACTAAGTTAAATCTCAGGGAATGCTGGGATAAATAGGCTTTCTGATTTGTGGGAGAAATCTAGCATTTTAAATGAGAGGTAGTAGGAAGGCTTCCCAGAGCTTGGAAAAAGTGTAGGTTATTTTTAAAAATCATATGAAATAAAGTCTTCATTTCTTATTTCTAATTTTAACCTTTAAAGTGTACTTTTTAAAACAGTAAGTATTTTTAGGACTTGTGCTCCTTATGCTAACACTTCTGTAATTTGGGGTTAGCGGAAAGCCAGTTGTGCCCAGCCTATCCAGATCTTTATTTTTCCCCCCTTTGGTCATTTCATGCTAGAAGAAAGTTCTTTTTAACAGTTATACATGCCCCAACAGGTGAAGTGACTGTCACTTGGCTGACACAAGTTATCTGAAAAATCCTAGGGTGTTAACTGATTCATGTAGGACCATAAAAATTCCCCTTTAAAAAAACAACCCAATATTTAGAGCTAGCAAGATGGCATATCAGGTAGAGGTGCTTGCCACAAGCAGAGTTTGATCCCTCAAATACACAGAAAGGGAGAACTAACTCTCTCAAGTTGCCTTCTGGCCTTCACAAATGCACCCCAGTGTGTGTGTGTGTGTGTGTGTGTGTGTGTGTGTGTGTACACAGGCACACACTGGAACCTGTACACTTAAATAAATGTAAAAATGTAAGAAATGCTGATCTTTTTTTAAAAGTGTGTGATGGATGCCAATATAGAGACACAATATTTCGAGGGCAAAAGCAAAACACACACTGTAGCCAGCAGATGGTAGGCACCTGTGAATAAAGTACCAGAGCATGCAGAACTGAACAGCGAAACAGAAAGCTTCCTCTGCAGTAAGGGATAAAGACTGATGAGTTTACACTATCACTAGTGAGAAATATTAAAAAAAAAAAATCTCAAAGCATTGTGAATAATTCCCGCAGAGGAAGACATGACAGGCAACTTCAGACAGTCGGCTTTACCGCTCCAGACTGAAGCTGGATGGGGCACTCGGACTTTTAAAATAAGGTCTGTATGTTTTATATAGGTGACCTACTCTTCCTATATGTGTGAAACAATTTTGAATAAAGAAGAATAATGCTTACTAATAAACTGAGGTGAGTGCTCATATGTCATACATGCAAAACAGTTTTCCCTTTAACCAGTTCAATCTATTTTTGGCATGGCCAGAGGCAAATTCTGCTGGTTATCCACACCTTTGAAAGAAGGCTTCCCACTCTGAGACACGGTCCCAAGCATGAACAAGCAACCCTTGGCTGCTACACTTTTAAAAAAGAAAAAGGTATCATTTCTAGTGCTTAGTGCTGTTACTTCAGACAGGGCACATGACACTTCGAACACACTGTAACCTATCTTGTCAATAAGCACTAAATGTTTAAAAGGGTTATGTAACTTTAGCTGTAGATCCAATTACTGGGCACACTAGGATACAAAGTTCAAAAATGAGATCTTAGACAATGTTTGTAGATAGTTCAACAAAACAGTGAAACTTAAAGCAGAACAAGAAAAATAGAAGTATACAATTTATTATCTATTCTATTTCCATTAAAAGTTATGGAAGCTCCTGGGGGATTTTCAGACAACCCAAAGACTACGGATGCTTAAAAGCAGCATCAGGGGTTGGCAGCCAAACCCACTCATTTTGCAGATAAAGAAACAAAGGCATAAGAAAGTTAAATGGTTTGAACACAAACAAGCTAGAAGAAACCAAGTCTCCTAACTGCCACCCACTGTTCCTCTCAGGCACTGCAGGACTCTCTTGCAGCACTACTGGGTGATTATGCAAATGAGACTGCAATGTTTAATTATGCAAATCAGTCTGCAATGTTTCCAACTGCTCTTCCTATAGGTGAACACCTCTGCATTCAAACCATTCTCTTCCTGGCCTACTAGGACAATTGACACATTCACATCAAGAAATCAGAAACAAACCAGGTGGTGGTGGTGCACGCTTTTAATCCCAGCACTTGGGAGGCAGAGACAGGGGTATTTCTGAGTTCGAGGCCAGCCTGGTCTCTACAGAGTGGGTTCCAGGACAGCCAATGCTATACAGAGAAACCCTGTCTCGGGGGGGAAAAAAAACAGAAAAACAAACAAACAAACAAAAGGGGGCTGATGAGATGGCTCAGTGGGTAAGAGCACTGACTGCTCTTCCAGAGGTCATGAGTTCAAATCCCAGCAACCACATGGTGGCTCACAACCATCTGTAATGAGATCTGATGCCCTCTTCTGGTGTGTCTGAAGCCAGCTACACTGTACTTATATACAATAAATAAATAAATCTTTTTAAAAGAGAAGAAATCAGAAACAGGGGCTGGAGGGATGGTTCAGGAGTTAAGAGCACTGGCTCCTCTTCTAGAGGACCCAAGTTCAATTCCCAGCATCCACATGGCAGCTCGCAATCATGTATACCTACAGTTCCAGGGATCCACTTGCCCTCTTCCAGCTTCCACAGTCACTGTATAGACATGGCGTACACATATACATAGACAAAATGCCCATACACATAAAATATAAAATAAAAATAAAATAAAATCTAACATAATTTTTGAAAACAATCAGAATCAAACATGACAGTGAGCTTTCAATTTCCAACTCTCCCTTTGATTATCATGAAACTAGACCTCCAAGAGTTCTCATGGCCACTCATCCAGTACCTTATCCAATCTAGACTAGGTCCCGGGAGACATGGCCATGCTTTTGTTATTAACCCACCACTAATCTAAAAAAAGAAAAGCCTCTACCCATCCCACACTCCAACTCCCACCAAGCCCAGAGTCTGTAGCCACCTAACACAACAAAAGCAAAAGGATGAACATGCAAAAACAAGATGAACTTATACCAGGATTATCTTACATTCCCACGTAGCACGGGCTCATTCTTGTCAATGGCTTAAACTTGACATAGGTTCTGAAGTACTTTTCTTGGTCATTAAATAAAGAGACTGTAAGAGTCCGTTCTATGGTATATAGCAATGGCAGACAGTTGTGAGCCAAAATAATGAGTGCCGCCGGGCAGTGGTGGCATATGCCTTTAATCCCAACATTTGGGAGGCAGAGGCAGACAGATTTCTGAGTTCGAGGCCAGCCTGGTCTACAGAGTGAGTTCCAGGACAGCCAGGGCTACACAGAGAAACCCTGTCTTGAAAAAACCAAAACCAAAACAAAACAAAACAAAACAAAATAATGAGTGTCACAAATGGGCCATGCAAATTTCACCTTAAAAATCACATTATAGGGGGCTGGAGAGATGGCTCAGTGGTTAAGAACACTGACTGCTCTTCCAAAGGTCCTGAGTTCAAATCCCAGCAACCACATGGTGGCTCACAACCATCCATAATGAGATTTGACACCCTCTTCTGGTGTGTCTGAAGACAACTACAGTGTACCTACATATAATAATAAATAAATCTTAAAAAAAAAATCACATTATAGGGCTGGAGAGATGGCTCAGCAGTTAAACTGACTGCTCTTTCAATGGTCCTGAGTTCAAATCCCAGCAACCACATGGTGGCTCACAATCATCTGTAATGAGATCTGACGCCCTCTTCTGGTGCATCTGAAGACAGTGTACTTACATATAATGATAAATAAAAATCTTTATAAAAGAAAAAAGAAGGGGCGGTGGTGGCACACACCTTTAAGCCCAGCACTTGGGAGGCAGAGGCAGGCGGATTTCTGCGTTCGAGGCCAGCCTGGTCTACAGAGTGAGTTCCAGGACAGCCAGGGCTATACAGAGAAACCCTGTCTCAAAAAACCAAAAAAAGAAAAAAAGAAAAAAAGAAAAAAGAAAAGAAAAAAGAAAGCC
The DNA here is from genome assembly GCF_008632895.1 of Mastomys coucha. NCBI lineage: Eukaryota > Metazoa > Chordata > Mammalia > Rodentia > Muridae > Mastomys > Mastomys coucha. The sequence goes on from NW_022196910.1 coordinate 47,981,976, forward strand.
CAAATTGGAGTACACTGTTATCTGTAAGCTGGGCCATGAGACTGCAGTTTCTAGGCCTCTGTTCTCTCAGGTTCGCCTTTAACCAGCTGCAGGTGTCATTAATCTCTACAAGCCATGGAACTAAACCCTCACCCTCACTCGGAAGGCTTTCTCTCGAAGCATCGGATACTCCGAACTGACGCCAGATAGCCACGCTTCTCCATGGTACAGTGGACAGGATAGCTAGCTCAAGGGTGCTGGGACAATGCAGGTGACAAATGATAACACAAGACATTCAGGGTGTGTGTGTGTGTGTGTGTGTGTGTGTGTGTGTGTGTGTGTTAGTACAAAATGGAGTGCTGTGATAGTTGGCTTCACATATTTTAGACTAAGAAAATGTCAAAAATTCTTAAAGACAACCTGACCATGGCAAAGGGAAGTGCCCCTAAGACAGGGAGCCAGGAAGAGACTTGAGAGAACTCCATAAGCATCCTTGCCACCTGGCCATTCCTGAAGAAGATGAAAGAAGGTTAGGAGAAGGGGTGTGAGACAGAATGTGTCCAGAACTAACTGAACAACTTAAAGTTTTGTTGTACTGAGGAGAGTGAGAAGGAGCAGCCCCACCGTGCAAGTTAAGGGCATTCTAGACGCAGTACCTGCCATTCCATATGCCCTATGTATTTCGAGTGCAATTAGAAAAGCCATTTCTTGCCGGGCCATGGTGGCGCACGCCTTTAGTCCCAGCGCTTGGGAGGCAGAGGCAGGCGGATTTCTGAGTTCGAGGCCAGCCTGGTCTACAGAGTGAGTTCCAGGATAACCAGGGCTATACAGAGAAACCCTGCCTCGAAAAAAAAGAAAGAAAGAAAGAAAGAAAGAAAGAAAGAAAGAAAGAAAGAAAGAAAGAAAGAAAGAAAGAAAAAACAAACAAAAAAAAGAAAAGCCATTTCTCTTCAGCACAGCAGCTCTCAGACAGAATGCCAGGTGCCGAGTGGATTGTCTTTGAAGGCCTATCAGGTTCTGTCTCTTTTAGGATGCGTTTCCTGGGTCCCTCCTCTGACTTGAGCCAACCCTGTTCTCGTCTTACTTTTCTCTCCAGCCTCCTCATTCACACAGGTGTCGTTTCCAGTCCCACTTGCTCTCCCTCCACACCCTGACACACACACAGTTCTGCTACCCACTTCCACAGCCACACAGGAGCCTACCACACGCTTCCACGGGAATGTCCTATGGGCACCAAAAGCAGGAAAGATCTGCAGCTAATTCTTTGTCTCAAATACAAAGCTGTTCTAAGTTCACATTCTCTCAGTCATCTTGGCTTAACATTTTGGCAACACCTTTTACCCATCCCTTTCTTCCTCAGTGTCTGCTTAATGATCTCAGCCCATTCACCCCCCCACACACACACACAAACACACAAGGCTTCCTCCACCCCATTACACCCACCCACCCACCCCCACACACACAAGGCTTCCCCCACCCCATTACACCCACACACACACACAAACACACAAGGCTTCCCCCACCCCATTATACCCCCCCACACACACACACACATACACACAAACACACAAGGCTTCCCCCACCCCATTACTGCTCCCGGGTTCGGGTCTTCATTTTTTGAAAACCTCTCACGTTGCTTCCTAGTCACCCAATACTTATTTTGCCAACTCCACTCATCCTGTGAACTGTTTGAAATACCACCTGCAATTCAGTTCTGATTGTGACAGCCCAGGGATCAAGAAACTCCGATTTCATAGCTAATGAAGCCAGTCCAGATCTCCAGGCCTTTAGCATTAAGGAGTCTTGAATATTCTGAGCCCAACCAAATTCTCCACCTCTTTATCTTCGCAGTCCTGTTTATATCTGTTCTGTGCCTTCTGCATTGGCTGTGTCTGACATAGGATCATGTGCTCAAGCAAGATCATTCCCTCCCCTCCTGTGCCATTTCAGTTGATGGGGAAACTTCTTGTCTTTTACATACTCAATCGTCACACAGGAAATTGGAGTGTTCATGGAAAAGCTTATTAAAATCTATGAAACAAACAGAGATTAAGAAAGGACAGTGCACCCACGCTCCAGTGTCAAGGAGGAAGGTGGCGGTGGGCATGAGGATTTCAGAATGTGGAAAGTCAGAATATAACATGGCTGTGGCCCTGAGGGCTAAGAGCCTTCTCACAAGAGGAGGCAGTATCAGCCACTATGAAAAGAAAAGGCCAGGATCATGAGCCAAACCTCACGAACTCATGCTCCCCGGGTTCTTTCGGTTTTGAATGACTCTGTCATTTACACACTCTTCACGAATTTACATAGAGAGCTACTTGGACTCAACATTTTAGTTAGGGGATTACTGAAAATACACAGGCGATGACCTACAGAGTGGATTGATGGTTATCACCCAGGATTTTCACAACTCTGTCACACGACGATCTCATAATTCCTACACTCAGCTGACTCCCCGAAGGTTTCCTCCTCAGCATGCCAGCAAAAGGAGCCACCTGAGGTCTAGTGCCCTTGGGTGATGTCACCGCGTCTACATACAGTGCGATCAAGAAGAAGCAAGCTATGCAGTGTAGAGACTAAATATCCCCCAAATCTAACACACGAAAAGGCCAATTCAAGCTCTCTACAGGGCTATACTACATGATACTAGAGGTAAGAGAGGCTTTGGGGTAAATCTAGGCCAACCATGTGACCCACACTGGGCGTTATCAGGTTCCCCCTGAGGTACATTCAATCAGCTCTTTGCTTGTGTTGTGTCTGGGACAGAGACACAATGTAGCTGGGGAGCTAGCTACAAAGTGTAACTGTAAACAACAAAGGACCCAAGAATAAGAACAAAGACAGCCAGAGACAAGGGAAGCATACAAGGCAAAGACTAGAGACATAGTGTTCCAGGCCTTCATTATTGCTCATAATCCTGGGCTCTACCGAGGTCCGACTGTGCTTAGCTTCCAATGCTCGGTCTTCCAGCGTTCCCTTGCCCCTTCCTTCCTTGCTTTCGACTAAAAGCTCAAAACTCCTCATTTTGGTTTATTTCCAATTCAGGTTTATTTCCGTTTCTTGAAACAAATAGTAATCAAAACCTTCTACAGAGTCAGCTGACTCATAGCCGCTCTGGTTTTTGTTTCCTACATTCTCTTAAAGGCCTCTCAAGAAAATGTCAGACTGTTGGGCAATGGGTATGCTAACAGGGATCAAGGGCCAGAGTGAGCCCTTCACAAGAATGAATTACACCCAAGAAAGAGGAGATAAAGGGCATTCAAGGTAAATTCATGAGATCCATGTCAGCCATAAGAAATATTAATGAAGCACCAATTCCATGGCTGTTCAGGCTCCTATCCAACAGGCGAGTTAACTGTAAAGACATCAGCTGGCAGAGGAAACTGAGTCTCCCCAGAGACAGGATTATTAAAAAAAAAAAAAAACCCGCATCCCTTAGGGGGTGGAGGTGTTTGAAGGTTCCTCAGGTAACTAACCACAGGCTTTGAGGGCAGGAAGTCCTGAGTGAACTCTCTGATGGCATCTCCCTAGACCCAAATACCAAAACCAAGCTATCAGCTGGCATCAGAGGCAGGCAGACATTTGCCGGTGACAGAGCAGCACTCTCTCAAAGTCCACCACTGAATTTTAGAGGAGCTTCGTTCCCGTATGGACCTTCTGTGAGACAATCCTGAGGCAGATGGCTCCCCAAAGCTGAAGCCATGCCCATCAGACCCAACTACACAGAGACCAGTTTAACACGTGGAGCAAGTCAAAGACTGACACTCAGACGTCTGAAGGAATGAAGTGGGTGGCTCTGCAGGGTTATACAAACAAAAACTGTACTACAAGAATCCTGTAATTGGAAGACATTTACAAACTAAGCAGCTAAACTTTCGAACCAAACTCATCAACCAATTCCCCAGCTTCAATGTGTATATATATGTGTATACACATATACACATATATATACACATTGCACATATACACATATACATATATATTATATATAACACATATTATATATTTGCATTATATATTATATAATATATATGTGTTATATAATATATACAACATACATATGTATATATACATACATATGTGTATATATACATATATATGATTAAAGTATAAAAGGGCTCTGACTAGATTATGATGGAATTCAAAAGCATTTGCTAACTTTGTTTTCTTATGGTTTCAAAATCTATGTTTGCTTACTAAGTGAAAAATACATCAGAAAAACTGATGAATTCTAATTTGGGACGGTTTTTAGACTTTTTTTTTCTTCTGACAGTCTGACAACCAAACTGTGGCTGGCCTGGAACTTGCTCTCCAAACACCTCAAACACACAGAAATTTGCTAGCCTCTGTCTCTGTGTGCTAGGATGAAAGGGATGTCCCACCAGCTCACTCGCTGTTAGACATTCTTATGGCCCTAGTGAAACGACAAGGACTTCTGACCTGATAGTTTCAACATTTCAGCTGAACTATTGAAACAAGTAACTTTAAAAGTTGAAACAGTGCTTTGACTGGAAACCTAAATGACTCTGTGTACTGCAACCTTGGCAGACAGGCAGTTCAGGCACTGAGACAAAAATCTAAATGGCAAAGAGCTACTGGGTTTAATATAAAAAAATAAAAATTCCAGCCAGCCACATAGGGAACTATTAAAAGCACTGGAATTCAACTATCAGGTAGGAACAAAATTTTAGAACTATGTTTAAATAGTCCAAATATAAACTTGGTGTTTGAACTGACTGGCAAGAGGCCACAGACATCAAGTAAGTCCACTTATCACACACACATACACACAAATTCATTCATATACTCCCTCTCAGCGCAACCTGCTCCTTAGCACCCAGCCCGTAAGGTTTTAATAGTCCACTGATAGAATGTTTAGTTAGAATCTGTTGATTCCCAAGAAGGAGTGTTACAAAGCAGCTCCGGGATTATGAGTCTATTTAGAGGTGGGTCCTTTCCGAAGAACAACGTTCAAGAACAAACATAAAACTGCTGTCACTGCTAAAGTGAGTACTTACAAACTGCATAGTGTGTACATTTAACTATGTGCCATTGGTTCTGAGAAACCACGTCGTAAACTCTAGAACCCTGAGAATCTTTCCTGGGTAACATTTTAGACATTAAAGTGCCTTTCAGACCTACTTTGTCTTTTATGCTGCACAGGGTGTAGTTTACTGTCAACTCACATGTGTGATTGTGGCCCTGCTAGCCAAACCTCATTTTGACAGTTCGGTCTACTCTAGCGATAGGCAACACAGCGACCACCTAACACCTCCCACGTAATCCCGGCTTCTGATGATTATAACTTTTTTTTTGCCTTGCCAGAAAAAATGAATCAAGCCTTGATTAGTTTACTCTGTCCAAATTCAAGAGCCCTGCAACTTAATATTTTTATTTAAAAAAAATCTCCCCTTTGTACTTCAAATAATTAGGGGTTTTTTTTTTTTTT
>NW_022196910.1:47987476-48002655 GCF_008632895.1 Mastomys coucha
AAAAAAAAAAAAAAAAAAACTCCCTAATAGTTTCCATATGATTCAAAGAAAATTCTTTTAAATCCTTATTGTTCCCACTTTAGAATTACCATACTTATCTCATAACCTACAAAGGCAGGAACAGTACTTTTTATTCAGATAGTCTGACTTGAAATAGCCCAGTGGAAAAGTTTAAGGAAAAAAAAGGGAGGGGGAGCTCTGATGCTTTTTTCCACTTGAAAAGAAATCAGAACCGGTACCTGCTCCCTGGGGTTCTGCTGGTACCTGTTTGGGCCTAAGAGCCGCCAGCCCGGTCCCGGGTGCGCCCCTGTCCCGGGGCCTGGCAACGCCTTCCCAGTTCCCACGCCCCGGCCCGTTATCCCCCGGCCTCAGCTGCGGAGAGGCCCGAGCGAGACGCGCCCTCGGAGCTGCAGCTCGCGCCCCCCGGCCACCCCACCGAGCCTCCCCCGGGACCCGCGCGGGGACGGCGGCTCAGGTTCGCGTTGGGGACGGGTAAGGTGTCAGCGCGGCGGCCGGCGGGGCGCGAGCTCTCCCGCCTGACCTCGTTCTGCGCTGTCCCTCGTTGGCGAGGCTTGTCTCCGGGGTCCGCCGGGGCTCTACGGCAGGGGGATGACTCTCGAGGCTGAGGGGCGGCGCGGGCGCTCCCGGGACGGGGGTGGGGGTGGGGGTAACACTCCGGGTCCCAGGCTGACTCGAAGGAGTCGGAGGGCCGGATGGGCGAGGCGGGGACTCACCGCGAGGCGTGGTGGCCGCGGCCACAGCTAGGCAGAGACCCAGGCAGAGCGCGACTGGGCGCGGGAGGGTCCGCCGCGCACTCCGGGGAAGACGAGCCGCCGCTGTCCGATCCCTCCTCCCTCCCGGCTCCGGGCGACAGACGGGGCGGCGGGAGGCATGACGGGAAATTCCTGGGCACGGGCGGCCGAGTCCAAATATGAGCATAGCAGACAAGCGAGGGAGGACGGCGGAGCGCGCTGGCCGCGAACGGGGCCCGCTGCCCGGGGTGCCACGGCCGCCAACTCCCGCCTCCGGCGCCGCCTCCACCGCCCCGGACCAGCCCTTCGGGAACAGCGCTTTCGCGCGTAGGCACCCCGGAGCAGAGCCCCCTGGCAGCATCCACCCGAGACCTCTACTATAAGGTCGGGGCGCCAGAGAGCTAAGGACCTGAGGGATGACGTGTCGGGGTGGTGGCGGGATTAAAAGTCCTGGCCTATACCAAAGAGCCTGAGAAGCACCAGTTAAGGTGTGAGATGGTCACTCCTGTGCCTACTGAATACCCATAATGCAGAAGACCACCGCCTGCGTTCCAGGGGTGGCACCTGATGGGGTCTCCCCCACACCCATCGTGTGTGTCACCCCACTGTGTGAGAGTGAGTGTGTGTGTGTGTGTGTGTGTGTGTGTGTGTGTGTGTGTGTTTTAGTGAGATTCAGCAAAAGGGCAGCCCCTGAACTTTTACTTGAACACCATATATGGAGTCAAAGCAGGCTGACTGGAAAAGTTTTCACTCCAGCTAAAGCTGCTTTACACCAACATTCCTCCTCACCTTTATACAGTACTCACTCATACAATCTCTCTTCCAACCCCCCTTCTCTCTCTCCCTCTCTCACACACACATACACACACACACACTTTTGTATTTATTGCACACTGTCCAAAAAGGAACTTTGATATGTACTCTAAGGATGCTACCTCTGATGACCAAAATGTCAGTCCCAGATGTTTAATTGCAGGCCAAGTGCGTGTGTACCTGACTTTTCTTTGGCACTAAACTCTACAATTAATCAGATCCAAATGACCCTCCGTCTCTCAAGACAATGAATGTAATTATGCCTTAATTACTATAATATATAACCACACACATACCCCAAACAAGTGTTTGACAGGATCGGGAGATGTGGGATGTTATACAATTACTTCTGAGCATATTAAGACGCTGAAGGGTGATTAATTGATGTCAAACATGGAAGGGGGAATGTCAAACAGATTGAGAGTGGATTATTCTAACCTGAATGAGAGGGGGATAATTTGTCCATCACGCTGCTCTTGAAGATGCTCTGTTTGAAAGTTAGTAAACCTCATTTCCAAACAAACACAATTCTGGCAAAGTAGGAAGGCCCCCAAACCAAAACACAGTGTATTTGCAATCGGCCACTTCTAAAATATCTCGTGAATTACACCCAACAGATGGGCAGATTTCACTTCATAAATTAGCAGTAATGGAGGAGCTACAGGCAGATGGCCTAAGGAACTTCAGGCTGGATGAGTTGTGATAGAGCAAAGAGTTTTAAGGCTCATTAATATTACTATCCAGCTACGTACCTGGAACACACATTCTCTGTCTCTCCCACCTTGCTGTTGAAGCTTGTATTACATAAGCAGCTAGTTTTCTCCCTCTTTTCCCCACAACACCCAGCACGGTCCTTTCCCCATGATCTAAACATTTAAAAAAAATTAAATGAGTGAAGCCATTCATAAACTTTAAATAAGAACTCTACAGGAAAGGGAAAAAGCATGTTTTGAAGGATTGTAGCAATGGTGTAACAAAGCTTAAAATATCCCTGTGCAGTGGTGGTGAGAGGCAGCATGTGGCAAAGGCAATGCAACCACAAGGCCACCCAAGTTCATGTAAGTGGGGAAACAGAGACAGGTTTGCAGGCTTCACCTGTCAGCAGTCACTCTGAATATCTGGATTAAGTATGTCAAGGCTGGAAGAAGGAAGAAACGGACTTAATGGGTGTAGAGTAAATGGCAGACTCGAAGCTAGACATTTCATACCCGATATCTTATTTGAATCCTGACAAATGCCTGCAAACTTAGCGGGTCTGCCTGTCTTGCAGTCATGAAGACCTAGGCACAGAGCCTACACCAGGAGGAGAGAGGTGCTGCTGGAATACAATGCTTGTACACATTTTCACCATGTTAACATGATCTGTTTTCTACACACACATACACACACACACACACACACACACACACACACACACACACATTCTCTCACAAGGAGCCACCTTCAAAGAGAATGTCCCTTGGGGTCTTTATAGTTTTAAGTATCTGTCAGGCACTCAGGTTACCTCAGGTACAGGACGTAAAGACTCACGTAGAAATTTGACTGGAGGCTTAGCTGGCTTGCCAGATTATCCTGCTGGGCCTTGCAGGTGTGGACAGACCTTTGATGGCTCTGCAAAGAGGAGAAAAGCACTATCCTCAGACCACGACCCCATGAGGTCTGTAACTTAACCGCTGATGTGTAAGTCACATATCCCCATGATGTTCCTCAATGCCTTTCACCATGTGCTTAGGAACAACCATCTTACTTGTTATTTTAAGCATTGCTTGATTTTAAGGAAAAAGGCCTGGTGGAACTAATCACCCACCCTGCATCCTGGGTCAATTCTCCTATGGGACAGTGGCACATGGGCAAACATTTACATTGGACCAGGAGTGTAGTGGTGCTGGACAGTTGCATTAGCTTACTCGAGTGCTATAATTCCTCTTCTAAATTAATGTGTTTGAGGTCAGAGTTTAGAAAATATAAACAAACATAAGCAACTCTTGGGCAGCAGAGCCAGGCATGGCTGGCTACAGGTCTGATGCCTTGTGTCTTTTAGAACAGAAGATTAATTTCATTTGTACTACTGCAGCTCCTCATCTAACTGCCTTCCCAGTCCTTGCCAGATGTCTCATAATCAGATACTCTACAGAGAAGAGCCTCGTCCTTCCACCACTCTGGCATGAGTCTGTCACAGAAACAGCGTAGCCTACAAGATGGACCAGAACCAGGCCATGTCTCTTAGTGGTTCGGCAGTGGCTAAGCCTAAATGGTCGCACGTGCTACAGAGCAATGTAGGTTGTACTGAAGAAATAAGTAGGAAGTGGCGGGGCATAGTGGAGCAGCTTGTAATCCTAGCACTCCGGAGGCTGAAGCTATAAGTTCAGGGTCAGGCTGGGCTAGACAGCAAGATCCCTTTTCCAAAACAAACAAACAAACAAACAAACACCCAAGAAAGAAAACAAAAATGATGAAAAATAAAAACAACCAACAAAACAACAACAACAAAAACCACAGGAAAATACTAGAACCAACATTTCTTATCTTCATACAGCCATCTGAGCTATACCCTCGCTAAGACACTATTCTCAACTCTTAATAAAATCTCCCAGGCACTGTGTGTCCGTCCCACCCCCATGCCCCAAGGAACTGGGTGGAAGCCAAGTGTGCTGCAAGTGAAGAACAGACACAATAGGACTTGCTACTCTTCAGAAGTCCCCAGCCAGATTAAGAACCCCAACTCTGGGCTTCAACTCAATGACCTTTCACATATGAACTTTCACATATGACCTTTTACATATGATTGGCTGGAGAGAATGCAACATTCCAGGGAAATTTTTCCAAACTTCTCAGATGCTGGGCTCCTATCTCAGGAAAGACAGTGTGCTGGGTCTCACTCCTGTTGAAGGCAGGGCTTTAGACAGATGGGAGTGTGTCTCCTCCCTTAGTCCACTCAAGTGGAAACAGGTTGAGAACTGTGCTCAACTCGAGAGACACAGAGTCAATACTGAAGGCTCTGACAGATGCTTACATTTTTATTTCAAATCCTCCAAAATAACACCAGGGCCGTGGCTTCTCTGGTCTTTTACCACCAAATGCTCTAAACAGGGACAGCTTGCCACAAAATCCAGGCAACTGCTAACCAGAGGGAGGAGGCTAGATTAAGATGAGCATTTTCCTTCTTTTCTAGATAAAATGGTTTGCCTGTATCTTGCGTGGCTATGTAAAGTTTAGATAGTCGAAGCCCTCCTGCTTTGTTGATTAATTCTGGGGGGGGGGTGAAGTGATTAACACACTGTCTGCTTCTTCTAGCTTTGGCTTTGCTACAGTGAGTAATCAATATTCAGCAAGAGTCTCAGGAAGAAATAAGTAACTGGCCCCAAATCAGCAAAGATGCTTGGTTTTGGCAAGACTCTACAGTGGGAAAGCAGCTAACTACCAATAAGCATTAGGAGAGCAAAGAGCGACTTCTTAACAGAATCTGCTTAGATACTGGTAAGAGACTTCTCCGTATCCTTCTTCCTTTTGGGCTGTGCCCACATACTTCTTACATTAGAAGCATGGTAACTATTGTATAATATCTAATGTCTAACCGTGTATACTCTTTCCTCAGTTTCTCTTTAACTGCAGCCTGCCTCTGGCATCTGTTTGTCAAAGCAGCTTCATTCTGAGCCCATGTGAGATGCAGCTGCTCTCAGCATCTGTGGCTCGAATTTTGGCATCATCAGATCAAGGTTGAAGTATGGATGGCTTCTACTATCTGGGATGCTGGACGAAAAAACTCCAAGCCTTAAAATGGTTATTTATAAGATGGAACATAAAGGCTTGCACCACACATACTTATTAGTCCCATGCTAGCACAGGTTAAGATAAGACCACAATAAATGTGTCTTAGTTGGTGCCCCATTGCTGTGAAGAGACACCACAAACCACAGCAACTCTTATACATAAAAACATTTAATTGGGGTTGGCTTCTAGGTTCAGAGGTTTAGCCTATTATCATGGATGGAAGCCAGGAGGTGGACAAGGTGCTGGAGCAGGAACTGAGAAGGAAGATCGAGCCATTGGGCCTGGCTTGAGCTTCTGAAACCTCAAAGCCCACCCCACAGGGGGACACTTCCTCCAACAAGGCCACACCCATGCCAACAAGGCCACATCCATGCCAACAAGGCCACATCCATGCCAACAAGGCCACACCTACTCCAGCAAGGCCACAAGTCCTAATTCTTTCAAACAATGCCATTCCCTAAAGAGAGCCTGTGGGGACCATTTTTTTTTTCATTCAAACCACCACAAAATGTCAATACAACATATTATTATTATTAATCCTTATCATTTCCTTCCAGCCTGCAATCAATACAAAACACACTTTACCTTTAAACCTTATCTGATTGGATTTCCTGTCTTAAGTGGCTCAGTTTTTTTTTTGTTTTTTTGTTTTTTTTCACAGCTCAAGGCCTTACATTGGTATTTAAAAATCACCTTTCTGGCTGGAGAGTTGGCTCAGCAGTTAAGAGCACTGACTGCTCTTCCAGAGATCCTGAGTTCAATTCCCAGCAACCACATGGTGGCTCACAACCATCTGTAATGAGATCCAATGCCCTCTTCTGGTGTGTCTGAAGACAACTACAGTGTACTCATATAAATAAATAAATCTTTAAAAATAAAATAAAATAAGATAAAAATCACCTTTCAGGAAGACGGGTCATGTTTAACAATTTTCCAACACATTTTTAAAATTTTCACTTTCTACAATATATTCAAGATTACTAACCATGATTCTTTTGAAATGTTTTAACTTCTTCAAAGTGGTCAGAAGCCTGCCATTATATTTGAATATTCAAGCTAGTTTGTAAAAACTGCTTGTCATCAAAACATATGGTGCAAACGGTTAAAAAGAAAATCTCCAAAAGAAATGTCCTCTTCCAGTCAACCGCTTATATTTGCTGAATGCTTGCTGTATACAATACACACCATAAACACAATAAAGTGGCAAAATGTTTAGTATGTTAATAAGAAAAATAAGGGGAGGGCACTTGCTAAAAGCATTTGGGAAGGAATATTGAAAGGCCCCAAGAAGTAAGGAGTCAAGTTAGGAACCATCAAGAGAGGAGGCTGCTGATCACAAGGCTGCCATGGACCACTCAGAAGCACATGTGGCAAGGTCTGTGACAGGCTGGAGAGATGGCTCAGTGGTTAAGAGCACTGACTGCTCTGCCAGAGGTACTAAGTTCAAATCCCAGCAACCACATGGTGGCTCACAACCTACCTGTAATGAGATCTGATGCCCTCTTCTGGTGTGTCTGAAGACAATTACAGTGTACTTACATATAAAAATAAATAAATATTTTCATATACAAAAAAGATCTGTGGCTGGGCCGATAGAAAGACATGTGTGGTGTGCACTGCGGCTCTGGGTGGCTTTAGGGTAAGGTGGAGAAGTTTAAGCTTGCCCTAAGGGTAGGTAGTTATTCCTATGGAAAGGTAGTATAACATATACAGAGTATGCTGTGTACATTTCTCCCTATAGAAGAATATACTGGGCTATGTGGAGATCGCCCACCCAGCCTAGGGCTCTTTCAGCAGCCACAGTTATGGCCACAGTAACAGCCTTGAGTGTATAAAACCTGAGACTCAACTGCAATGACAGGCAAAAAGTGTAACCATTCTGCCAGGCCCCTAGCCAGGTAAGGCAGTGCAAGCTGGCCCACCAAGCCCATTGGAGGTGGGGGGATGAGTACCAGCCCCACAGTAGTGTCCCAAGATGGGGAAAGCAGGCTGGCTCACAAGGAATGACTGTAGATTATGGAAGGCTAGGTGAGGTAGTGTCCCATATGCATGCCACTGCTCCCACCACTGATCTGTGTGGGAACAAATGATATTAGCTAATTTTTTTTAATCTCCTCAGCTCCTGAACTCCAAGACCAATTGGCCCTTATTGTATGGTAGTGGGCATCCAGAGACCAAGCCAACTCTCTGGGTTTTCTGTCTTTTTTTTTTTTTTTTTTAAGTTTCATTATTTAATACTATTGCATGAAAAAATTCCTAATACCAGGGGCAGGTCACCTTCCTGTAAGGTGTTGTCCAGAGAGGAGCTTGCAGTCTGACACATAACAGAAGTTATGTGGCACACCAGGAATGAGCGGTAAGTCCCTACTGCTGAAGATACCATGTGCTTCAGCAACGGCATGGAAAGATCAGGCTGAGCTCTTTCTGGAGTGAAATGGAAATTCCATCCCCAACTGGTGGCTTTTGTAGTGTTAGGAGGTGCCAGGCAGGCTGATAGGGAAGGATTGCATTAGTTACTTGTCTCTGGCTGTGATAAAATACCCAAGGCCAAAGAAATTTATAGAAAAAAGAAGTTCTTTTGGACTTAGTTTCAGAAGGTTGGACTCTATGAGGCCTGAGCAGAGGAGCTGATTTTGTTATATAGGGAGTGGGAACAGCAGCTGGGGGCTCACATAACCAACTGTAAGAAGGAAAACAAGAGACCTAACTTGAAATGGCACGAGTCTTTGGAAATCTCAAAGCCTGCTCCCAGGGATGTCTTTTCCAGTTGGGGATCACATATTCAAATGCCAGACTTATGGGAGATATTTCATTCAAACCACAACTACCAACAAACCAGACAAAATGTGCCCGCGGCAATATGCAATAGTGGCATAACTGTTAAAAGCACAACCAACTGCATTCTCATTGGTAGAGAGCACACTCTTGGAAGGGCAACTCATGTCTGGTACTGTAAGCCAGGGCGACCATTTGTAGCTGGAGACCTAAAAGGCTCCAGTGGGGAAAAGCAATTGCTATTGTTTTGTTAAACACATAAGATAGGTATCTCAAATTGCCTTTTGTGTTTATGGATATTTTTGTTTATGCCCATAGTTTACTGCAGCAGTCAGCCTTGGTCACAGAGGAAAGCTCTTTTGGTTTTTGTGGGCAGTTGTGCAACACAATTTGGCACATTGCCTCTAAGTATCTTGTAGGATAACAGCTCAGGATTCACCCATAAATGATTGAATGTTATATTCATTGAATATATTGAATATATATATTGAATATGAATGTTATATGTATATGTGTGTGTGTGTGTGTGTGTGATGTATATATTAGACAACAATACTCAGGAATCATCAATAGAAGACAGGGCAGGGAGAATGTAAGAGCCATAGAAAGGAATGGAATGTCACCCTCCTCTTTTTCCTACAAATTGAAATATCCCATCTTGGAAGGAACCTTGTATGACTCAGAAGGTAACAGATACCTGAAGACTTCGGAGGCTCACTAAGGTTTTGGATCATTTGTCTTTGGAGACAGAGTCTCATACAGCCTACGCTGGCCTTGAATTTGCTATGCAGCTGAGGATGGCTTCAAACTCCTGATCCTCCACCTCCGGTTTCCAGCTACTGTTGTTTGTTGGGATTACTGATGCATGCTACCATGTCTAATACTCGTTATTTTTTTTAAAGGTGTGTGTGTGTGTGTGTGTGTGTGTGTGTGTGTGTGTGTGTACCTGAGTGCAGGTGCCTGTGGTGGCCAGAAACAAGCATCAGACCCCTAGAGCCAGAGTTTCAGATGACTGTAAGTCTCCTGACATGGGAACTGGAATTGAACTCTGGTCCTCTGTAAGAGCAATAAGTGTTCTTAATCATCAAACCATTTCTCCAGTCATGTATGAACATTAAACTATGGCTGGGGAAGCAGAGACTCTAGCAGAGCTGCCTGCAGGGTGAACAGAAGCACCAATGATGTAACCGCTTGAGTCTGCACCCATCCACCCCAACTCTGCTTTTCTGTAGTGTGGCTGCCTGATGTGGCTGCTTTCAAGTCATCCATGCTCCTGTTAATAACCCCAACAAAGTCCTTTGTTCACAAAACTCAACTCAGGAAGAAAATTTTCTTTGGTCTGTCAGTGCTTTATCTGGGATGGATTGACATTTACTCATGTCTCCCCCAGAAAAGTCAATTACACAAATGTTTGTTATGTCTTACAGTTGGCTGTCATAAAAGCTGAGCAATAAACTTGTAAGCAGCAGCAGCAGCATTCTATTCAAGCTCTGTGGCATGTGACAGCCATGTATGACTTTGCAATTCATTGTGCTTTACTGGAATTTCATATGTATCTTGAATGAGTATCTGTCTCATCTGTTCTGTAAGATGCTAGAAGTGAAGTTAAATAAGGGGGGCTTTGAAACTACTGAGACCTGAAAAAAGTCATGCCTGAGGTCAGTTGTGTTTTTCTGGATCTGCCTTTTCCTTGAATAAGCCAACATTCTTTACATATCTTGAGGATGCTTCTGTAAGAGTCTGATACAGGGGCTGGAGAGATGTTTCAGCAGTAAGAGCATTGACTGCTCTCCCAAAAGTCCTGAATTCAACTCCTAGGAACACATTCTGCACCTACTTTGCACATGGTGGCTCACAACCATCCGTAATGGGATCTGATGCCCTCTTCTGGTGTGTCTGAAGACAGTGACAGTGTACTCACAACATAACTTTTTAAAAACCATTAAAAATTATTTTTAAAAAGTCAGATACAGATTTAGCTAGCTATTTGGGCATACATGGGTGATATAAGATGAAAGGCCTAATGATCAGAAGTGACTTTGTTGGCTGCAAATGTGGTTCAGTCAGTAAGATTCCTGTTGTGCAAGTGTGGAGATGTGAGATCAGATCCCTGGCACCTACATAAGAGCCAGGTCAGAGGCAGGCATTTGTAACCTTCATGCTGCAGGCAGGGTGGTGGAACAGACAGTAAATATCTAGCTCACTGGCCAGGGAGCCTACGTGAATCAAGTTCTAAGATCTTGAGGCCCTATCTCAAAAGTAAAGGTGGCCATGGATCCTGGTTTACAACTGACATTAACTTCTGACCTCTACATATTACACACACACACACACCAACAGTCACTTTGTAAAGAGAGAGAGAGAGAGAGAGAGATCATACTTTTGTGGAAGAGGAATGTAAAGAAAGAGGCTTCTAAGAAGCTGGAATGTGCTGCAGGCATTGGGGTGATGATAAGGAGTGTTGGGAAAGCTGCCAGGGCAGCTGTTGGAGAAACCGGAACCTAAAATGTATCAGTGAGGCTAAAAGAACAATAGAAGATACAGAGAAATATAGTTAGCAGGTATAATGCAGAATATGCAAATACACTTGGATCGTAGATACGGCACATCATTTTGAGGATGAATGTCTACAGTATTTTATGGACCATACTTATTAAACGTCCATGATGTGTCTGAACGCAGCTTTAGGTGTTCTTGGATCTCATCCATTAACTCTACAGCCATTGAGACACTCAGTAACTGCATTCTCACACCCATGTCTGTGTTTCTACTGGGTGCTTTCATTTTTCTCTAAAGACCCATCTATTTTCCAGTCAAATATGTGATTCAGTAATATTTAGCTGTATACCTTTTTTTCCCCCTTTTGAGACAGGGTCTTAGTACACCAGAGTGCTCCAGAATCCTATGAGCAGCTTTGCCTCAGCTTCCCAGTTCTGGGATTACAGCTTTGTTCTACTGAAAACCATTTGATACTGTGCTATATGGTCCATGAGGACGAGTGCGTGCGTGCGTGCGTGCGTGCGTGCGTGCGTGCGTGCGTGCGTGCGTGCGTGTGTGTGTGTGTGTGTGTGTGTGTGTGTGTGTGTGTGCACACACACACACTCAGTGTATAGGTTAATTAGCAAGGAAATGACTGACCCAGTTTCTACTGGGGACACCGACTAGGAAACAAAGACCTGAAAACCTATAGTCTTCTCCTTCATCCTCCACTTATACACAGGAAGTACACAACAGAAGTAGGAGACACTGGCAGGAACTCCTCCCTCCCCGACTCCAGAAAGCCCATGCAGCATCAGCTTCTGATTGCATAGTTTATAGTGTATGCAAGAAAAAAAAAGAAAGGTGCAGACTATGAGGCCCTTTCAGTGGAGGAGCCACTGAAATCCAAGGGAATCTATCTGATGTGGCAACGTGAAGATGCAGGTAGGGCTGTCAAAAGCGGGGACCTTTAGAAGGCTGACTCTATTTAAAATCTTAAGTAGTTCGGGGAAACCCAAACTACAGCTATAGAACCCCGATTCCTGCCTTCCCTGCTTTATAATTCCACTCTGAAATAAGGTGCAAGACTTGCTAGGACTTGGCTGCTGAATGACTCATTAGCAACAGAGAAACTTGGAAACCAACCTAAAGCCTTCCCAAAGCCTTTGCAACTCCTCAAAGTACAACCCATGTGTTAAAAATGCTGCTGGCCTTTTAAGTGGGGTTCTCGGGATTATGTAGGCTCAAGACTCATAGGGAAAACAGAGCAGAATACAACCATTAGCCACTTACCTTTGTACAGACAGGAAGGCACAATAAAAATCATTCTGGAAATATGTTCTTCTCCCAGTGATGAGTTTCAAGAACAAATATAATTGGTTCACAGTGATAGAAACATGTATCAGAACCAAAGCTCTAAAAATGTCCCAAAATATTGAGGACAAAGAACCCCTAGAGAGGCTTCTGTAATGTCCCAACTTGAGAAAACGCAGAAAGAAAGAGAGAAGGAAAGAAAGAAAGCAAGCATCTTTCACATGAGTGATATGCTCGACTAATTTCATGTTACTTCATGTTTATAAAAAGAAAAATATATTGGGAAATATATATATATATATATCATGCCATTAATACAATGAAAAAGAAACCTCTGAAAAAAATTCCAACTTTGCCTTCACAATTCCTTTGCCTCCACAGAGTACCATTTCATGTCCTGCTCTGTACTGTGGGAAGTAGACTGTCCATTTTGACCTTGCCCCTCCCCACTGCATCGACTCGACATTCGTGGAAAAAGACTGTTTGGTGATGATTTGGTTAACTCTAAGTTGATGTCACTCAGTCAGATCCTGGTACTGTCTGAAAGGCAGAACTATCTGGGCACTTTAATATCCTGAGTTCTTTCTCAGACAAAGTGACTCAAGTTCCCAGCAACTGCCCCAGCTGGCAGAAAACAAGCGCTCCACAAAGAATTCTCCGAAAACTTTGGCTTAGATTTACAGCAGTCAAAAAAACAAAAACAAAAACAAAAACAAAAACAAAACAAAACAAAAAAAGAAAAGCCAGGAAGTGGTGGCACATGCCTTTAATCCCAGCACTTGGGAGGCAGAGGCAGGTGGATTTCTGAGTTCAAGGCCAGCCTGGTCTACAGAGTGAGTTCCAGGACAGCCAGGGCTACACAGAGAAACCCTGTCTCAAGAAACAAAAAGAAAAAAAAAAAAAAGATTTACAGCAGTAGTTGCTGCTGTTATAGGTGTTCATCATTACATCCAGCTATCAGGATTGATTTTCAATGTCTAATTTCCAATTTGGGAATTTGAGGAAGGGTAAGCTTTGCTCCCTCCTTTCTTTCTTTCTTTCTTTTTTTTTTTTTTCCAGACAGGGTTTCTCTGTGTAGCTCTGGCTGTCCTGGAACTCACTCTGTAGACCAGGCTGGCCTCGAACTCAGAAATCCGCCTGCCTCTGCCTCCCAAGTGCTGGGATTACAGGTGTGCGCCACCACCGCCCGGCTTGCTCTCTCCTTTCTATATAATACTCACAACAGAGCTGGGAAGGATTAATAAAGAAAAACACATCAAAATCTAAGATACAACTTTTATAGCCTTTCCAAGACAGACTTAGTAATCCAAATAGTCAAGTCAAAGCAAAAATCTCTATCTTGGTTGTTAGCCATGAACACTACAAGCCTGCCTCCACAGCAGTTCGTTAGTAAACTGAGCTCTATGTATGCTGAATGCCAGGATTACCGTAGTCTTCAGAAGGCAGTCATTTTCTTTAAGGTTCCAACAAGCCTTAGATAACTAGGAAATCAAAGTTATCGTAATACACTTGTATTATTCCAAGTAATCAGGAACTTATGAATCTGATCTCAGGGCTAGAGAGGTGGCTCAGCGATTAAGAACACCGACTGCTCATCCAGAGGTCCTGAGTTCAATTCCAGCAACCACATGGTGGCTCACAACCATCTGTAACGGGATCCGATGCTCTCTTCTGGTGTGTCTGAAGACAGCGACAGTGTACTCACATACATAAAATAAATAAATCTCTTAAAAAAAAAGAATCTGATCTCAGAATACGATATGTATTTACTATATGAAGCGTTGGGATAGCCTAGCAGTTAAGAGCACTCACTGCTTTTTCTAGCATCCAAGTCAGGATTCCTACAGCTTAGGAACACCTGTAGCTCCAGCCCCAGGGCCTCCTATGCTCTCTTGTGGCCTGCACGAGCACTCACACCCACAGAGCATAAAACACACAAATATACAGCTTTAATAAGAGCATTCCAGAACCTATGTTATCCTGAACATGATAAAAACACACAAATGTCTGTAAACATGTTAATTATAAATTCCATATTCCTCCCATTAGTATCTACAAGAGAGGAGGTTTGATCTTATGACGAGCATTTTAAATATATTGAACTAACTTTGAGAAAACCAAGGAAAGAAGTTTTGAATATTCCATGTAACTAAAGAATAGCAGAAAAAGCAAATGGAGTTTTCCATAATCAGGTTACAAGACAACTTTTTTAAAAAAAATATTTATTTCTTTATGTATATAAGTACACTGTAGCTGTCTTCAGACACATCAGAAGAGGGCATCGGATCCCATTACAGATGGTTGTGAGCCACCATGTGGTTGCTGAGCATTGAACTCAGGACCTATGGAAGAACAGTCAGTGCTCGTAACTGCTGAGCCATCTCTCCAGCCCCTGGCAATTTTTATGTTATAAAAATTTATGTAATGTGATATTGAAGCATGGGAAGTTTAAGTATGAAACAATGCAGATCTCTTAATAATGAGTAGGAGAATGGTCAGCCTATCAGGTTCTTTGAACGTGAGTCTTGGGCTCCACAGCTCACGTGCCTGCTTATAGAAACAGCCACTCCTGCCTACTCACTGCTGGGGTCTCTCACAGCCATTGCTCTTTGTTGTCTCCTGGGAAACGATGCCACATGACTTAGCCAGGATGCCACAAGGTACGCATCCTGTGAAATGAATCTAAGACTGCTTGATGAGAAGATTATGCCAGCATCGTGCTCAGAACAACGTGGGACAGTCCAATAACACAGAACCGACTGTACACAACATGTTCCAGAGATCACACTTTCCACAACTGGTCTACTCTTGTGGGGCCAAATCCCTTCTAAATACTGACTGATACTGCCCTAGTTCCAATGACTGTCATTCTTAAAAACTGCCATACTTGGCTTCTGATCTTGATGGTGTTATACTGAGGAATGAAATTTAAATTTTGGTTATTTTACCTTTTTGAATAAGTTTTAAATATTTTAGAGAAAGCAATAAAACTAAGAAAGGATAGCAAAGTGTAGTATTCCAAAGCCAAATAAAATAAGAGAATGTACAGATAACAGAGGCGGGTCAGCAGTCAAGAACACTTGATGCTCTCCCAGAGAACCCACACAGGGCAGCTTACAACCACCTGTAACTCCAGGGATTGTGAAGCCCTCTTTTTATCTCCATGAGCACACACACACCAGGTGATGGGGCATAGACATAAATAAAATTTATTTTTTTTAAAATTTAAAGGATCCTTTAAAAAGAGAAAAGAAAAAAATGATAGTGGCTGATCAG
>NW_022196910.1:48002665-48012665 GCF_008632895.1 Mastomys coucha
ACACACATTACAAGGTTTCTGAGAGACCTCAACTGAGAAAAAATGCTTTCACCAGACTGACTCCAGGAGAGCCTATAGGGTTATTTTCTTGATTAAAGACTGAAGAGTGCGGGCAGTGGGGGCACACGCCTTTAATTCCAGCACTTGGGAGGCAGAGGCAGGTGGATTTCTGAGTTCAAGGCCAACCTGGTCTACAGAGTGAGTTCCAGGACAGCCAGGGCTACACAGCGAAATCCTGTCTCAAAAAAACTAATAATAATAATAATGATGATGACGATGATATAAAATAATAATAATAATAATAATAATAATAATAATAATAATAATAATAATAATAATACTGAAGAGTGAGGGCCCATTGCAGGCCAATAAGTAACATCCCTCCATGGACTCAACTTCCATGTCCTGCCGACTGTTCTTCCTGACTGATTACAACCCTGAGGTGAAGGACGAGACAAACCCTCTCTTCCCCACGTTGCTTTTGGCTACTGCTGTTTTACCACAGCTACTGAAAACAAACTAAGACAGTGATGAAAATGTCTTTTTTTTATTTTTAAGCTTTAGAAATTAAGCTTTAGCATTCAAATTTTTAGTAAGCCTCTTAGGGCTAAAACAGAAATCCTCAAGGTCTTTTGCAGTAGGGTTTGTTATGTGTCTTTCAGCAGACTGCTCCACTGACAGGAATTCTAGTGTGCTTACTTTTGAGAAAGAATGCATGTATGGTGAATGTCACCAGATATTTGGGAACCAGCCGTGTTATTTATTACTTTGTCAAACTTGATGAATTAGTATCAAAAAGCAAACTAACTCTATTGTGTTCCTGGATTGACGGGACTTGGCTGTGCAATGTAATTTGATGAATTAGTCAATGGGGATGAGTAATGGGAGCCCACCGTTGGCTCCTGGCCTAACCTGTGTTCAGTATATTTCTGGATTCATTCACTGGCCAATGTGCTTTGCTTATGACACCTGTGTTTCCGTTCAGTCAGCCTGTCTGGCGACTGTTCCCTTTCTAGCTGCTGCTTCCCAGTCAGGAATTTATCCCTTTCTCCTCCTCTGCAACTGAGATTTCATTTCAAAATGAAGCACTGAAGAGCTGATACATTTTCAAGCTTCTCTCCTGTGTGAACAATATGAAGGACCACAACGAAAAAAATTTAAACTAATTCCTACTACAAGTAGCCTCAGCTTAGGAACAGTAACAGGAATTCGCTGCAATGGGTGATTTTCAAAATTATTTTATTGTCTTGTCAACAGTACGAACAACTGTAACACTGTTTCACTTGCCTCAAGTCACAGAGCGGTTTGGGGCAAAACTGAAATGAAAACACTCTTTCAATCAAAGGGCCCAGCCCTCCATTGTCTCCTGTCTCTCCAAACAGGGATCTGGGGAGTATTGGAAGGCTTCATATACCTGCTAACACTAACAACTAATGCCAAAATAAACACTGCCCCTTCCCAAAGTGCTGAGATGATTAAACTCTAAACTCTGAGCTTCATTACCCAAGATTGGCCCTGATTCAAGAAAAACTAGCAGAAGAGACCAATTCTAACAAAAGGAGAGGCAATTACAGCAATGAACATACGGCTCACTCGAAGTTCCGTAAATAAACACGAAACTCAACAGATCGCTTTCCACAGCTAATTTTGAAATATTTCCTGCCCAGTGTTATGCGAATATGCCATTCATTCTTGACAGCTTCTCACTTTTTAACAACTGTGGTCGGGAATTACACACTGAAGTCAACAGTGTTGTCAGTAACAAAAATAAACTGCTGTTGCCTGTGTGTGCGTGAAGGGCTACCTCGGCCAGGACCCCGATGCCTCTGCTTCCAGAGGGAACAGGCAGCTTCACGTGACCCAAACTCCCTTGGCCTGGAGGCTTCTGGAGGACACTGGCTGTGGGACCTGGAACACAACTTGGATGAGGGCCAGCTCTTCTCTCCCCTCCTAGTCTCATTTACTCTAACAAAGCCTGCTCTAGCTCTGTCAGGCAGGCTATTCTTGAGATTCTACACCCTGGGTATCATTCTGATTTTCTTTCCTAAGTATCAGACAAAATAATGGAGCCACTTCCAATTGACAGTGTCCTCCATGATGTGTTTCAGAGGTAATGTGAATACGTTAAGTATGACACATGACATGATTTTTATACTTTTCAAATACTCTTCAAAACATTTCCGTAATCTTCCTATCATCTGATAATCTCTTAAAATTCTCCACATGCTGGAGATGGATCAGTGGTTAGAGGTACTTGCTGCTCTACCAGAGGACCCAAGTTTGAGTCTTCTCAAATGACTCCATAGAAAACAAACAGTTTTGACAGTGATGAAAATGACTTTTTTTTAAGCTTTAGAAAAAGAAAATCAGAGCATTTAAAATATTAGTAAGTCCCTTATGGCTAAAACAAATACAGGGAGTCCTGAGAAGATGACAACAGAGAGTAGAAATACTTCTCCACATATTAAACTAATTACTATTTTTTTAAAGATTTTTTTTTTTTTATTATATCTAAGAACACTGTACTTAACTCCATAAACCTAAAGCCTGGTTGTGATATCAAACCACTTTTAAAAATCATACTTCAGCACAAGCCTTTAATCTCAGCACTTAGGAGGCAGAGACAGGCAGATTTCTGAGTTCAAGGCCAGCCTGGTCTACTGAGTGAGATCCAGGACAGCCAGGGCTATACAGAGAAACCCTGTCTCAAAAAAACAACAACAATAAAAACCACTTCAGAGGCTGGAGAGATTGGTTTGGTGGGTAAGAGCACACATTGCTCCTTATGAGATCCAGGGCAAACTGCATGGTGGCCCACAGCCTCCTAACAACAGTTCAGGGGGATCTGATGCCCTCTCCTGTACAATGCGGGTACAAGGCAAACACATGGTACACAGACATACATGTAAGCAAAACACTCCTACACGTAAAACTAAATTAATCACAGGTCTTTTATCAGGCAGCTCACAGTGGTGACCTGCAACTCCAGCCCCAAGGGATCTAGTGCTCTCTTCTGGCCATCTCAGAAACCTGCACACATACTCACACTGACATACTTTATTTACATACATTTTAAAAATTATATATAAGCTACTGTTAAGACACGCCGTGGAGTCAGGAGAGGGAAAAATTTGGGAAAAAAAAAAAACCGCACACACACACCATGGGACTCTCTTAGGTGTATCCACTCTGAGCACTTACTAATGCCTATACTTAAATGTTAAAAAATAAACCTTACACTGGCACATATTCTGAAATTCTTCTCTGCCACACAGTCAAGAATGTAGGCTTCACTGACTAGAAGTCTGAGAACTCACTTGGCCATGGCAGGCAGCAGTGTGGAGCTGTCTGTCTGTCTCCTACTCACTGCTACTGACAACTCCCACACCTTAGAGGTATTGGGCTGTCAACATCATCTTGTTACAACAAACTCAAGGGTCTAAGCCATTTCTAAAGAGACACTTTCAGGAGACACAGGCCCTGACTCTAATACCACAGCTTGAACATTAAGGCCTTGTTTTTATTTTTTGAAAGTAAAAACTTAAAACAAAATAAAAAGTACCTTTCTCACTAGTTTTATAAGACACCATCATATATTGAATTCTTATATACCAGAATGTCCTTAAAATGCAAATGTTTATCAACTATATTACCTCAGTTACTTGGTTATTAATACATTACATACAAAACTGTTTTTCAGAAAGTCACTTGATATTCTCTGCTTCACAGTGCCTACCATCTATTCTGGCCTACTGGTCCAATGTGTTTCCCAGTGTCTTGCAAATTGTCATTCAACAATATAAATGCAATGAAGACACCCCATAAAATTGAGTTCCAAGCCTCTTAAAATAGTTAAGATCTCAGGAAGCCAATAAAACCTGCTCAAAAGCCAAGCACGGCCAAAGACTATGGCAGAGTTAGTCCAGTCAGGAAAGGGGAGTTGACAAGGACAAGGGTGGAGCTGGAGAACATAAAAGGCATGCCTAGAGACAACCTTGTACAAGACCAGATACGGTCTGGGATAACTCTTCAAAAATTGCTCTGATTTTGGAAAAGGAATCAAATGTTGGAAATTATAGACTTCTGTAAGTTAACATTATAATCTAATTTCATGTATGTTTTGTGTGTGTGTGTGTATGTAATTTGACCTGGTTAAGGTGGACTTAAGTGACTTCAAGTGTCTGTTAAGCTAAAATGAGGCTTGACATCAATGAAGGCATTTATTTTTTCCCTTTATCTGCAGTATGTTTAATTAAATTTATTTAATTAGCTCTATTATCTAGTAGGGGCAGTCTACTATTATTAATCGTATTTCAACTTAAAAATCCTATGTTTCTCCTTCATTCTTCCAGTTGATATTCTAGATTTTCATTTAAAATCCCCAGATACTAACCCATGCCTGTAGGAGCTTTACTAGAATTGTTAACCCTGTAAAGGAAGAATCAGTTCATTTGTCATATTTACTCTATCAAGGGAAGTCTTTGTTTTCCTTGAGCACCCTCAGAAAAGCTTCTCACACATCGTTCTACATTTCTTGTTGGATCTATTCCCAGGATGTGTATCTGTCTCCCAAATCACCATCCAAACTGTAACAGCCCCACATAAACATGTGGGCACAACACTGAGAACAGAATACTATTTCCCTAAAGGCAGAGCATGAATTTTGATTAAGGGGACCACAAGGAACAGTTTAACAACTTATTTCCAGGGACATAATAACATAAAAGTCTGAATAAATCTCATAAAACTAGATTAAACATTAAATATTAACTTTTAACATAAGTTGCTGATCTAGTAAAGGACATCCAGAAGCTAGGAGAAACACAAAAGGGCCCATCAGTGACTTGGTCACTGGGGAGGGGAGAAGCTGATGGGGAGGGAAGGAGGGAAGCTGATGGGGAGGGAGGGAAGCTGATGGGGAGAGAAGCTGATGGGGGGGAAGCTGAGGGGGAGGGAGGGAAGCTGAAAGAGAGGGAGGGAAGCTGAGGGAGAGGGAGGGAAGCTGATGGGGAGGGAGGGAAGCTGATGAGGAGGGAGGGAAGCTGAAGGGGAGGGAGGGAAGCTAGTGGGGAGGGAGGGAAGCTGAAGGGGAGTGGGAAGCTGAAACACTTTGAGATGAACAAAAAGGGAGCTACAGTATCCAAAATTCACAGAGGGCAACTGAAACAATGTTTGGAAAGAAATGTATAGCCTTTAAAGTTTATGATAAAACAGTAAGACTTCAGATCAGTAGTCAAAACATAATACCTGAAGACACTAGAACACAGTAACAACAACAAAACCCCAGCAAGCAGAGCAACTGACTAGGGTGGAAACTAACGATAAAAAATAGAAACATAAAACATAACAAAAACCGGGTTTTGGGGAGGGTCAACAAGGTAGACTGGCAAGGGAAAGAAATCGAAGACTCAAATTGAGAAAATGATGTCTTAGGGGCCATTACAGAAATAGAGCTACAAGGGACCATGTGGACACTCCACATGCATCAACCGGATGAGAAGGAAATGGAAATTCTTAGTAGGATGCAACTTACTGAATCTGACTAAGAAGAAACATCTGAGTTGAAGCAACCAATAAGAAAAATGATTTAGTAATAATAATAAAACCACAAATTCTCTGACCTGATGCCTGTGGTGGTAAGCCCTACCAAACTTCACAGCTATTCCAAAAAGATGAAAAGAGCATTTATTTACCTCATTCTGGGACTAGTCTTATCCCAATCCCAAAACCAGATGAGACCTTACAAGAAAACTCCAGTCTGTTATGAATGCAGATGCTAAAGTCCCCAACAAATACTATCAGACCAACCTCACCAACACAGACAAAAAGGGATTACAATCCGCAATCTTCATTCTCAATGGATTAAAAGACAAAAATCACATCAGGTTAATAGACAAAGAAAAACATCTGATAACATCCAAATAGATTCCCTGCAAAAGCAAGTGAAAAACTAGAAACTGAACCTCAAATTGACAAACTCAAATTAGAAAACACCATGAGATAAATACAAATACACTCCCTGCAGATATCTTGATGAGAGACAAGTATGGGAGGGACTGGAACCTTTGGTGGGTGGGTCTAAGAGGACCTTTCACTGGGGTTACACTTTTTTTAAAAAAAAAAAGATTTATTTTATTTATTTTATGTGTATGAGTACACTGTAGCTGTACAGATGGCCACGAGCCATCATGTGTGTGGCTGCTGGGAATTGAACTCAGGACCTCTGCCGGCTCACTCCAACCCCACTTGCTCCAGCATAATTCACTGTAACTGTCTTAAGATGCACCAGAAGAGGGCGTCGGATCTCATTACATTACAGGTGGTTGTGAGCCACCATGTGGTTGCTGGGATCCGAACTCAGGACCTTCGGAAGAACAGTCAGTGCTCTTACCCGCTGAGCCATCTCGCCAGCCCCGGAGTTACACTGTTGAAGATGATGGTGGAACTAGCTCCCTCTTCTGGTTCTCTTAATTTTGTCTTCTGGCTCCTATGGCCAGGAGCTTGACATGTAATGAGCCCCATCATCAGGCACCATTCTTGCCAAAGGTTCATGTTTATGAGACCACTCCATCTTGGACTTGAACCTCTAGCTCTATGAATTAAAGTAAACTCATGCTAATTGCATTAGGTATTTTGTTATGGCTACAGGAAGGCAACTCGGCACGTACTTAGTAATGGAATATCTGCAGCTTACATGGCAGGGCTCCTCTTTCTATTGTCCTCCACAATGGTGAGGACGATAAACATTCCCATCAACTGTGCGCAGGGTTTTCGTTTCTCCACACACTTGCAATACTTGTTACTTCCAAAAAGGCTCAGCACACTTTACTGACTTTAATTTGCAATTCCCTAGTGGTTATTCTTTTTAACATACTGGTTCGTCATTAGAAGTAACTAGGACTGGAGAGATGGCTCTGTGGTTAAGAGCACTGACTGCTCTTCCAAAGGTCCTGAGTTCAATTCCCAGCAAACACATGGTGGCTCACAACCATCTGTAATGGAATCCGATGCAGTCTTCTGGTGTGTCTGAAGACAGCTACAGTGTACTCAAAATATATACATTTTTAGGAAAAAAAAAAGCAGCCTGGCAGTGGTGGCGCATGCCTTTAATCCTAGCGCTCAGGAGGCAGAGGCAGGTGAATTTCTGAGTTCGAGGCCAGCCTGGTCTACAGAGTGAGTTCCAGGACAGCCAGGGCTATACAGAGAAACCCTGTTTCAAAAAACCAAAAAAAAAAAAAGAAAAAAGAAAAAGAAAAAAAAAAAAAGCGGGAGAGAGAGAAAGAGGGAGAGGGAGAGAGGGATAGAGGGAGGGAATAAGGGAGAGGGAGGTAGGTATCTATTCCTATTTTTACCTCAGTTCTTTATCAGGATATGTGTTTGCCAGATTTTACATGAATTCCTTATATATTTTGGGTATTAACATCTTATACAAAATATACAGTTTGAGCTGAGCATGTTACACACCTTTCCATCCTAGCATTAGGGAGGCTGAGACAAAAAGACAGTCAATCTGGGGCTAGTTTCGAGTACACAGCAAACTTCTGGGCTATAGGATATTTGTTTACCCTAGGGTGCATACAAACCAAATGAGTGCGCACACTCCCCTTCTACTCCACTTTTGCTTATACAGCAGCTTTGTAGTTTCCTGCAATCATCTCAGTACTCTCATGATTGTTTCCTTAGCTTTGTGCGATTGTCTCAGTGTACTTTCATGACTGTTTCCTTAGCTTCGTGTGATTGCCTCAGTGTACTGTCAGGATTAGAAAGAATAGGAAGAGGACAATGAGGGTAATTGGGTGAAGATACTTTATACACACACACATAAATAAAATACCATAATGAAGCCCATTATATGTTTAATTAATAAATGCTAATAAATTGTTTAAAGATGCTGAAAATGGATGTTTACAATGAACTCGTCACCTGGGCATGGTGGCTCACCCCTGTGACCTTGGCACTTGGAAGGCTGTAAGGCAGGAGGAGTCTACAAGTCTGAGGCCAGCCCAGGCTACACAGTGACATCTCCATCTCAAAACAGTAAAAACATCAAACTTTATGACTCTCATCCTTAAACACACATCCAACCATAGATCCTTAGATAAAAGAGATTTAAAGACACTACTATGACTTGTAAAAAGAAAGACACACGACACTTTACATGTTTCTTTAAAACAAAGACGCTTGTTTTTAAAAAACCTAATAAAATTTTAATTAGAATGTTTTCCTTCTTTTTTTAAACAGAACAAGAAACAAATTACATCAAAGCAGAGCTTTTCAAATACCTAATTATTATACACATTCCCATCTGTCTTACAGGGAGGACTCTTGGTCGGTTTAAGAGTTCCAGGTAAAATAAGCTGCATAATAGTATATATTACAGTAATAAATGTACAATGTTTACATGAGATATATCTTAGAAGCACAAAAAGATGCATCCGCATCAGAAGGTGACTGTTTAAATGCCACAACTATATTTTACATTCACTCTTGCAACAGGTTACAAGATTGTGTCACTAAGCTCAAATAAATCACTATGATGCACATAAAATACAGAAAGATTGGTTACTTTATATATTATATATATATATTTATATTTTAACACATTCGCATCTGAGACATAGATTGAGAATTTAAAATTTATTCTCTTCTGATAACAAATCATTTATTCTTCATAAACATGGTGCCCACAAAAGCACACAGGTAAGGCACAGGGGTTTTCTGTTACAGAATAGTGTGCATCATGTTTACTTAACCAGAAAACGTGCATTATCTGTGCAAGTTCATGCTGCAAACCCAACACATATACAACAAAAAGAAAACTGAACTTAAAATAAAAATTAAGATTCTTGTAATTCCAGCTGTTTCACATCTTCACTTGGACCAACAATGATCTATCCAGCAGGTTATTTTTCAAAAAGCCAATTTTTAGGTTACAAGTAAACCCTGATCCGTAACTATTTTGATCTGAAATCATAAACAGTAATAAAGTAGCTTTACTGAAATAAACACTGAGGCACAAACCAACGGTCATTTGTGCACGATCTACACTGCAGACTTGCATGGCCCAACATTCCAAGGAAAATTTGTCTAGTACATTTTGCTGCAACAATGCACCCTGTTTTACACTGGACATAGAACAGGAGCTAACATTTCTTTAAGCTATAAACAGACTGGGAAATGACATTAATCCCTTTAGTTCTGCCATAGTCCCAGTATTTATAATAAATACAGCTTTTCACAAAATATTTTCCAGTATCTGCCAATCGCTTCTTTATTGCTCACAAATTTGAACTCATTACAGCTGGTGCCAGAACTTCCACACAAAACCATACTCAGGTATTTTTATATAAAATCTATAAAAGATATTTTAAACATGTATCTAATACTTCCAGGTATTAGGCTGCTTGATCATCTATGACTATACAGCCATATGTATATATCTGTGTGGATATGTACATATGTACATAAGCACACAGCTACGAACGAACACACACACACACACACACACACACACACACACACACACACATATACAGATTAGATTATGAATAAAATAGAAAGCTTATTTTACTGCTAATGCAGACATTCTCACAAAACAAGGCTTTCACTACCATCAGCATTTACACATATATACAAAGGCCAATGTAAGCACATGTACACCCACTTACACGTGTACGTAACCATTAAAACCAATTAAGTTTCCCCATATTCCAGCTGCAGCAAATGAACCTTTTACAAGCAATAGAAACCTAAGGTTAAAGTGGGAAATGAACAGTTTTGCCACAATAGCCTGTAAGGAACTATGCAGCTTACTGTATACAAAAATTCACATTAGTTCACAAATTATGGAAATACAAAAAAAAAAGCTGCTTTGCCATGCTCTTATGTGGTCATCTGAACACTTCTTGGTGCAAAAATATAACCACCAGCTCTGAACCGCTTAATATCAAGTCAGTGCTCCTCATGCACAACTTCAAATGCACTGGCTTAACTGAGCTTC
>NW_022196910.1:48016874-48040999 GCF_008632895.1 Mastomys coucha
ACTCACCACTAAACTGGGTTAAATGTACACTGCTAAGTTTTCTGTACATAAATATAATTTTAAAAATATATTCCACAAATTTATTATGCTTTTAATGAGCCAATTCCTGTGTTAAAGTGAATTAAGATAGTCATTAATATCTGGAATCAAGTTTGGTGGGAGAAACAGACAACTGATGGTTATCTTCCAGGGATTAGAGTTGTGATAAATGGAGAAGACTTTACAATAACATCTCCTCATTGGTGTAAGATATGATTTCCCCAAGGAAGTAAAACTGACCCTGAGAGCTAAGGAATAAATTAAAGCAGTGGGGAAGGTAAGTGCACAGGACATCTCAGGTGGAGATGAGCTTTGTACACAGCCCTATGACAAGAAAGGAAAAGGCAGATTTAAGTAACTACAAGTCCATCAGTGTAGGCTGCAATAGACTAGAAAGATGAGCCCAGAAAAGAAGTCAGATTCTTCAAGACTGTGCTGGCTGCAGGAAAGTATCCCAATAATGACCTAGGAGTAATACAAACCCATACAAATGTTTCAAGTATGAAACACATGACAAGGTCTATCTTTAATATTGAAACAAAATTAAAGTAACTGTGTGGAAAGTCACTTAGGCAAAGTGAACTTAGGACTAGTCAGGTTTTTTGTGGTGCACAGGGGATATGGCAATCATGTGGATCAGTCAAATCAGATGTAACCTGTGCTATCAGAGATAAAGATTGAGGCTAACCTCCAGGAATACAGCAGAGCAGAATGAGGAAGAGTGCTACCACCTAGACCAGGAATATTTAAGAGAAATTAATGTTCGGAAGAATAAGCTCACATTCACATTATGTGTAGTGCTCAGTGGCACACATACAAGACACCAACATGAGAAATGTTGTATGTAAACAAGACAGCCACAGCATGAGAAAATAAATAAAAATGAGAAGACAGTGCTGAAGAAGGGCAGCATCTAGAAGCCCAAGAAGAGATGAAAAGGTAGAGCAGGGAGCGGAGGGCACAGGATACAACCACATGACTGGAAAAGAAGACCAGAGCAGGAGAGAAGCCAGGGAAGAGGTGTGACTGTCAAAGCCCATAGGAAAACTTGATGGAGACTCAGGTTAGCCACGGGAAATAAGTAATTCTGTTTCCAGTTTCATAGGGCTCTTTAGCAGGTAACTTTCCAAGGAAAATTTGTTCTTAGCATTTGAAACAGTACATCACTTTTAAAACTGAAAACAGAGGCTGGAGAGATGGCTCAGTGGTTAAGAGCACTGACTGCTCTTCAGAAGGTCCTGAATTCAATTCCCAGTAACCACATGGTGGCTCACAACAATCTGTAATGAGATTTGATGCCCTCTTCTGGTGTGTCTGAAGACAGCTACAGTGTACTTATGTATAATACTTTTGTATAACAGCATTGGGCCTGAGCGAGCAGTGCCAACAGAAAGGAGCAGAGGCTCTAAAAAAATCAATTCCCAACTACCACATGAAGGCTCACAACCATCTGTATAGCTACAGTGTATTCACATACATTAAATAAGTAAATAAATAAATAGATAGATAAAATAAAAATAAAACTGAAAACATTTTTGTATGATATATTCTGATTATCATTTCCCTCCTTCAACTTCTCTAAGATCTTCTCCACCTCCCTCAAATCCATAATTAAAGTCTATTTAAGCTTTAAAAAGTAAAATTAGAAGGAAAAAATAGCAATTCTAAAACATGTTACTTACCTTTTCTACAAATACTATGCTTAGCAAAAATTAATAAGCAAGATTTGGTATGTGACTTGGTAGGAAAGAGGATTACTATTCATAACTCCCTTATAGACTGTTTTACATACACATTTCTCCTGTATAGTAAAGATAAAGGCACACAAGGCAGCCAATCTTCAAAACTCCTTATATATTTTACTCTATCTGCTCTGAAACTACACATACTATTAAAAAAAGCATGTAATAACAGCTACAAAAGACACTTGGAAGAGGAGAGAGAGATTCAGGCAAAGGGTTCTTAGTGAGAAACAAGAGAAAGGCAATCACAACTGGAAAGCAGGCTATTGAGGTCATGGCTCCAGAGGCACACTTGAAGTATCCTGAATATACATTAACAATGCTTGTGATAACACAATAATGATCCCATGCATCCACAAGAAGAATGCAGTTAGAGCCACAGTACTAAGGTGCTTTGTTAAACAAAAAAGGCAAGATCAAAAAAACATTGGTCTTTATTGTTGTAGACAAAATGGTTCTGTTCTAACAAGAGTTGAAAAGGAACCTTTACATCACATATTTTCAAACTACATTGCTTCAATTAAACATATATCATATATTTTCAAAAATTAGAAAATCCTTGGTTTTGCTTAAAACTTAACTGCGTACCTTGACCTTGCCATACTTTAGAGGGTATAACTAATGTCTTGTCACAAGCTGCAGAAGGCTGGATCCACCGCCAAACGAGAAAGTCTGCACCGCCTACTCTTCGAGTCTCCGTACGCACTCTAGATTCATTAGCAGCAAGGAAGTCAACAGCTCTATCCCAGACTTTCTTCATCTTTTTCCTATCACACAAACCAAACAACAAATTTCATCTTGGCTTCTCATCTTATTGGAAAGTTAGTAACTGAAGTAATGGTCACTGTCAGCAGCTGCTCTTCACTGCAGATGAAGGTGTGCAACTAGATTTAGGAACCATCCCTTGCCAAATATGTAACTATGGATTTTTTTTTTCATTTTCAAAAGTCAGATTTTAGCATTCATTTAGAAAGCTTCAGTAATAGCGACCGGCCTCAGTACTTAATATTACTACAATAGTAATTAGCCTCTTCTGTTTCAGTACAATTCTCATTGTCCTGAGGGATAAAGAAGGCTGACAAGCAAGAATAAAAACATGCAGGAACAAGAATGAGCTATAAACTAGCTGGCTTACTATATATACACTGAGATCAGGAGGAGACTAGAACTACCACTGAGAGGAGAGCATGAAGTACTTTAAAAATTCTATCCAGTCAAGTAGGTCTAGTTGAGAGGAGTCACAATTTTTAATAAAATCCAAGTCTCCCACAGATATCTGACATTCTGAAGTACATTCTGACTTCAATTCATGTTGATTTACACACCTGTCATGTGGCTGTATTAAGGAATCTCGAACATGTGGAATAGGCATGTAAGGCTGTAAATCTTTAGTTTCCTGGCAAGCTTCATTATGACTTCGTAAAACATCTGAAAATAAATCAACAACAACTTTACAAGTAAATCAACTGCTAACAACTATGTTGCAGCTTTATCATATAGTGACTGTTATACAAACAGTTTAGGACTTTATAAATTCCATACCTATAATCTTTACTACCATATCATACATCTGCCTTGTTTCCTCTTCCTCCTTAGTCCAGCGGTATTTCATGTAACGGAGAACAACACAGACCATCACCACACCTGCAACATTCAGGGTTCGAGTTAAGACTGTGCTCAGTAATAGTCAGCAACATGATAGCTACTAACAGTGACCCTCTCCCCCAGCCTCAGAGAATAATGGAGATTTGATTTTAACAGCATAATAAAGCTATACTTAGAAAAACTTATTAAGTATTTTCCCAAACTGTCATCCCTCTTTAAAACAAGTCTTCCATTATAATTGAGTATTTAAATCCTTATTATTAAAAATAAAAAGTAACTGTTTCAGACTTTTCTCCATTCAGTACTAAACTACTCAAAA
Organism: Mastomys coucha; assembly: GCF_008632895.1. NCBI lineage: Eukaryota > Metazoa > Chordata > Mammalia > Rodentia > Muridae > Mastomys > Mastomys coucha. The sequence continues at coordinate 48,020,580 of NW_022196910.1, forward strand.
AGTGAGTTTTATTAAATATACTAAATATTAAATAAATTGAATTATGTTTAGAGCGCTAACAAAAGAAAACAGAAAAGAATAATTTCATAAAAATGTCCAAGAACCTAAGTTTAAAAAATTATTTCGCATGGATAACATTTTAAACCAAAAATTTAAGGGCTTATTTTATTTAAAAATAAGCTCAAACTTAGCCAGATATGATGGTACATCACTTTAATCCCAGCACTCAGGAGGCACAGTGACTAAGTTCAGGCCAGACTAGTCTACAAAGTGAATTCCAGGACAGCCAAGGCTACACAATGAAACCCTGTCTCAAAAAAAAAAAAAAAAAAAAAAAAAAAAAAAAAAAAAAAAAAAAAAAAAAAAAAATCAATAAAGAGGGGTATTGGGAGGACGAAAGCTCAAGTTCAGTATTTTCCACTCTGCTTTCTTACAAGGAGGTTTCTACACACATCCTACTATACGCGTTCCTTCTATGACATTCTCATGACAAACTTTTCTCTTTCTTCTTAGGCTATCATTTTTCTAAGTCCTTGGGTCCACAATAGCCATAAATACCCCCAACTTTGCTGTTATTGTTTAAGCATGAAGATGTGTCCTCATACAGCCTGGGTCCACAGTGAGACCTAGCTGGAGGAAACAAGTCACTGGTGCAGGACTTTAGGGACACTTGCCTCTGGCCACTCTCTCCTCTCTGCTTCCAGGCCATCATGCTATCTGCTCTACCAACCCTCCTCTCATGATGGACTAGCAACTCTCAGCTGTGAGCTAAAATACACCTTTCTTGCTGACAGTTATCTCTGTCAGGTATCTGGTCACAGTCACACAAAAGTAAACTAAAAACTTAGTAACAACTCCCAGAAGATGTCATTTCCAACACTGTCAACAAAAGTAGGGAGTAAGCTCTCGGCTCTGGCATTCCGTGAAAGCAGTGAACTTCTTTCTTACCTAAACATAACAACAATAGCCTATGGGTCACAGTAATGAAAGCACGCCGGAAACGGCACCAGAATGACATCTGGGGTCTGGTGGACTGTAAAAACTGCACATCAGTTACATTTGCCAGGTCTTCCTCTGGCCCATAACCAACACACCTATTTAAAAACAATTAAGGTAGAGATTAAAATTTAAAAAATGACTTCTTACAATATGAAATCATCAAAGTGTAAATCAAATCCTGTACCTTATTCCAACATCTTTCCCATTTTTAAAAATCCACAGCAATGAAGTATTAAATACATCTTCATACTCAGGACCTAAATTCTAACAAGAAAAATAGAGAACCATTCTCAATAGTCCTATGTAAACTGTCACATAAATAACATGTGTTGTTTTTATTTTAACCACATAAACAAAGTAATAAAAACATATAACTCAGTACTAAAGAAGAAACAAAGGAAAGCCACCACCTTCTCAAGATTCCAATATAACCACTATTAATACTCTGCTATGCTCTCTGGTCTTATAGTTACAGATTTTAGTTATTTGTTAAGTTTATTTTCAAATATCATTGTGATAATAAATTAATTTTACCCTTTATAAATGGAACAGTATTTTCAAATAAGCAAATGGCAAATTACTGAGACTTGATTAAAATGTTCAACAAGTGAAACCATTAAGCCCATAAGCTCAAAAATGTTGACCATAACTAAATATAAATTCAAGCTTTCAAGTGAAAAAGTATATATTAGAAAAACTCACACTTGTCACTTATGACTATAAGTTCACACAGTACTTAAAGACTTTTCATATATTGATATGACATTAACCTCTTTGGTTACAGTGACTTTGATACAGTGTAACAGAAAGATGTTAGCAACTCAGTACACTAGTATTTTTCAACCTATTTTTTGCAGACATTAATCACACACAGGTAAAAGACCCATTCAGTCCAAGACAGACCCAAGAACTTTAGGAAACAGAATACAAAACTTCACTGACAGTGTCAACTACTGCTTTTTAACCTTACCACTTGGGCTAGGGTGGTGGTTCAGAGGGCAGGGGAGCCTGAGATAGGGATGAGGAGCAGAGTTCAGATACTCAGCATCCATACAAAGGCTAGGAATACTAACATACACAGGTAACCCCAACACCTAGGAGTCTAGGGGGAGTAGGGATGGAGGCAAATGTTGGGGCACCAAGACCAGCCAATTTAGTCAGAACACCAAACCCCATCTTCAGTGAGAGACATGGTCTCCAAATAGAAATTGGAAAGGGAGGAAGATATTCAACATCCACACAATTGACACACACACCACACACTACTACTACTACTGCTGCTGCTGCTGCTGCTGCTGCTGCTTATCAGCAACTATCTGAAAACCTTCTTTAAATATCTTGCAGAACTATATATTTATATATATTCATGTGAGACTGTATTTTCTTTTCTTTCTTTTTTTTTTTTCTTTTTGGTTTTTCAAGACAGGGTTTCTCTGTGTAGCCCTGGCTGTCCTGGAACTCACTCTGTAGACCAGGCTGGCCTCGAACTCAAAAATCCACCTGCCTCTGCCTCCCAGGTGCTGGGATTAAAGGCGTGCGTCACCACTGCCTGGCAGAGGCTGTATTTTCTTGACATGCTTCAAGTATAACACCATTATACTACACTGAACACAAAAAAGAATCTGGTTTCCTCTTAATAAGTCAGACACTAAAAGCTTTAGTTGAACAACCTGACAACTGGAGTTTGGTCTTCAGAGGCTATATAAAAAGCTAGATGTAGTGGGTACATTTATGATGGAAACACTACTGTAATATAAGGCAGAGACAGCAGACCTACAGGAAGGAAGTGGGCCAGCTAGGCTGCAGTATGCAGGGCAGGCAGCAGAGACCAGGTGAACAGCACTCCAAGTCACCTTCTTACCTCCACTCCTGTGCCTGCCCTGGCACTTAAGTATACACGCACGCACACACACACAGGCACTTCAGTTTATAAGTATTTTTGCCATATAGAAAGTTCATTATTAATATTAAAATCATGTTCTACAAACATCAAAAAATCAAGTATAATTAAAAGAAATAAATTATATTTTAAAAAAGAAAGCTCATTATTTCAAGTGACCAGTTTTAAGTGTTTTCAGTTTTAATTAGTGTACACTAACACATTTACCACATCAGCCAGCCAGTCACACCCACACAGCAAGACCTTGCCTGAAAAAAGAAAATATCCCAAGAATATAAATTTACATATAAACATACAAATATATATGCACTTTTTTTCACAAATAAAAGCAATTTAAGGTCCTAAAAATTATAGAAAATCCAAAAGCTTAATAATTGGTAGGGATGGGCAGGGTATGTTTGTTTTTAATTGTATGTGTTGTGTGCATATGTATACGGGGGGGATATGTGGGTGCATATATGGGTATGTGCCTGTGCATGTAAAAACCAAAGGTTGACACTAGTGTTCCTCAATGGCTTTCCTCCCTTTATTTTCTGAGACAGGGTTTCTCAGTAAACCTGACATTCACTGACTATTAGACGGAATAAGCAATGAACTTCCCCGTGCCATTGTTTTTACTTGGCCCTCTTCCCTACCGCAAAGCACTGGGATCCCAGGCAGGAGCCACTGTGCCCTGTTTTGAATGTGGATCTGGTCCCCATGCTTGTATAGCAGGTACTTTTCCTCCTGAGCCATCCCGTGGCCTGAGTGCACACTTAAACCAGAATAACCAAAGTCACAATGCATGACACTGCATCGTATATACTATTTAATATAATTACATTTATCATGGAAAAAGTGTCTCAATACATACAGGAAAACTCCTTTTTTTAGGCAATCTGTATCCACTGTATGTGTATTTTGTACTTTAATCAACTCTATTAATCAATATATAGAGAATATCCAAACATTGTTATTTACTTTTCTTCCTCTGGTACTAGGGATCAAAAAGTGGGGCCTTCTACATGTTGGGCAAGCCAATCTATCACTGTTCACTCAAACCCTATTCAATTTCTTAAACATATTTTACCTTTTTTAAAAAATCTGTTTATCTTAATACAATATATATTCAACCATGATCCACAACACACCAGCTATTTTGCTAGGAACTACAAGCACATCACTAAACCAAGCAGCCAAGGTTTCCTACGCTAGCAAAGCCCTTTAGAAAGTATCACTTTACGCACTTTCTATAGTGCAAAGCCTGTGTTTTAAGTCTTAGAAATCTCTTTTAAAATAATTTTAGAAATGTCCACCAAATTATTATACCAACAGATTCTTCAATGACACTGGAAATTCTCTTCAGTGGGTCATACTTATACTTCCTAACTTGCTGGCGAATTTGCTTTAATGTGTCCAATCTGCAAACACACCAAGTTTACAAAGTACAGCTAACCCTGCTAAAGGATCACACATGACTGACACGAGACTTCACACATCACTGACACAAGACTTCATACACAACTGACACAAGACTTCATTCACAACTGACCCAAAACTTCATACATGACTGATACAAGACTTCATACATGACTGACACAAGACTTCATACATGACTGACACAAGACTTTTGCTGGGCTTTTTACTATAATAAAGGTAGCTTACAGGCCATCTGCTTGAATTTGCTTTATAGAACATAACCTTCACCCTCCTTACAAACATCTGGCTGTGTTGTGGAAGAAGTCAGGTCTTTTAACAAAACAGTATTATCTACTTTTGAGATGGTCTAGCTATGCAGTCCTGGCTAGCCGGTCTCACAACTGAACCAAACTACAATTGCTTTTGTATTCTGGAACATAACTTACATTTGAAGCATCTAACAACAGTTTTAAAACATACATTTTCAGAGCTATCTTAAAAACCCAAGTGCACCTGGAAACGGTAGCGTGTGTAAATGCACATGAATACATACAGTATATTAAAAAAATACAACCAAGACTTAGAAATCTGATGGGACAGTTCAGGCTAAGAATGCTGCAAGGTAGAGACAGCTCTATGCCCCTTCACCTAGAGACTAGTTTACTTTTGAGATGCCATATGCTTTATACCAAGAAACAATACTGTGCCAAGCATGATGATAGATCTCTCTAACCCCAGCACTCAGGAGGCAGAGACAGGCAGATCTCTGTAAACTGGAGACCAGCCTGGTCTACAGAGTGAGTTCCAGGACAGCCAGGGCTACACAGTGAGACTCTGCCTTAAAAAAAGAAATAGGAGTAAAGCCACATTTACCCATTGATTCAACGGGAACTTAATTTTTGTACCCAGCAGGTTTGGGACTAGATCTCCGTTCCATTACAAACTATATATGCATATACTTAGTGAGGTGTGCGTTATCTATGACATGTAGCCATTGTAACTGCCACTTCAGGGAGTTCACAACTTTAAAATGTCAATGCCATGTAAACCAGTTACTAAACCTCTAAGCTTTAATTTGCTCAAAGTAGGTTTCCTGTCCTCTACCTTGTTAGAGGAAGGTGAACTTGAGAGCAGCACATGGCATAAAGTGCATACTTGAAGATGGTTAAACATGTAACAATGGAGCAGACATCATATTTCCAGAAGCATTAGTCACCAGAAAGATAATTTTCTGTTCAAAGTAATCTGTCCCATCACAGGCCTCTTGAGAATACATAATCTTCCACATAAAACTTGATCACAGTGTTCAAGGCACGAGGCTAAACTATAAACTCTTATCTGAGCAGCACTTGCCACATTTGCAGAGATCTACTTTCCTATTATGTTCTTCACAAATCTTAAATATTGTGTACTGTGTCAAAAGTTAATCAGGTTTTGAAAGCAACTCTGAAACTGAGGCAGCACTCAACACACAGCCCACAGGGATGTCATAAAGTGTTCCAAACACAAAGCATGTGCTTCCTAAGTGCTCCACCAGAGGGATCTGTTTCTTAACTTTCTAAATAGTAAGCTGGCTATGAAAGCTCAATAAAAGCACTCAGCAAGACAGAAATATATTCATATAAATAAGCTGATTTAAACTCCTTTTGAATGAGAAAGAATAAGGAAAATGATAATAAAATGTAATGAGTCAAAGTCAACAAAACAGAAGCACAGTATTGGGACTTATTTACCATGCACTAGGAGCCAGGGAAGCTGGTGAGCATCTATCTGTGAGAGTGGTGGGAGGGGCTGCTTAATTTGCTACCATATCCAAAAGTGTTCACTTTTTGCCAGGCAGTGGTGGCACAGGCCTTTAATCCCAGCACTTGAGAGACTGAGGCAGACGGATTTCTGAGTGAGTGACTTCCAGGACAGCCAGGGCTATACAGAGAAACCCTGTCTTGAAAAACCAAAAAAAAAAAAAAGTGTTCACTTTTTGCAGATGAAATCATAATAAAAATACATAGAAATGAAATGTGCAAGATTTCTCCATAAGCAGAAAGTTTGCTGTATATACCTTCAATCACTGTTTGATACCAAGTGGGGGTTTCCTGGTTTTTGTTTTTGTTTTGTTGAGACAGGGTTTCTCTGTGTAGCCCTGGCTATCCTGGAACTCACTCTGTAGACCAGGCTGGCCTCGAACTCAGAAATTCGCCTGCTTCTGCCTCCCAAGTTCTGGGATTAAAGGTGTGCGCCACCACTGCCCAGCCGAGGGTTTCTTTCTTATACTGCTGCATAGATAAAATAAAAAGCCAACTGGGGCTAGGCTAGGCTCAGACTGTCACTCTAGATTAGGAAGTGATATGGACATTATCAAAAGCATTTTATAAATGCTCATGCTCTTTGAAAAGTCATTTCCTTTTCAGGATTATTTCCTAAGGAAATGACTAGAAAAAAAGAAGTCAATGCACTTTAGTTACATAATAGCAAAAAAGTCTCTCCCATCAATAATAGACTTCAAATAAAAATGGAAGCAACATAATAAATACAGTGGATAGATGGACGAATAAAAAATCCATCCAACTACCTTCAGTGTAAAAAAAAACCACTTTAGCTTTAAGGGCATGCACATAGGCTGTAAAGGATAGATGAGAGAGGTAGTCCACTCGAATAGCTAACTACTTAAGGATGCCACATTGACAAGGCAGTTCAATTCACTCGGAAGATATAGCAGTTATATTGGCATATACACATTAGAGAACCCATATAATGAGAGTAATTAAGGACAGAACAGAAGGGAGACCATACTTGTTGATAGCTGATTGCTATACTCAAGCAACTTTCAAAAACGAATAGAACACACAGATAAGGATCAATAAGGAAAACTTAATGACTTAAATACTACAAACCAAACAGAACTAAAAGACAAACATTTCATCCAAAAAAAAAAAAATACATTTTTCCTTTTTTGGGAATTTCAGAAATGAGCACAATGTATTTTCACTATACTTACCCTTCCCTCCTTCTCTAAGTTGTCCCCTGTCCCTTCACATGCCTCCCTCTAAAACACATGCCCTCTGCTTCTACAAACTGTCTGTGTACAAGTCAAACACAATTAGTGTTGCTTGGGGTTAGAACTAACCACCTGAACATGGCAACCTATGGTGGCTTCCTGGAAAAAAAAAATTCTCCTTCCCTCTGACTAAAGCTACTCAAATAGGGGTGAGGGTTTATGTGCCCTTCATTCGTGCTGGAACACCGACTGGTGTGGCCCTGGGCAGGCATAAAAGAATAATTCAGTTCTAACTTTATTACTTACTTCATTAGAAAAAAATTACTACTCAAATTCTTCAAAAAAACAAAAAAGAACTTTTCCAAACTTACTTAACTTAAAATTTTTACATTTATTTACTCTGTGTGTGTGTGTGCGCGCGTGTGCGTGCATGCACACATGCACACATATCTGTATGGATTGATACATGGCCATGTGCATCCAATGCCTCACATGTGGCAATAAGAGGGCTCCTTCCACCACGTGAGTCTCAGGGACTGAACCCAGGCCATCAAGCTCGGCAGCAAGTGCCTTTATCCACCCAATCATCTTGCTAGCCCTCAAACTGACTTTTATATGTTGGTTTTTGTTATCAATCTTAGATAGATGGGACACAAAATTTCAGGCTAACATTGATGAACAGAGACACAAATATCCTCAATAAAATACCACAAAAGGGACTTCAACAGCACATTAAAAGTATTACACAGCAGGGTCCTATGATACATAGACATTTCAACACACACACACACACACACACACAAAATCAATGCAATCTTTTCTTAATCTGTTAAACCTGCTGTTTTGTTCTGTTAAACAACTCAAAAAACCCTACAATATTATTTGGGTCCTTAATCAAATGATTATTTCAATAACTACAGAAAAAGCACGAGAAAACTTAACAAACCTTCAACTATGTTTTAAAAAAAAATGCCCAGGAGTAAAAGGAAAGGATGACAGTGTAATAGGGGCCATACCCCAAAAAGGCTCACACATGAACAGTCAGACTTAACTCAAAACTGTCCCACTCTAAAACCAGAAGAAGGCAAGCGGTCCCACTCACCGCTTCTATTCAATACAGCATTATAAGGTCTAATGGAGTAACTTATGCAAGAAATTTTAAAATCCAAAACAGTAAGAATTAAATTTATCCCTTTTCACAAATGATATAATTATCTACATAAAAAACAAAACAAAACAAAACAAACAAGCCTCTAAAGATTCTATATCAAAAAAAAAATGTCCCCTTAGAGTAAATGAATTCATCAAACTTGCAGGGCACAAAAATCAATGTGGAAAAGTCAATTGTTTCCTATATATAGTAACAGCAAAGAGTCTCAACAGGAAATGAAAAAAAAATTTAGTCTATGATAGCCTCAAAAAAGGAAATACTTAAGAATAAACTTAAAGGAGATGAAAAAAAAATACATATACCAAAGCCCATAAAACTTTGCTGAAAGAAATTAAGATACAGATAGTCATCTAATAAACTATGACTATAAAAGACCTAACTTTAATGCTTATCTTACAATTTCTAGAGATTCTGTTTTCTTTTTTAAGTATTTCATTTATTTACACTCCAAATTTGCCTCCCACACACACACCCAGAGCTCTTTACCTCATCCTCACTCCCTTTCACCTCTGAGAGGGTGCTCCCCTAAGGCTTAGTGAATAAAAACAATCTTAAGGGGCTGGAGAGATGGCTCAGTGGTCAAGAGCATTTGCTGCTCTTCCAAAAGGCCCAAAATCAGTTCCCAGCACCCGTATCAGGCAGTTCATAACACCTATTTAATTCCTGCTCCAGAGGATATAACACCCTCTTCCACCTCCAGGAACATTTAATACATGGGCACACACACACACACACACACACACACACACACACACACATACTATATTGGGTCTTAGGAAAGATAGCCCAACGGGTAAAGTACAAACACAAAGATTTAAATTCAGATTCCCAGCATTAAAGTAGATTGGATTGATAGAAGGATGGATGGATGGATGGATGGATGGATGGATGGATGGATGGATGGATGGATGGATGGACAGACGGACGGATGCTGGCATGGCCACATACTTCTGATGCCTCATCAGCCCTAGAGGTGAGTGCAGAGTTGGAAGCAGTGAAGGCCTGTAGTCCTTCAAGTTTTCTGACCAGCCAGTCTATCTAGTCGACATGTGAGCTCCAGGTTCAGTATAGAGACTCTGTCCCAAAAACTAGGATAAGGATAAGGATAGAGGAGACCTGGTACTAACCTCTGCCCACCCCTCCCCCCATCTCCACCCACACACATAATAAAACATATAAAACCCCAATCAGATTTAAAAAGGTCAAAGCTGAGGCTTTTTTTTAACTTCAAATCTTATGAAAAGGGTGTAATAAAAAGAAAAATACTGTCAAATGCTATCATATGGCCTTGGAAGACATTAAATGAAGTAAGTCAGAGAAGTATTAATGAGCCTAGTTACATATCTAAAAATACTGCAAAACTGATGCAGAAAAGAAAGCAGTGATTGATAAAATTTAAAAGAGAAAAATAGGTGGCTACTGTGCAATGAGCATAAGGTTTCAGTCTTAAAATGAAAATGTCCTAGAGATTATATATGTAAAATAATATGTATACAATTACCACATTGTACTGTATGTACATTTAAAATATTAATAGGAAACAACTTGTTACTTTTGAAAGCCATGATATTTGAAGGGGGTAGGAGAAATGACACTCAATTACATCTGAACTCACAGAGCCATCTAAAAGCTGGCTGGACCAGAATCTCAATTTGCAAGCACTCACATCTTTTTTGTTTTGTTTTGTTTTGTTTTGTTTTCAAGACAGGGTTTCTCTGTATAGCACTGGCTGTCCTAGAACTCACTGTAGACCAGGCTGGCCTTGAACTCAGAAATCTGCTTGCCTCTGCCTCCCGAGTGCTAGGATTAAAGATGTGTGCCACCACTGCCCGGCAAGCATTCACATCTTCATGGGGTTATTTACATGAAACTTTTCAGTATTATTTTTAAATTCCAATTTTCCCTTTTACAATAAGAATGGCATTTTCCATCTTTAACCTAATTTTTTTCCAACTAGTTCCAGGATGACTTTTAACAGCTGAGAGAACCTCCCCTGAAAGTCTTCTTGCATCCTGACATAACTGATTTGAGCAGGTCTGACTAAAAGCAAGCACCTCCCTTGCTTTCCTGCACACTCCCCATCTTAAGTCTATCTCATTCTCCTTGTTAGTAGTGCTGAAATTTGTGTTGAATTTTGTTTTAAGACAAGTGTTACTAACTTGTCCAGGCTATCCTCAAACACTGGGTTCCAAGCAACTGCCCTGCTTCAGCCTACACAGCAGCTTTTGAGGACAGGCGTATAGCACAGTGCCTAGTTATTATCTGTGTTCTTCAAGCCCCTCCCCCGCTTTTAAAAGATTTACACCACAGCTGTCTTCAGACACACCAGAAGAGGGCACTGGATCCCATTACAGGTGGTTGAGAGCCACTATGTGTTTGCTGGGAATTGAACTCAGGATTTCTGGAGGAACAGCCAAGTGCTCTTAACCACTGAGCCGACTCTCCAGCCCATCTTCAAGCCCTTTACATACTTATGTGCATTTTCTTATACATAGTGTTCTAAAACAAAAATCCTAACAATTTCCATTTTCCTTTATTATATCTGCTTACATGACTCTAAATAAGATGTTTTAATTTTATACGCATTATTATTTTAAAGAAATCCTGCATATACATAACAATACACGAAATGTACACAATTCAATGACCTTGCAGTTAGCAGAGGTACTCTGAGGCGAAGCTTTAGTTAGAGCTTCACGTTCATTATACTTCTGTTATCATGTACACGGCATGCACTTATTCACCTCCAAAACAATCCAGGACAGACTAGAAAAACAGCCTTATATCCTTAAGATATAAATACACTTCAACCAGTTTTATATCCATAATCTCAGAAAGAAAAAAAGCCCCATGTATTCTCTCTGAACACAAACTTAGCCAAAAACAAACACGAGTAAGTAAACAAATGTACAAGTGGGTCGAGTAATGTGGGGAGAGAGACAGAGACTAAACACGAGGGAGGAAGGGCCTGGTGCAGGTAACAGACGTGAGTGCTGAAGAACACACAGACTGCCTTACACAGTACACAAAGTAATCCAGCGCTTAATACTTTTGATAGTACTAAGGACATACATGAACTTTAAGAACATGGCTATTAAAATTCTGATTTCACTCCTTACTTTTAAATATGCAGCTGCTTCTTGGACAGAAAGCATCCTTTGACTAGAACTGCCACATTCATGATCTCCTGAAAAGATTAGCATATTAATTTGGAGTAAGTACAATATGAAGCAGGAAAAAAAAATAGAATTTAAAGTATTTTACAAACTATACAATTATATATATAAATATTGAACATTACTTACATTTTCTAGAAACAATTCTAATATCCAATGAAAACAAACAACTACCTTTACATAAATGAACTTTACTCTATATAATAATGTTTTCCTCTTGTATTCTAAACTATAAACCAATGTAGGTAATGTCACTCTGATAGCTTGTTCTTAAAAGGGAACATCCAGAAAATTCTCTTTACTAGCTTACACATAGATTCCTAAAGCTAATAATGCAAAGATTCAAATGAGTCTAAATTTACTACCGCATTGTACCTTACTGTTGCACTAAGCATGTCTACTTTTAGAGCACAATCACACTCATCACTGGCAGGAGTATATAACCCTGAGAAAATTTTGATCAACAGTGAAACTAGGCAGAAATGTCTACCTGTAAAACTAAGATTTAGTTGTTATAAAGGTGTGTGCCTTAAAACTTAAGAGAATTTACTTTCTTTTTTAATATAACTGCAAAGAATTCAAAGCTTTTTTCTAGGCTACATGTGGTTATTACAGATATTTTTCCTCAAATTAAACTTCAATTCTAAGTTTTTGCTGCCTTATTACTTTCAAGTAGTTTAAAAATGCCTGCAACATAAAAATGTAATAACTAAAGTAAAATCCTGCCAGACCTTTCTGTAGTGAAAGTATGTGTTTATTTATTAGTTTACTCATGAAGCCAGGCTGTAATGGGCATAATTAGATAAGGGATATGTATCTACTGGATAAGCAAATCTTCAAGCTTTACAATGTGTCCCAGAAACTCAAATTCCACGGGTCCAGAATAGAAGTCAGCAAAACACAGCCAAGGCCCAAATGTGGTCTACTGTTGGTATTCATAGATATATATAGTCTGGTCAAACTAGTTGATTAATATACTATTTATGGTTACTTTCATGCTATAATAGCAAAATAAAATAGTAATGACAGAGGCAGTCTAGTCCACAAAGCCTAAAATATTAACTATGGGCACTTTATAGGAAAAAAACTTGCCAATACCCACTCTGGGGGAGGAAATCTATATCTTTAAAAGCAACCCTTGTGTGCTGATCTGGTAAACCTAAACCACAGACTATGCTCATAAATGCAATATTAGGACTTCTTAGCTATAAAATACATTCAACTTAACTTCCAGGTACTAGAGTACACCAAATAAATATCACTAGCTGTAGTATATGAATGAAGGCAAATCAATAAGTACAAAGGAAGAACTTAATGATGTACACAGACCTGTACACAGAATCATTAAGATTAAAAATCGAGCAAAACTATGGACTCAAAGATCAAGATAGATCAGACAGAGGAAGTGACCATCAGGACCATAAAGACTTCTGTTTAACCAGGAGTCACACTATATCTGTGTCCTAGACTTCTGCCAAGGACCCCCACTGCACACAGCAGTCTGCTTCTGCAAGCCCTGGAAGGCTCCATTTTTGTTTTCCAAATACCTTACTTATAAGAAGGGCTCCAAAGTCATTTCTTTCAGATTATATGTAAAATGATAATACTTTGCCTATTGAATTGGATAAACACATATGCTATATGTGCTATAAGTTGCAAGTCTCAAGCTTAGTAAGAATCCATTTAATAATTTCACTAAATTAGTCATATTGCCGATGTGTTGATACCTGAGCACTCTAACAGACTTAAGGCCAAAGTATGAAAAGAATCTAACTAAAAATAGAATTCTTTATTTCCTTTAAGTTAAGGAATGACATCTGCATCATCACCGAAAGAAGATCTAGACCTGTGCATCTAATCCAAGATTTTAATTAATCACGCTTATCCAATTCAACTGCCTTCAGAATTTGTTACTATTTACACAATATATATAAATAACATCTAATATATATGGCAAGCAGAAAAATGGCCTTGATTACATCTATATGAATTTTTCTAAAAATCTCTAAAGAAAAATACTGTATAAATAAATATAAGCCTGTACTTAGGCAAGACTACCACTACTTACACAACACATAACTCATACTGGCTAATGTTGGAAATGTTTTGGGAGTCAATGAATGCTAAAATAATACCTGCAATCTGGGCCAATCGATCATGAAGTTTGTACAATGTGCTCATCATAAGATTTTTTTCACTTTCCTAAAATTAAAAAAAAAAATTATGAAATACAATTTTTTAAAAAGTATAGTTTTTAAAAAGGAGGAAATCAAGCTAAGATGGTTAAAGCCACATAATATGAAAGACAAAGCATATGGAAACAGTAGCTACTGTACTCTAAGAACATTAGCATAAATTATCACTGTATTTTACTTCATGAGAACTAAACTGACACTGGGGGGAGGGGGGCTGGAGAGGTGGCTCAGTGTCTGAGAACTGAGAGCTTTTCTCCCAGAGGGCCAGAGTTCAAGCGCTGCATACCCCTGTCAGGCAGCTCAAAATCTTCCCTAAGTCCAGTTTCATAAGATTTGATGCCTCTGGCCTCTGTGGGCACCAGCACGTTTGTACACACACACACACACACACACACACACACACACACACACACACACTCACACACTTATATACATAAATGTTCTCACACACAATATACCTCGTCTAGCTATCAGAGCAGCCCCTCCAATCCCACACTGTATCACGCATACATACTGTGTTCTAACATAGACTGTTCTTGTCTTTCCTCCAGCTACCTTACATTTCATATTTGAGTGATTGTTTAATGTATGTACAGACATGGGGTTGCACACACATGGGTATACTGGTATACCCACTGTAGTCAGAGAACAATTAATAGGAAGGTTTCTCTCCTTCCGCCATGTGTGTTCAAACTCAGGTTGACATGTTTGCTGGCAAGTACTTCTAGCCACTGAGCCATCCTCCAGCTCCCTATGGTTTGTTTTAATCTGACTCCCATCATATAACTAAAGGAATGTGTATTGTTACTTTGACTTACATCCTGTCCTAGATTTTCAAGATGACCCTTGCACATAATAACCATTAAAGTGAAGCATGCAATAAAGTTAAGGAGTAAAGAACTATTTTCTCAGAGCAAAGTGAGACATAACAAACAAGGCATTTCCTATTCTCAAGAGCACCACCACCAAGCACCCACCATGCAGTGTCACACTGTAACTGCCAACCAAGTACAATGCAAACAGAGAGAGAGGTCAGTCAACAAAAGCCCATCTGTGTAACAGCACTAGAGCTGGGCTGTAAAGAAGAGAGACTCGACCATCAGTCCAGCCAGAGAACTGCACAAGCAGAGTCACAGAGGCATGAGAGCACTGGTTAGACTTCTTACAGAAGCAGTAGCAAGCTGAAGGAAAGGTAGCGTAGTACTGGCTGCCACAGAACCCTAGATATGAAGAAAAAGAGTTTGGCTTTATTCTGAAAACTTAAGAGAAAAGTAAGCCAGCCTTGTGCATGTCTGGAATGTTGCTCTGCCCAGAAGACAGAGATGCTCTGGAGTAAACATGGTGTGGTCTATATAAGCTATTAAATAGTCTAAACAATGATATGCACACTTAATTAAGAACAACTGCAACTAAGATAAGCCTTTGTGAGTGATGAGAATGGCTAAGATATTATCACTCTAAGATAAAGACATGGTTGGGAGGGGGGAGTCCTCATGAGCACAGGATTTCTGGATGAATACAGCTCATGGAGCAAGTTCAGGCATGGTTAGAAGGTGTAGACTGTCTAAAGGCATGAAGCTGCATCTACTCTTCTGTCCCCACACTCATGCCCAGGAAACAAGAACAACAAGCTTCCACACTATTAGAAACAAAATTTTGTCAATGCAACTATGATCAGTGACTGAGGACGAAGCCTTCATCAAAGACTCCAAACCCCGCCTCATATCCTCGTTTATTCTCATGATGACAAAGTATTCATCCTTCCAGGTGGCTGCTTGCTTCCAAGCTTTTGCCATATCACCCTTTTATTGACCTCATCCTTAGGTTATTCTGAATCAAGGCAATTCCTATCTTCATACAAAGTTAAAAACCAAAGTGTAAAGCAGAATGGTTTATACCTGTGATCCCAGCACGAGGAGACCGAGACAGGAAAACAGCAAATCTAAAGGCCAGGGTGGACTATTTAACAAGATTATCTCATTCATAAGTAAATAAATAAATAAGGTTCTGTCTCAAAAATAAACAGATAAAAATTTAAACTCCAATAATCAAATAACAAAAAGTAAAAGCTGGGCTGAAGCCCAAGAATCTTAAACTGAATCTGTGACTCCACAAATTACTAAAGAAAATAGTTTTCTGCTTCCAAGGTTCCATGAGTCCACTCTACTAAGTCTCAACTACAATGCTATTGCATTTTTAAGACTCAGTTGTCAAATTCACTGCAAATAAATGTCTTCAGTACAGAATATACTAAAGAGGATTATTCCAAAGTTCCAGTCCTAACAATCCGAAATAATATTCTACAGTCTGACTACACTTTATTAAATGCTCTTAAATAAAACAAATAATTTTGATACAGATCTATATAGTGGTCAGTTCCCACAATGAACAATTAGCAGACAATTATGTACTATAATATTCACTTTAGCTTTAAATATCTAAATCAGCAGTGTTTATTTTATGGCAAGCAAAAAGTATTTTGATGTAAATAAAATTTTGGTTCAAGTTATTATATCATCCTTTGAAAGAGAATCTTTAAAAAGCCTTGTTTTTTTTTCCTTTTAAGCCTTTGCTTTCCTAATCCTTCATTATACCAACAGAATAAAGTTCCAAAAAGAAACAAAATGAAGACAAAACAAAAGCCTGCTAAGGCCTCAGACAACACAAGGCATACTTTTAGGTAGGGCAGTCAGATCCAGGCACGGCAGCTACTCCCATTTGATGGGGCACTTGTCTGTACATAAAAGCAGCAAACATTCTGTTGTCAGGAGCAGCTCTAATATAAAGCAAGGTAGGAATGCCCAGAGTAGACCAAACTAAAAGGGCCTTAAAGTTGCTTTCCTTAGTTTACAGTCATTTTAGTATTTTCATCATTTAAAACACATCATAGATTATAAGCATTATGATCTTTTACTTACTTGTATTTTTCCAAATGTCTCATCAAAGGGGTTTTTTACTATCAAGGAAAAGAAAGAGAAAAGAACTATTAGCATCAATCAGGCCAGCACTTCAACCCTAACAAACCCTGAGGCCAGCGCATGCGGTCCACCAGTGCACACACACAACCAATGTAAACACACCGGAGGTAAAGAGCCAGGAAAGAAGTAAGATCAGCTATGCTAGACACGCTCACTTTAAATTCAGGGTTTTCTCCATCACAACTGAAAGCCAGTGTTATACAAGGAACTGACGATTCAAGTCTCTGCACCAGTGCTTAGTAATACCTCCTTAAACCAATGCTGCCTTGCTCACTCTCTGCTAATTTCCTATGAAGGAGGAATAACAAGTGCCCATACCTTGTCCAGTTACATAAGGACTAAGTGAGACAACCCTATAAAATGCCCCGCACAGCAGCAGCTAACACTCACTATGTTCTCAGTATATACTACCCATTTTATTATTACTAAATACACCACGTTTCTACCTTGACGTGTTGCTTTAAAACTAAACAGTTCTTTTAGCATTCAAACTTCTAGTGTCTACCAAAAAGAAAACAAACAAAACCTGACTCTTTGCTAACATCTAGAAAAATGGCAAGGAAAAAATAAACATCAAAGTAGCTGACAATTAGATTTTAGTATTTGACAACCAAACATTATAAAGGGAATTTACAGTATTTTCCATGTAATCTTTCTCTACCTAAAATCTACCTAAAATGTGATGCCAGGTTATAACTAAATATATAACATGTTTCACAACTACTCAGACCCTTTCCCATATCACCTATTTTATATATACACCTTTTTTTTTTTCAGAGTTCACAGATACTTGAGAACTCTTACTCACTTTATACAGACTGTACACTATCCAACCCTGGCACAAGGAAGTCCAAAGGATCTCACAGAGTAGTC
Organism: Mastomys coucha; assembly: GCF_008632895.1. Lineage (NCBI taxonomy): Eukaryota > Metazoa > Chordata > Mammalia > Rodentia > Muridae > Mastomys > Mastomys coucha. Next base: position 48,038,265 of record NW_022196910.1, read on the forward strand.
CACACTGACCAGATTTCCTTTCTGAGATGCTTTTCTATTTTTATTTGAGAAAACAGGAAGTTCCATAGGAACCAGGAACTGCCTGATTCTAAGAAAGTTCATGTACAAGACCATTTTGACAAGGTACAATTAAGAAGCAATGGAAAAAAAAGTACATCCTGTTATCAGATTTTTCAAATGGCCATTTAGATAACCTTTCTCATATAACAAAAAAGGTATCAATGCTGGGAAAGAAATAGCCTTGAAAAGTAGAAAACTAGAACCTCTCAAAATAAGAGTAGAAAATTGAGTTAAAAGAATCAAAGCACATGGATTGCAAAGCACTTTTTAATAGCATTTATTTTTAATGTGAAATCTGAACACTCTGAAATAAAGCTATATAGACTCAAGTAAGTGTGTCTATGACAGCAGGATGCCTGTAAATCAGCCTGCAGACTGCTCCACTAGGAGCTGCTCACAACAAACACCAAGAGTCAGGCACATCTGTATGGATGGAGACAAGGTCTAGGAAAGGCTTGCTGCCATCTAAGCCAATGCCACGTGTATGTATGACCTGCTGTGTCGCAGAGGTGATAGTGTTAATTCTACGCAAAGCTGGGCGGTTGTCAGAAGGACTAGGAAGGCACAAGGAGGAACACAGAAAAGGTCATGTTGAAAACTACTGATGTCTTTTATAGCCTAGATTTGTGCTTCAAGACTAAGAAAACTGAGAGCTGACACATCTAAAAAGCCAAGGGAATCATTTTTTCTGCTCTTCGGCTAATTTTTTTCCCCTCAAATGTCAATAAGTGACACATAATAAACTGAATTAAGAATGGTAAGAATAGAATAGAGCCTTATGGTTAAGTTCAAGAAGGCAACTCTATGCAAGCAAAGCAATTCTTAGACAGTAAGTCAGCCTTCACATTTATGAAGATGCATGCTCACACATCTTTCTTTCCTCAAATCACTTTAGTATTTTTAAAACACCATATACTTAATTGAAGCTATCTGGTCTTTATGGAGAAAAAGAAGTATCACATGTTTAAAGACTCACAAATACTCTCATCAATAGTGACCTATCTAACGATTTGGAGAAATGTGGCAACTGTAGAGAAGACCTGTATTTCAAGAGCATCTGACAGCAGAAGCTTATTACTTTCTTAGCTGGTCTTTTCTTTCAGAAGACCCAAGTGAACTACAGTACTCACTCTTACCCTAGGACAGTGACAATGCCAAGCACGCCCAGAGTGCTCCCCTAAAGGCACAGTCAGCTGTGGAGCCCCCTCCACACTGTTGCTATCTTCTACCTATGCTTCTCAATAGCTCACATCAATGTCTTTTCTCAGATTATCCCAGTTCACCGTTTTCTCTTCTATAACTGTAGAACTCTCCAGGTCATTTCAAACTTCAGATACACCAAACTCTTGTGCATATCCTTAACACTTCGATTTATCTTTCCTTTAAACTACATTAATAACTATAAATCAAATTCCTAAAATGTTTAATTTGATCTTCAAAATCTTCCAGTGGTTTCCTAAGTTTTAGCTTATAAATTTAAGAAGATACATTTTTATTTTCCTTCTCCAAACTTCTGTTACTAATTTCAAAAATATTAGTTTTGTCAAAGCATTCAACAAATGTAAACTTTTTCCAGGTTTTTATTTTTTCCCCTGAGACAGGGTTTCTCTGTATAGCCCTGGCTATCCTGGACCTCACTCTGTAGACCAGGCTGGCCTCGAACTCAGAAATCCGCCTGCCTCTGCCTCCCAAGTGCTGGGATCAAAGGCATGCACCACCACCGCCCGGCTAACTTTTTCCAGTTTTTAACCTGAACATTTACCAACCACTATACGTTCCTAAACAGGTATTTTATTATGAACATAATATGAGTTGGGATACTATAGAGTATGTGCTATTCTTAACCAAAGAAACTGATGATCTTCTGAAAGAATTCCACGTGGGTCACAAGTGCCAGTAAAGTAAAGTCCTCTGAGTACTTCATGCTAGGCAATATAAATCCGGGCACTGAATGAACAAATGTATCTGTCCTAGTTTAGTCTCTAGAGCTGTCATAAAAGACTGACCAAAAGCAACTTGGAGAGGGTTCATTTGGCATACATGTTACGGTCCATACTTTAGGAAGCTGGGGCAGGAGTTCAACACGGGAATGTGGAGGCAGGACCTGAAGCAGAAATCATGAAGGAATGTTGCTTACAGGCTTACTCAAGCTGCCTTTCTTATACACAGCCCAGCCCCACGTACCCAGGGCACTGCTCTAGTGGGCAATAAAGAAACTGGCCCAACAGACATGCCCACAGGACAATCTTATGGAGGCAATCTCTTAAAGTCCTTCTCCCTAGGTCTGTCTAGGTTGATGTCACACTGACAGCTGGAGCAACCTATGATCCCTTCCCTACTGGCACTTATGTTCTACAGAGATCCAAAGAAACAATAAACAAGTTAATGTTAAAAGTCCATACATGCTGGGCTGGCGAGATGGCTCAGCGGGTAAGAGCACTGACTGCTCTTCCGAAGGTCCTGAGTTCAGATTCCAGCAACCACATGGTGGCTCACAACCACCCGTAATGAGATTGGATGCCCTCTTCTGGTGCGTCTGAAGACAGCTGCAGCAAATTAAGCCGGAGCAAGCGAGTCTGAGGTCCTAAGTTCAATTCCCAGCAGCCACACACATGATGGCTCATGGCCATCAGTATAGCTACAGTGTACTCATACACATAAAATAAATAAAATAA
>NW_022196910.1:48041009-48054885 GCF_008632895.1 Mastomys coucha
TACATGCCAGGTAGGCCTATGTATTTCAGATGGAAACACCAGGGCTTGATTGTAACGGAAAGAAGATATCTTAAGTAAGATAAGCAGAGAAAGCCCTCCCCACCAATAACATTTCAATAGACTTCTGGAAGAAAATGCCAGACTACTCTCTAAACTGTGAAGGTTTGACACAGAAAACCTGGAAGGCAGTAACATGTTTGGGATGTTACTCCTGGAATGAAGTGAGCCAGTGCAGTTAGAATAGTCTACAGTGGAACAGAGAGCAAGCAGTAAGACACTTAGATTGGAAGATCAAGTAAGGAAGTCAGCAAGTGGGATCTTAAACATTTTTGTATTTTATTACAATGCAGAAACTTTAGAAAACTAGAAGCATTAGTTATCCAGTTCACATTTTAAAAGAACAGCACATGTACTAAGGAGCAAGTCTAAGAGTACTAAGCATTTAGTGAATAATCTACTTACAAGACCAGAAAAATGGGCAATTGTATATTGAATGCTTTTCTCCAGCTTTCTCTGGATCAGTACAATTAGCTTCACAGTATGCACTCATATTTTTCTATTCTAAAGTAAATTACAGTGCACAGAAAGATATTTTTCCCAGGAAAATTCTAGACATTTGCTTCTCCTGGTCATTTCCATTCTTCATGTTCTCTGCTTTCTTTCCACCTTGAGAGTCAAGCCTGCAGCTACAACTGTGAAGGATGTGACTGTGACTCACTACAACTTTCCTCATCTCTGACCCTGTGTTGCCTTGGTACCTTCACAACCATAGTCTGATATAACTAGGTGGTGTTTCTTTCTTTCCTTAACAAAAGCACAGAAATCTCTTCCTCTCAACACCTGGAGAAGTCTGGTGCTAAAGACATGAAGAACAGACAAGCTCAAGGCCCATGTCTAACTGATACCAGAAAGGTCCAATGACCTGACCACTGTGCAGCCCTCTCAAAGGACAGTAATCACTGCAGCACTCCTGAACTGGGGGCTAGTTTGTTGACACATATTTTAAAGTGCTTCACTTAACACAACACCATGTTTTAAAGAATATATTACTGCATTCTGTTCAGAGACATTGACCCATAAAAGGTTAGGTTACCTACTGGAGAAAAATTTGCAGAAACTTTGTTAACGGACTTCCCGACAAAATTTAAATCTATTTATGTCTGACTCCAAAGGCTATATACTTCTCATTATAAAAACCATGAAAACGAAAGTATTTTCTACTTCTAAAAAACAAAAAGCATTTTTCTCTTGCACTTTCAAATGTTGAGTTACTAAGCTGTAACTCCGTACAATATAACACATCAACACTAACAGACCCATGGCTAGAAGACTGCTGCTGGAAGACACTGTAGGTTCTTAGGTGAGGAAAACATCTCAAAACCAGTTCTCAACTACACACAAGGAGATGGATGTATCAATAGGGTGTCCCAGGACTGTCTCGAAAGGACTCAGTCACACCCTTTCTCTGCATAAAAGCACCATATTCACAAGACTGCTTTGGACCTTACCATGTGACAAGAGTTTCTGAAAGCTTTAAGTTCTCAGTTTAGTATTGTGATAGGTCATTTAGCTTTATCTTGCAAAGCAAGACTACCAAGCAAGTATCTGCTCTATGCCACTTGTCATGCTTAGTTACAGGAGTTAAGAAGAAAAAAAAGCCCTCCTCTCAGTTCAATCTACAGAGCAAAGACTCTCCAGACATGGGCTTTCAAGAGCAGCCTTTTACAGTTCTAAAGCTCTGTGAACTAGCCTGGACACAGCAGGGCACACCTTTAATCCTAGCACTCAGGAGGCAGACAAAGGGGGCTCTGAGTCGGAAAGCTAGCTGGGGCTACACAGAGAATCTGTGTCTTAAAATCCAAGAGAAAACACACACACACACACACACACACACACACACACACACACACACCACTCTATCACCTTAAACTAGGTCCTAAGAAAAACTCAAGTCATCTAAGCAGTAAAATGCAACTACGTAATTTACCAATAACATATATATTATTAGCATAGTACACACACCCGCACGCATGCATGCACGCACTCAAATGTGTGAATCCCACCTCTAACATTAGTGGGATTAAACAGCCTACTTCTATGTAAAAGGAGGGGAGGGGAAGAAGGAAATGTTTCCAACAGCTGAAGAACACTGCACCTGTGTGGCAATGCTTCTGAATGTCACCATCAGCCAGGCTAAATAGGGACAGTGAGAAAGGCAGGACATTTCTTGCAACAGCAATTGCCCATTTGTTTCCTGAAAATTTGACAATTATTCCTGGCCTTATTAAATATATGTTCATTCCATAACAGAGGGTCTTGATGTATACTTAGAAAAATCCTTTACAGTCTATTCCTGTGAGGCTTGGGTTCAGAGGAACACTTCTACCACTTTAACCTAGACATGAGTGATCCTTTAGCCATAACCCATTACCAACCTGGAATATAAAGATACAAATCTAAAAAATAGCTGATTCATTAAAGAAATGGAAAGGGGGTGGGAACGACCCATTCTCCAGCTCACATATTCTATTCTACAGGACTTCCTGGTTTTTCATTTGCCTGTTTTAAGAAGCAGTAACCCCATGTGACTTCCAAATAAAATATTCTTTGAAAAATAAGTTTATAAACACTTTTTAAAAATAAGGAGGGCTTTAAGTGTGGTATCAAATACTAACAATACATAGAAAACAGAAAACAATGTATTTAAAGATTTAAAAGGTCAAAATTCAGAACCAGGCTGGGCAATCACTTTCTTTTAATGTGGTTAGCTCTTGTTTCTATGACAGACAGCACATACCCAGCACCTAGGAGCCAGAGTCAGGCTAACAAGTTCAGAGTGTGTTGCAGCCACACAGGGAGACTGTGTCTAGAGAAATTTTTTTTCTTTTGAAAAGAAACAGCACATAAAATTGGTATCAGACTATAGTTGAAATGGCTTATCTTTATCAAGTTTATTTTAAATTATTATTTATTCAATATATATGAGTATACTGTTGCTATCTTCAATACACCAGAAGAGGTCATCAGATCCAATTACAGATAGTGATGAGCCACCATGTGGTTGCTGGGAATTAAACTCAGGACCTCTGGAAGAGTAGCCAGTGCTCTTAAACACTGAGCCATCTCTCCAGCCTTACCAAGTTTCAACTTTACATTATGGTTGTACTCAGGTCTGAGATCTCTGTTACAAAAACTAAATGGGCAGAGAAACCCTGTCTCGAAAAACCAAAAAAAAAAAAAAAAAAAAAAAAAAAAAACAAACCAAAAACCAAAAACAAAAACTAAATGGGGAAAAAAAAAGAATGACAAGTAAACACAGACTATATAAACAGAAGGACTATATATACTATATATAAACACTAGGATCATATAAACTATATAAACAGTAAAACTGTTTATATAGACTATACATAAACAGTAGGACCATACAGGCTATATATAAACATCAGGACCATATAGGCTATACATAAATAGTAGGACTATAGACTATATATAAACAGGACTATGTAGACTATATATAAACAACAGGACTATGTAGACTATATATAAACAGTAGAACCATATAGGCTGTATAAACAGTAGGACCATATAGGCTGTATAAACAAAAGGACCATATAGGCTATATAAACAGTAGGACCATATAGGCTATATAAACAGTAGGACCATATAGGCTATATAAACAGTAGGACAATATAAGCTATATAAACAGTAGGAGCATATAGGCTATATAAACAGTAGGACCATATAGGCTATATAAGCAGTAGGACTAACTAACAAGTGTGAGTACTGACAATACAATTCTTTCAACTTTGAAACTTTCCATATATCAGAGGGGAATATAAATATAAAACATATCTTACTTTAAAATATATTTTACAGCTGAGCAGTGGTGGCGCACGCCTTTAATCCCAGCACTTGGGAGGCAGAGGCAGGCGGATTTCTGAGTTTGAGGCCAGCCTGGTCTACAAAGTGAGTTCCAGGACAGGTAGGGCTACACAGAGAAACCCTGTCTCGAAAAAGCCAATAAATGTGTGTGTGTGTGTGTGTGTGTGTATATATATATATATATGCACACATATATATATACACATATATATAATGTTATTTTACAAACCAAAACAAAAAGTGTTGATGGATGATATTAAATACTATGAAAAATCTGCTTTTGTTCTGACCTATAAGAAATTGTGGTTATTACTTTGTTAAACCTCTGGAAGAGTAGCCATTAACCACTGAGCCATCTCTCCGGCCCCATCCTTACCAAGTTTTAACTTTACATTATGGTTATACTCAGGTCTGGGATCTCTGTTACAAAAACTAAGTCGGGGGGAAAAAAGAATGACAAGTAAAGAATGACAAAAATTAATTAAATCAAAAAATTAATTCTTCTTACAGCCACAACAGAAACAATGTCACGGGGCAACCTGCTTGCCATCAAACTGGAGATATCAGGAGTCTCTTGTAAGTGGTCTAATGGTCCAAATCTAAGTTGCAACCGCTCAGGAAGCTGACGCAAGATGACTAAGTTCACTACTTGCCTGAGTGAGCTCAAAGTTGGTTTGGATAGCTTACTGAGACCTTAAGCTCAACAACCAGACCCAATGAATGAATGAATGAATGAATGAATGAATGAATGAATGAATGAATATTTTCTCAGGAAAATAGAAATTGGGAGAATTTCTTTCCAGTAGAAATGACTTGCATGAAATGTTAAAAGTCCTTTAGAAAGAAGAAAAATAATTCAGGTAAGAAACTTGGAATTAGATAAAGAAATGAAGCACATCAGAAGAGGAATGTGAAAATAAAACCAAACTTATTTTCCTTACTATTAACTAAGTCTATTAAGAAACTTAATAATTGGGGCTGGAGAGATGGCTCAGCGGGTTAAGAGCACTGACTGCTCTTCTGAAGCTCCTGAGTTCAATTCCAAGCAGCCACATGGTACCTCACAACCACCTGAAATGAGATCTGACACCTTCTTCTGTTGCATCTGAAGACAGCTACAGTGCATTTATGGATAATAATAAATAAATCTTTGGGCCAGAGCAAGCAGGGACTGAGCAAGCGGAGTTGACCGGAGTGAGCAGAGGTCCTAAAAATTCAATTCCCAACAACTACATGAAGGCTCACAACCATCTCTGCACAGCTATAGTATACTCACATACATAAAATAAATAAATAAATCTTTAAAACACCAGGCCCAGGTGAGTTTATTAGTAAATTTTACTAAAAATTTGAAGACTTTAACTGTCTACATTATCCTCCAGAAGATCAAAGGATAACTTATCCTTTCAGACCACCAGCATTACTCTTAATATCAAAGCCAAAGAAAGATACTATAAAAATAAAATCATACATCAGGGTTAGTGAGGTGGATCAGCAGGTAAGATCACTGACAGCTCTTCCGAAGGTCATGCGTTCAAATCCCAGCTACCACATGGTGGCTCAAAACCACCCATAATGAAATCTGACGCCCTCTTCTGGTACGTCTGAAGTCAGCTACCGTGTTCTTATGTATAATAATGAATAAAATCTTTTTTTTTAAAAAAAAAATCATACAGCTGTCATGAACTCAGGTATAAAATCTTCTACAGAACAACCACCCAAATCCAACAACGCAAAAAGAAAGCCATAACAGCAGGGCGGTGGTGGCACACGCCTTTAATCCCAGCCCTCGGGAGGCAGAGGCAGGCGGATTTCTGAGTTCGAGACCAGCTTGGTCTACAGAATGAGTTCCAGGACAGCCAGTGCTACACAGAGAAACCCTGTCTCAAAAAACCTAAAAAAAAAAAGAAAAAAAAAGAAACCCTGACTAAGACAACTAGTTTCTTAATCTTCCAAAGATTCAGTTTCCTTATCTAAAGAACATGCTGCTGGGGATTGTTGTATTTCACGTTTTGTTAACTAAATTTGTCCTCAACAACTTCATCCACACAATACACAGATCACTCTAGGCTCCACCCTCTCTTCTCAGACCACTCTTGTCAATCCTACTCTAGGCTCCCCCCTTCCCCACCTCCTGTCAATCCTCCCCCACTTGATTCTCTCCAACCTTCCAGTTTTGTTTTGTGATGCACTAAGTTTAACCAGGTGGTCTCTGTGAGCACAGGTATGAGCTATCCAAGGGAGGCTGATGGACTCACCTGTGGGTACACATCTGAAGATGAGGACTCCCCTTCTCCAGAAGTATTCAGTAGCCAGCCCTTTAGCCCTTCAGCAAGAAAGGGTGGGCACTCTGAGCTGCTCTTGCACCATCTGTGACTATTTCCAGGCCTGCTCTTGGATAGGTCCAATGAAGGCAACAAGCTACTGGGGGCTCGTGACTGCTATGACTCCCTCATCCTGCACAGAAGAGAGCACTTTGCAGCCTTCTCTCTCATTCCTTCTATCCATTTCTTGTGATATTCCCTAAGCCTTATAGGGGATAGTAAAAATGACCGGTTTAAGGCTCAACATGCAACTGTTTTGAACAGCCAAGAATCTCTGCATTCGCCAACACTGCAAAGAGAAGATTCTCTGAGCACACACAGCTAAGGCAGCTTGTATCTATGACATGTCCATCGTGAGCCCTCTGCTATTAAGTCTTAAGAAATGAATAGTTGCAAGCAAGATCTAAACATTTCAGTACTCAAGACACAGGCACACATACAAAGACTCAGGGTCCCTTGAACTAAGCTATCATTAAAATGTTCATAACTACAAACCCAGTCACACTAAAACCTGTAAAACCCTCAGGTTTTTTTTTTGTTCTTGTTGTTTTGTTTTTTGGTTTTTTTTGTTTTTTGGGTTTTTTTTGGTTTCCCTGTGTGGCCCTAGCTGTCCTAGAACTCAAATCTGGAGACCAGGCTGGCCTTGAATTCAAGAGGTCCGCCTGCCTCTGCCTCCTGAATGCTGGGATTAAAAATGTGCACCACCACTACCCAGCTAAACTCTGTTGCTTAAAACCATCCTTATACCTGAACAAATTTAGCTAAACAACATCCTCCCAAATTCTACCACTCTGCATAACGAAGCATGCAACTCTGAAAATTCCTTTAAAATCAAAGATGGTTTATGTCACAGAAATGATCTTAACTTTAAAAGTTTTAATTTACCGGGTATATCCTTTCTTAAGACCAGAATTACCACTCATAGATTGGGGCAGGAGACAAAGAAGCCTCATGACACATTGATAAGAGTTAACTGTGTAAGAACAAATATAAAATAAACTATTTACTTATAGTCTTACGATATCTGTTCTAGCTAGAAGACTTACTAGAATTTTCCTACTTTAAATAGTATGCTCGGTTTTTGTCAAACTATATATCCTATTATACTCTATTTTTAAAACATCTGAATTCAAAAAGCATGCTCACATATTTTTATTTATTTTCCTCTAGGATTCATGACTCAGCAGTAAGTGATAAAAGCCAGTATCTATTATTTAAATCTTTATAGAAATTAACAAAAGATTAAACATCTTTAAGAAAGAATGTGGGGGGCTGGAGAGATGGCTCAGCGGGTAAGAGCACTGACTGCTCTTCTGAAGGTCCTGAGTTCAAATCCCAGCAACCACATGATGGCTCACAACCACCCATAATGAGATCTGACGCCCTCTTCTAGTGCCTCTGAAATAATCAGCTACAGTGTATCTATGTATAATAAGAAGTAAATCTTTAAAAAAAAAAAAAGAATAGTAAATCTTTGGGCCAGAGCAAGCAGGGACTGAGCGAGCAGAGGTCCCAAATTCAATTCCCAACAACCAGATGAAGGCTCACAACCATCTGTACGGCTACGGTGTGTACTCATATACATAAAATAAATCTTTAAAAAAAAAGAAAGAAAAAAGAAAGAAAGAATGTGGGGTTGTGTAGAGAGATGGCTCAGCAGTTAAGAGCACTAATTGGTCTTACAGAGGACCTAGGTTCAATTCTCAGTACCCACATGGTGGCTGATGAACATGTGTAGCTCCAGGGGATCTGATGATTCTCTGACCTTCCTGGGCACCAGGCAAGCATGTGGTTCACATAAACACATGCAGATAAAACACTCATGCACATTAAACAAACAAACAAGAAGGAAAAGAAGGAAGGATGAAAAAGAAGAAAACCAAAGCAAGCAAGCTGTTGTTTTATAGCCTACAAGAATACGGCCCCCACCCAGCCCTTTTGTCTGGCCTGCTAGAGACTGACCCAGATCTCACAGACACAAGCAAGTGCCCTGATGCTAAACTGTAGTTCCAGACACGGTGAAGGGGCACTGTAAGTTTAAAGATGTGTATTACACTCTGACCAATTCAAACGGAGAGCTGCCTGCTTTCCCTCTTTGGACACAGAAGGTTGCTGTGGTTGAGTAAAGTCTTTACAAAAAGGAATCTAATTCAAGGAATTATTCAACTCAAACTGGAGGTGCTGCTAAGTATAAACCTACTATATAATATACCATAAATTGATATAAAATGTGTATAACTCAAACGTGTTAACAACTTCCCAGAAATCTCAAATACTGACAAAGTTATAACCCTTTGCCCTATACAAGCTTCACTCATTACTGTTTTCTCTTCCCAACAGGAGTTGACCTTCCCCCCTCACTACAGTCAACTGCTAGACAGAGCAGCTCTCATTCCTGTGTCTAGTTTCAAGAGAAACAGAAAGCAGTTTAAATTGAAAATGGAAAAGCAAGCACAAAGGGATAGTCCCACGACTATGAGAGCCGCTGCCAGTATTACTGTCATTTCAAGCTTAAGAGGCATGTGGTGCCTTAAAATGAGGAACAAGAGGCAAGTCCCTAAAGAATGCGCAGGACAGAGGTGAACCTCATTCACCTGCCTGCCCTATCTCAGAGTGGCTGTGTTCAAAACACTGTAATGTAGTAAACAGAAGGGGTTAAATTAGAATAGTTATAAATCCACTCCTGTATAGAATGTTTATCACATTATTTGTATCTGTAAACTGGTAACAAAACTTTTATCATATTACTAGAAATATTAACTAAGATTATATAAAACATAATCCATGGCACACTGCAATCATCCCAGAATGAGCCATTAGATCTAATTAAACCAATAATGCAGAGCAGTCTAGATCTAAGCTGTCCCAGTAAGGACTAGCCACATGTGTCTCCTGAGCCTTGGAAAGATCCCCAGCCTGTTGATTTATACTATGTATAAGACACCCTGAGTTTTGAATACTTAGTACACACACAAAAAAAGTACATAAAATATTTCATTAGCAATTTCTACACTGGTTATTCAAAATGACATTCTAGCTATATTAAATTATTAGTATTCAGTCTACCCATGTTCTTATATGCTTTAATGTAGCTACTTGAAAATTTCAGCTAAATATATGTGCTATATTTCTGCTGAATGATTCTAGTAAAAAAAAAAAAGTCACAGCATTGATGATTCAAATTCAAAATGAAATAAAACTGTCACTATATCTTTCACAAAAATTATCCAAGAGATTGGAGATCTTATTGCACTTTAAATTCCTTCTACTGTGACAGTCTGATTTAATATCCTGCTTATTAAATCCACTTTATACCTTTCAGTTTCTTAACTGCTCCCATTTAACTGTCTATTCATTGGAAAAAAATACTTCATCTTCCAAGTATGGTAGAAGAATACTCATCCTACTTTCTAAGTTATTTGAAGAGCATTTACCAAGCCAAACAGGTATTTTTCCTCAGCTAGCATCAACAGCAGCTTATTCTAAGATCCAACTGAGGTACGTCTATAAGAGTACTTCCAGGAAGAAATATGCTCTGAGTTACCAATCTACCTTCTTGATGTCAGCACCATTAAATTCTAGCTTCTGGTTGTGTTTTAGGATACAGCATAATAATATAGCTACAAAAATAAAAGATTCTTCTTCAGTCCAGGAAATAAGGAAGATACTGATCAGATGGTATGAAACAATGACAGCTCCCCTTTTCTACTCAGATGACACCCGAGATACGCAGAAAAGTGCTGATAAGGACTATAATTTAACATATTTTCACTACCTCCTAATACTATTGCCTCTGAGCTGGACAAGTGTTTCTTAAATTATACTATTGTAGTTGAGGAGTTCTAGCTTACAGTATGAGACGTACAGTTTAGATCACTTCAATTTCTTCAAATCATTTATGTAGAACTCCCTATAAAACTCATTGGCTGGACATAAGGAGTACTTTACTATGCTTTTTCTTTAATAGCTATAAAAACTAAGGCTCAAGGGTTCTAAGGACATCCTCACCCAAACACAGCAGCAGCTGAGCATCAGTGCTCACGGCCACCTGACAGCAGGCGGGAAGCAGAGTCTTACATCACCCTGGAGCTGCAACGCCTAGTTAACACTCAGCCGCCGGACCTTGGCCAAGAGACTTTTACTTCCACATTTCAGTTTCTCACAGGGATAGTAGTAACTACTCTCATAAAAATTGATGTTCACAGGCTGGAGAGATGGTTAAGAGCATCGACTGCTCTTGCCAGAGGTCCTGAGTTCAAATCCCAGCAACCATATGGTGGCTCACAACCATCTGTAATGGGATCAGATGCACTCTTTTAGAGTGTCTGAAGACAGCTGCAGTGTACTCGTATAAATAAAAAAATAAATAAACCTTAAAAAAAATTGGTGTTCACACATAGAAAGTTCTTATATTTCTTCCCCCAAAAAGCTTACCTTTAAATTTTTTTTTAAATAATACCTACATTAAAATCTGTACGATTTATAGACAGAATCCTCACTTGAGAAACTTATGGTACCAAAACAAGGTGGAAGGAAGGATCAACTCGCACTAACACTCAGCATTGGGATAATCCACCTCCTCCAGTATTGAGAGTATTTGTTCTGGTGAGCTTTACCATAAGACTCTCAAGTTTGCAGAACTATTTTTTAAAGTTATGTTTCAAAAGTTACAATTTACAAATTCAAACACTGTTGCATAGAAACAAAACCCTAAGTCCTCACAACTCTAAAACACCTAAATTTTAAACTATACATATGAACACTTTAGAACATTTCCTTTCCACTAGAACAAACATGAAAATAAATGGACAACACAAATTTTAGTCAAAAAGAAAAACCACATATACTATGTATCTAAACCTCTTCCCCAATTTAAACCATAGAAAACAATTAGTTTTATACTGGGAATCCACATCAGAAGACTACTTTTCCCACAACCTTTATGACTGTACAACTACTTTAAAAGTTAGAAAGTATCTTATTTATGGCTTTATACATTATATACTACAATTTGTATTATAACAGACACCCCTCCCCCATATATTTACGAATTAATCTAAACTCTTCAAGTGAGAATGGATGCACACAGTCCCTAATAGTTGAGTATAATTCTGTACTTCCCTTCCATAGATTATTCTTAGCAGTTCTTGGACCTCACACACCAATCTGCATAACCCGACCATGCTCTTCATCACTAATGAATCCTGAGTAAGTTCCTTGACCTCTCCCTGTCTATCCATCCTACAGTAGGGAAACACCCATATGAGGATTGATGAGTGCTTGGTCCTCTGCCTGGAACACAGCACACAGAGGGTTTTAAGTGTTATTACTGCAGCCACAGACCAAGCTTTACATGTATTATTTCATTTTACCTCACTTTTATTCAACAGATGAGGATTAAGGCTTACAGTTTACAAGCTTGTGACAGTGCCAATTCTCACGCACAGGTTCTCTACACTAGCTTTCCCTCAAACCACTTACTCCCATGGTGATAAACAAGCTCTCATGATGTTTGATAATTTTAAGTTCTTCTACAGATAATTTTCAAAACACATTCTCATAGAGAAATTTTTTTTTTTAGTTTCTAAAATCATCAAACTGGTTAAAACCACCTTGGATTTACAGGAATATTCTTAGGTCTAAAAGCATTGTTTTCTGATCATTCTTCACAAATAACTACAAGTACTTTTTTCAAAAGTTTTAACCCCATGTCAATGCCAGGTATCAACTTCTAGAGTCAGCTAGTTGATATTCCTCTAAAGACTGAAAGTATTTAAACAACACCTACAAAGTGGGACACTTGTACTTTAAAAAGGGAATATGAAGAGCTAGCTAGCTACTCCTTCAGCGAACAGTCACCCGCAGCACCAGTCTACTATCTTTATGCCAACCACGTTTCTACCATGGCCCAAAGGATAGTTGAGCTTGAAAAACACTCCTAAATAAAAGTTTCTCTATACAACAATTTTTTTTTCCAAACAGGAGCCCTCTTCTGCATCTCTAATTCTTCTCCACGGCATCAATATTCCTAAGTCATTTGGGCTCATGTCCACAAAATAATCTTTTGATTCTAAACACAGAAAATAAAGAGATCAACAAGCATACTACTTTCTTCAAAGCAATTATCTTAAGCCCCACTTCCTTCCCAATTACCGACCTAAGTTTCATAATGTCATGCTTATTCTAGCTCTCCTCTCTAATCTGTCTCTCCACTACCCAACCTACCTGACCATCCTTCTAGGAAAGTCTGACCATGTGTCAGTTCTTGCTCTAAATCCCCTATGATTTATTTCCATTGCTTAACCTACTAAACTAAGTCCAAACTTGGAATTCAGGCTAATTCGTAACCACTTCCTACGGCTGATCTTGATGTAGTCTAAATTTCTGTGGGAATGAGTTATTTTCATATACTCTTACTAGAATAAAATCTGAGACATACAGAGCTCATCAGTGTATATCTAAAGTGGTTCTCAAGTCTGCATAAAGAATGGGACTCCTGGACTGAAAATCTGAAAACTGCTGCTGTCTGTCAGGTAAAATGGTATAGCATTTGTATACACCCTCCATTCATCCTCTTCTGTACTCTAAATCATCTCTACTTTTAATGCAAAATACTATGTAAATAACTGAATATAAATTTATGTCAATTGCTATATAAAGTCATTGTACCACACTACTTAGACAATAACAAAGTACAAGTTTAGATGCAAAGTTCTGTCGAATATTCTTGATTGATAGCTGGTTAAATCTATAGATGTGTAAGTACTGTATCTTACTCTATCACAGGGCCTGTGTTGGGTACTTTATATATAATCACTTACTCATTAAACTAAATCATGGGTCACAAATGAGCCAAGAATACTAACGTGATTTCCATCTTTAATAACACAACATCTGGCATACATTATCTCATTTAATGCTTAAAGTCACCCCCACAGAGGCATCAAGCACCTTTATTTTTTAACACTACACAATTACATTTCCAGTAATGTCAAAGAACAAACAGAGAACTGAAATTCAAACCCAAAACTGAATAATAAAGCCTGTACCTGACCTACAAAAGATGAACCTAGGGAGGGAGTATAATCTGCCTGGCACGGGGCACTCATACAATCACACCGTATAATACAGGCTATAAAGGAGTTGTTCTTATCTGAGTGAAGTTCTTCCAAGTGATGGTCCAAACTTAAGACAGACAGGATGAAGTGTCTGAGTTCACAAGGCAAACTTTCAAGATAAATAGCAGAGAGAAAAAGAAACTATTACCAAGGAATGGGTAATATGTTGAAAGACACAAAATGCCATTACATACTCAATGTTTAGTAGGAAATGAAGATAGACAGGGGCAAGTATGATCTCAGGACAATGGAATCAAATTTAAATTTTGACTAGTAAAAGAAAGTCACTGGGTGCTCTGAAGCAAGAGAGACTAATTTCCTGTATGCTTTTGAATACTTCTCTAGCACAGAGATGGACTGGAAAGGCTACTGCCCAGAAGCACAGACCTTCCAGCTAGAAAGAGCTTGGGCAAAAGCTAATAACCTAAAAACAGAAGTGACAGTTAACAAAGACTAAGCCAGGCAGCAGTGGTGCACACATTTGATCCCATCACTCTGGAGGCAGAGGCAGAGGCAGAGGCAGAGGCAGAGGCAGAGGCAGAGGCAGAG
>NW_022196910.1:48055192-48082856 GCF_008632895.1 Mastomys coucha
AGGCAGAGGCAGAGGCAGAGGCAGAGGCAGAGGCAGAGGCAGAGGGGTCTCTGAGTTAGAGAACAGCTTGGTCTACAGAGCAAATTCCAAAACAGTCAGGGCTACAGAGAGACCCTGTCTCGAAAAAACAAAACAACAAAAAAAGACTGATTCAAAGAAAACAAAGAAGAGCTACTAAACATCAAAATACCAAAAGGGCAGAACATGGTAAGGTAAAGGGAAGGAAGGAATCTAGGCAAACTCAAGTCTCTCTCTCTTGAGCTCTGGCTATGTATGGAAGCATCACTATCAAACGAGAGAAGAGGGGCAAAAACAGGATGACAGTACAGAAGGTGGCAGATGGGGGTGGGACCTGGGACATCTGAAAGATGTGTATTCAGAAGGGACATTTATGAGAGAATACAAATTGAGAGGCAAGACCTCAAGAATGGGTGAAAAACCCACCCCAGGGAAACAGGAAGGATGGCTCTGAAGATAATAGTCTTGAGGACTAGCCCTCTAAAGCATACTCAAGAACGAAAACCAGGAGACAGTGACACTGGGCAATGAGCAGGAGTACACATCCAGTGGAGAAATGGAAGTTGGCTAATTGGTGACTGAAGGCTGATTAAGTAGAACTGCTGAGAGGAAAAAAAAGCAGACAAAACCAAGTGATCAGCAGAGAATGACTCTTGACTGCAAAATGAGCAGCAGTAAAGTAAAATATAGAAGTGAACATTTTTAGGATAGCAGATTTAACACTTTTACAGGATGAAAAAAAGACCTGTAGTGAGAGAAATTCTTAAAATACACCTTTACACTTAAAACTTAGCACAGGATACCTATGAGATAATGTTAAGTGAAAATACAAGTTGTTAAATACATAATGATGCCACTAAAATTCAGACTCCTCCATTATGACTTCCCCCAAGCCAAAAATGACTGTGTCATGTGCCGGTCTTCCCTCACAAGTGGTCTTTCTAACCCTTCAACACACAAGCTAGTTCTATCTGCCGGAGTGCTCTTCTTGTCAATGACTAACCTTCTAGGCAATTGTGACCTTGGTTCATGCATCTCCTCCTCAGAAAGGCCTGCCTACCTGTATGTAGTCTTAGCTGCGTCCCCTCCTCCAGCTCACTAAAGATACTATCTATTTTTCTAGGACGTAGGTTCTGAAGATTTCAGTTACCACACATCCGCATATTGTTCAACACACATCTATGTTGTTTAAAAGTTTTTAGCATGCCAGGCAGTGGTGGTGCACGCCTTTAATCCCAGCATTTGGGAGGCAGAAACAGGCGGATTTCTGAGTTCAAGGCCAGCCTGGTCTACAGAGTGAGTGCCAGGATAGCCAGAGCTATACAGAGAAACCCTATCTCAAAAAACAAACAAAAAAATTCTTAGCATGGTAGGCACTTAAAAGTAAAACTTATCCATATCATTTGAATGAAAACAACACACCTCTATTTATGTTAAAAATATGAAGAAGGTTCTGAAAGGAGCTAATATCCCTGCTGTAAATTAACAAGAATATGTACAAAATTAGAAAGAGGAGAATATATAATTACATTCATTTTTTGCTTCATCTTTCTTCAAATTGTCTACAAGAATCATGTCTCTTGTTGAAGAATGATTTTTAAATAATAACCATGAATCTACAATAGGCAATCTATTCTGTTTCCTCTCTTTCCTTTTAGTGAGCTGTCATGATTTAACCACCCATGGGACAATTTTATTGCAGGGTAATCTGCGAGTTGCTCTGATGGTAGTTTAAAGTTAGAATGCTCATCCTTGGAATTGGCAAAAGCTTGGATCATCTAATTTATCACCTAATTCTGCAGACATAAAAGAAAACTAAGAAATTTAATGAGTAAAAGTAGCTTAATTAAGATCATAATGAGAAAATTGCAGGCCAAAATAATTAAGAACTTTTTACTTTAAAAACAAAATTTTAAAGACCATTATATGGGCTGGAGATGGCTCAGCCGCTAAATACTAGCCTCACAACCAAAAATAAGACCATTATACATTGTATAATTTCAATAGTAACTAATAAAGCTTACTGTCACATATAACCTACAATTTTCTGGTGAAATTATTACTTGAAGTAAAACTTAAACATACTATTGACCAGTGAACGCTACAGCTAGACATTATAGAGAGACTCAGAGTACAGAGAGTGTAAATGTTCACTTACAATCCTAACGGTTAAGTGAGCTGGCTAACTGAAGGACCAGGAACTTCTTTCTACTATGGCTTACAAGTGCATCATGGATTCATTGTACTTTGACTCAAACTTCTGCATCAGCTGATTCACAGTGTATCTAATGGAACTGATGATAATTAAATGCTAAACAGATTTTAAAACAATTAAAGCATAAATATACCTTATATTAGTAATTATTTCATTACATATATACTATAATTTACCAGAAGTACAGCAAATTTTATTTGAACTTCCAAATAAATACCATCCCATGCTTAATAGCTGATCCTCACAACTACAAGATTGGCAGCTATTTGTACCTCTTAGCAATGTAAGAACATGGCTCAGAAGTTAAAGAGTTTGAGTCTCTCAGCCAAGCCCTTGGTCATCCTATCCCTTGTTTCCATTCAGGATGTCCAAGTACCATGTTCTTTATGAATGAAGCTAAGGGGATTTTTTTGGTTTTTTTTTTTTTTTGGTTTTTGTTTGTTTGTTTTTTAAGGAAACTACTATCCTATCCAACATCCTATCCAACTCTACTTGAAATTTAAGTCCACAACAAAGCATTAATTATCCACTGTACAATGCTAAGACAGATATGAAAGTGACCTTTAATAATCATTTGGGTCACTACTAACTCCATTTGAAATCCTACCAAACATTCTACTCTTTTCTAAGCACAATAGAGGTACCCTCCTATCTCTAACACTTTACAAAAGACACAAAATATTAAGAAAATGGACCTTGTCATTAGAAAAAAAATCTGAAACCATAATATAAATCATAGTCCCCTGACTCACTAAACTTTCAATTGGACATTTCTTTACTTAAATGAACATTATCCTGTCCATAAAATGAAGAGAACACTATTCCCTGAGAGTTGTTGAAGGCTACATAAGACACTATATATAAAACACTTAGGTTTAAGATAACTGCCAGACAGATGACATAGTGGTCAAAAAACAGAGGCAAAAACAGGTTCTGTCATTTACTGGGTTTGATGGAGAGAATGTGTGTGTGTGTGTGTGTGTGTGTGTGTGTGTGTGTGTTTCCCCTCTCAAACATTTAAAGCTGGACACAGTAGATCACTCTTGCTCCCAGAGAGCCAACTTAAGTCATGGCTGCTCTTGTAACCCCGGTCATTAAAACAATATTGTAGTAATTTGTTTACTATCTTGGACTTAGTTATACTGAAATCAAAGCTCCTACTAAGCAGTCTGCTAACAGTATCCCATTACTGTGGAATAAAATATATAGTAAGACAACTTTATAAATACAAATCATAATACTCTAAATTCACATTAGGAGGAACTCCATTTAACGCCCCATTTTATTAACCCTCACTCTAGGCAATAGTAACATGGTTTTCTCCATTAGGAAAAGAAGTTCCAACCACAGTAACCTACAGCAAGTAAGTCTCTCCCTCCACTCAAGTCCTTTCCCCGTCTTGTGACCCTTGCCCAGAAATGTTGTCTCTCTACAATGCTCAAAAGGCAGCCCCCGGGACCACACAATCTAAAACAGCTCATACCAATAACCATCCTTAAGTCCTCACAGGCACACAATGGCTATCTGTTTTGAATGGTTTGACCTAACACACATGCCTGCCTGTGTGGTCATTTACCACGTCTGACTCCAAAGTTCCTCTGCTAAGCTACCATGACTTTCTTCGGGCGTGGAAGTGGGCTGAGAAGTGAATTAGGAGGTGTGCCTGCTGCCTTCTTAACATTCTCTTTAAAGAACTACCTATATTGTGTGTGCCAGAATTTCAGGAAACAGAACACTATCTTCTAGAATTCTAATGCATTTAAAAAGAGAACACAGCATGGATGGCACGGCCTTAAAATGGCAACACTTCAAAGCTCACGAGCAAAAGACATCTGCTGTTATTTAAAACTAAAAGAAATCAAGACACTCAAGCGCTTTTTACTAACAGGCTTACAATGTCGTCTTCTCTTCTTCTTAAGTTGTTTTAAACTTGAACCATGCAGAAAAACTTGAAAACCAGCCCTAAGACATCATTCTGATATTGGTAACAGTGCTCCTTCTCAGAAGGAAGAGGAGGCAAAGATTCTGCCATTACTTTCACTGTTAAGTAAATGTCTTGCAGGTCAAGGTCACGGCTAGCCAGGTTGCACTGGACAATCTGGCCCTTGGGGGTTGACTTAATACTTACTGAGTCCTCCGTCCTCGGGTACTCCCGTCCCTCTCATTCCTAGGTAAGTCAGTCCCAGTATTAGGAAAAATAAGCAGGCAGCGGTTAGGAGGAACATCGACAAGTAGTGGGCACTGAAACTCCCCGTCGGAGACACCTCCTCACGTTTAAACTGCTGAAGAAGTTCCTCTTCAGGCTCGCACAGCTTCTTCGGCTTGCCGTAGGCGTTTTTCAGGTAGGTGTGATTGGAGCCAGTGTGGTTGGCGTGGTTGATCCTGAGTGACCCAGGGCCGGCGACGGCCGCTCCGGGAGGGAGGCTGTTGGCGTACAGACTGGGAGAATCCACGCCGAGGGCCCCGCCGCCTATGTGATTATTGGTTTTGTGGCGGGGCCCCGTGGGCGATTCCAAGGTTGAGTCCACGTCGGGACTCGGCGGCGACAGGAGCGGGGCCAGCTTCTTCGCGCCGGTACGGTATCGAGGCATGGAGTCCACTTGATCGCACCCTCCTCCTCCTCCTCCCGACTCGGCCGCCGCCTCCTCGAGGTTTCGGCTCCTGTCTAGACTCCCAGCGGCCGCCGCCCTGTCATTCATCGCGAGTCCTCCCCCTCCCTGAACCGAAGTCTCCGGCCGGCTGCCGCCCGATTTAGCAGTCAGCGCGGAGAACGGCTTACTATGGCTCCGTCTGGGTCGAGGCCGGGAAAGGGAGTCATCCTTTAATACCTGTCTGGCCGAGGCCACGTCGCCGCCGCCGCCGTCCCCCTCCTCCTCCTCCTCCTCCGAGTCTGAGTAGTGCTCCCGGCAGCTGTACGGGAGAAGCCGGCTGCCGTTCACGGCTCGGCCGGCCCACAGCGGCTCCTCGGCCTCGAGGTCCCTGTCGTCGCCGTCCGCTCCCTCCTCGTCCACGTCCTCCGCGGCTCCGTCGGTCCCCGCCGGGGGCTGCGGCTCGGGGCCCGCCGGCCTCCGCGCCCCCCACCACGAGTGGGGCTTCCTCCGCTCGGTCGAGTGGCCGCTCGTGCCCTCGCCGCGGGACTGGAGCGCAGCCCGGTCCCTCCGCGCGCCGCCGCCGCCCGCCGGCTCCCGCGGACTGGCCTCCACGTCCGACTCGTCCGAGCTGAAGCCCAGCAGCACTTTGCTGCCCGCCGCGGGGACGGCCGCCGCGCCCCCGGAGCCTCCCCCGGGGCTCTCGGGAGCCGAGGCCGACGGGCGGCCGAGGCCCGCGGGCGTCCGTAAGTACGCGAGGTCCCCCGAGCCCGGCCGGCCCGCCATCCCCGCCGGGGCTGCGGCTGAGCCCGCCGCGGCCAGCGCCGTGTTATTGTTATTACTGTTCCGCGTCTTGTGGCCGCGGCCCCCCGCCCGGTGCTGCTGCTGCTGCTCTTCCTCACGAAGCTTCTTCAGCTTCTTAAGGTAGACCGGCCGGGTGCTCTCCGTCACGGGACCCGGAGACAAGCCGTAACGGCGGAGCTGAGAGAAAAGCTCCTCATCCGAGAGCTGCTGGGGCGCCGAAGCCGCCGCCGTCGCCGCCGCCATTTTCTCTCCAGGGTGTTTTACAAGCTCCGCGCTACCGGAAGTGACGCGCCGCCCTAGACCCTGAACTAGACCGGGCTGCGTCGCCCTTCCAGCGCCGCGGGCGCCTCGGCCAATGGGAGGCGCGGGAGGAGCTCACCTGAGCGGGAAGGCGCCACCTGAGCGGCGCGGGCCGGCGTGACCGCGCTCGCTCCCTCGCTCGCCCGCACGGCGGGCCGCCGCCGTCCTGCCCGTCGCCGCCGGGTTCGCAGCCACACCTTGACCTCCCCCCGCCCCGGGGTCCTGCCACCGCGCTGCCGGCGTGGAAAGGAGCTCTGCCCTCAAGTTCATGGCGACGCTTCCCTAGTTCGGGTCGGTGTAGAGACCCCGAGAGCGACCCTGGCTCGGCAAGTTTGCTGTCTGACTCTAGGTTCATTTCTCATTTTGCCTTTCCGTTTGGCTTTTTTTTTTTTTTTAATTTAATCTTATTTTTTAATTAAGTGACTTCCCCACGGTGCCTTTTCAGAGACTGCTCTCCTTTTGGGAGAAATGGAATAGACCGTTCGCGGTACAGTTTTTCAAAAGTCATAGCTATTCTTGGGTATATGAAATTAACTTTTTGTCTATTTTTTTCTAAGTATGATGACCTCATATGTCGTCATGTGTCGTATGTCAAATGTCATCATTTGGAGAAATGAAAGAGCCGTCTGATGATTCGTTTTGACCGAAGAAAGACAAGCTCACCATGCAAATACTCGTCTGATCTATCCAAACAATACCCAATAAATGTTTATTTATTTTGAAATATTTTTATTGCCCCTTTGGCTGTAAACTCCCTGTACGGAGGAACTTCGCATCTATTATTTTCAACACTAGAAGCACAGTAAACATTTGTTGAACAAGGTAGTGAGCTGCCAACCAATAGAATGAGATTAAATTTAGGGACATGGAAAAAAATGCCTGGTGAAGTCACCAAATTCCCCCCACCCCACACCCAAAGAAAATAATAATAATTGGAAATCCTACCCTCTTGTTCACAAAACACAGATGAATCCTAGAGAGGAGAAACTTGCCAGTTTTGATAAAGAGTGCTTGTCCTTTGCTTAAATCCTGACATAGCTGGTACCATTGAGTACTTAAGCCCTAGAAGCTACTAAGACAATCCAAGTGCCATGTATGAAACGTTACAATAGTTTTTGTCTGAGTTGCCTTACCCTAGAGCTTAAAACATCTATGCAGAATAGGTTAGTCAAAAGCATAGATGTTAGCTTTTCAACACCCAACATCACATAATAGAAAAATACTTAGTAACCTCAATTCTTAGTTTCTAGCAAATCTTGCCTTGTATTAAAACAAAGCTTTCATATGGAAAATGGCTTCCCTTTTTCTTGAGACTTAAATGTCACAAATGTTCCTGTATCTACAACTGACACCAAGAGTATCGGACACACTATATCATAGTGATTAGGATGACCCAAATTTATTACCCTAAGTTTTGGAGCAGAGACTCAAATGGCCATAAACTTACTGGACCGATGTCTCAGTTAACAAAGGAGTTATCTGGGAGCTTTGATGTTAACAAACTGAACTTCAGCCCTGTCCTTTCTGCTACTTTGCATCTCAGTTCAACATTTGTTCTCCTCTGGTTCATTAGATAGGAATCCCAAGGGTCTGTGGTGGTTAACAGTGTCAATGTAAACCTCACCTAGAAGACAAGCATCTAGACAGGCCTGTCTATGGGTTATCAAAGGTTTGTCTAAAGGATATAAGAAGACACACCTTAACACAGGGTGGGACCATCCAATGGCCTGGCATTAGACTGGTTACAAAACAAAGTGGACTAAGAACAAAACATTCAGGGCTGGAGAGATAGCTCAGCAGTTAAGAGCACTAACTTCTCTTCCAGAGGTCCTGAGTTCAATTCTCAGCAACCACATGGTGGCTCACAACCATCTGTAATGGAATCCAAAGAGAGCTACAGTGTACTCACAAAAAAAAAAAAAAAATCAGTCTTTCTGCTCCAGACCATGGTTGCACATAATCAGCCGCCTCAGGCTCCTGCTTCATTCCTTGACAACCAGGAACTTTGGCCTCAAACTATAAGACATTTTGTTTCAGCACTGTGTAAGTAATAACACAGTATCTACTGGTCCTACCTCAACTGCCATGAACTTAAAATACCAACTTATAATGTTCCTGAGCCTTCCTTTCTGCTTTCTTACTTACTAGCTTTCTTCTTCCTTACTAGAGTTTAGAGTTATTTATAATTTATATTGAGAAAAAAACATGTATTTTCAGTATTGCTGCAGACAAGCATCTACATAAGACTGTTTAATTGTTTTATATTATACAATTTTTATACTATTCGTTTTTAGTTACAATATCTTATAAATTTTATAGAATATGACAACATTTTAAAAAAGGTATTACAGGTATTGAAGGGGGGTCTCTGGGAGGAGTTGGGGTACAAAAAGGAAAGAAGAATGTGATGTAACTCTATTTACTTAAAATAGGTTTTAAAATGTTAACAAATTCAGATAGGCTGAATTATGTATCTTTTCTCATCGTAATGCAATAAAACTTAAATCAATTAAAAAATAAATAAACTGGCAATTATACCAATATGCAATTTTTATTTTACAAGAAGTTTGAAGACATGATCTCATTTGGTCTATAAAACAAACAACAAAACCCTTTCTTTGAGGATGCTGAGGGCAATGACTTATCATAGGGAACTGTAGGTTGTCGTTCCCCTTGGTCTTGGCATTTAAGCAGACAGGAAGCTTGCTTCCTCAGGAGACCCTCCCCAGCCTCAGCCCAGTCATTCCTCATTTGTGCCTTGCTCCTTATTTGTCAGTGCTTATAATTCCAGCTTCCAGACCGGCTGAGTTTTAAAGTTTGGAGCTGTATCTTAATTGTACCCAGATACTTAACAGAACATATAATCTCAGTCTTACTGGGCTTACTGACTGAAGGAGACATTTATGATTGGCTGTCCTATACAGACTTGGCATCAGCTTTCATTGAAAAACTTTGTATAGAATTTTTAGAACCCAATATTATTATTATTATTATTATTTTATTATTATTATTATTATTATTATATTTTGCTTTGTTTTGTTTTTCGAGACAGGGTTTCTCTGTGTAGCCCTGGCTGTTCTGGAACTCACTCTGTAGACCAGGCTGATCTTGAACTCAGAAATCCACCTGCCTCTGCCTCCCAAGTGCTAGGATTAAAGGCGTGCGCCGCCACGGCCCAGCTAGAACCTAGTATTATAATCAAAGACAACATTCATGTTTTTATCTTGTAGAAGAGTATTCTTTCTGGTTCTAGTACTAAAACTAGTTCTGTTTCCCCAGATCAATAGATTTAGTTTTGATTTTGGTTTATTCTTACTGAAATGAAATTCTCATAGATAAGACTGGCATTTTAAAGTGTACCAATGGCATTTAAGACACTCACAGTATTGCATAACTGTCACCTCTATCTGTCCCAAAATATTTTCATCACTCCACATGTCCTTGCTCTACCTACAAGCAACCCTCATCAGCTTCTTGTCTCTATGAATAAAGCTCTTCTGCATGTTCATTGAAAGTAGATTCAAAGTTCATGTGATCAAAAATAAGCAGAATCAAAAGCCATGTGCCCTCTCACCTAGCTCCCTTTACTCAGCAAAATGTTTTCAAAATTTATCCATGTTGTAACAAGTCTTTGATTTATAATGCTATCCTTACATATATCTAATTTGTATATAAATATAATAGGATCTTATAGACTGGCCACATTTTATTTATCTATTCATCCATTGACAAGCATTTTGGTTGTTTCTACATTTGTTTACTCTTCATAATGTCATAAACATTGATTTTTAAGGATCCATTTTCAAGTCTTTAAGTGTATGCTTCAGAATGGAATAACAGATCATGCAATAACTGTATATTGGAATTATTGCAGAAATTTATGAATGTTTTAATGAAAGAAGGAAAGAAAGGAAGGAAGGAAGGAAGGAAAAGAAAAACATTAGCCTGCTATTGTCCCAACACCTAGAGCTTTTATGTAGCAAACTGAACCTTGGATTCTTCATAACTAACTGCTATGCTTTGAAAATGGTCAGTTGCCACCTAAGTTTCTATTGCTATTTAATTCCACAATCTATTAGTGTAGGTTGTTCAGTACTGGTAGAGTACTAGGAGGTGTAGAGGTCATAAGAGTAGAGCTCCCATGAATATATTCATACCTTCTCCTGGGAATGAGTGCCCACTTTCAACAGGGCTGGAATAATTACCTGGAGAGCAAATTATTATAAAGTAACCTTGCTTCTAGGCTCCAGGGCATGTGCTGGGGTTTGGCTGCTTCCCAGAATTCTACAGGAAGCATGGTTCTTGATGCCTTGGGGTTTGTTTTATGACCCTGGTTTTGGTGGGGATTTTATTACAGACACTCATGGCTGGAAGAAAATACATCATTTGGCAGTTTGGGGGCTGGAATGATTCTGAGAGAAGTGTTGCCTTTACTTCATCCTGGACCAAGTGAGGGCTGTGATTCAGCCCAAGAGAAACTTATGTAAACCCTCTAAGAGATAGGGTAAACTAAGACTGGGGATAGTAAGGAGGAAGGGGATGATTGGGGAGGAGCCAGGATGGGAGGAGTCAAGAGCCTGTCCTGAAAAGAAAATCTGGTATTGAATGGTTTTGGTTTTCGTTTGGTTTTTTGTTTTTTGTTTTTCCAGACAGGGTTTCTCTGTATAGCCCTGGCTGTCCTGGAACTTACTCTGTAGACCAGGCTGGCCTCCAACTCAGAAATCTAGCTGCCTCTGCCTCCCAAGTGCTGGGATTAAAGGCATATGCCACCACTGCTGGCGGTATTGACTGTTCTGGGCTAGGTCCCCAAGTCTTCAGGTCCTATTTTGAACCAGTTTGGATTTGTTGCTGTAGAAGTGACATTGTTCCTGGAGAAGGGCTGGGTCCCACCATTAGCAACAGTCAGGGGATCTAGAACTCTTTAATTCAGAGACCACAACAGCCAAAGAATCGAGTTTTTCCTGAAAGGGTCCAAGCTGATCTGAAATCTCTTTAGGTTTTTCTGAGACCTGGTGAGATAGGGAAATTAATATATATATATAACAACAACAACAACAATAAAACCTCTTAGTACCACTATTTGAGTTCTGATTCCTGAAAAAAATGCCTGGGGTGGCAAGAAGAGGGGTGAGCTAGACAAAAACTGTTTGTATTAAAGAAACACTAGTAAAGTTCGGTGGGGAGGGCACTGGAACCAGATGGGGCAACAGAGTTAGGTTTAGAATAGGGAGAATATAGGGATGGGATGCATAAGTGGTCCCCAGCAATATTGAGGCAGAAGACTTATTTATATGAGTACACTGTTGCTGTCTCAGACACACCAGAAGAGGGCAGTGGATCCCATTACAGATGGTTGTGGGCCATCATGCGGTTGCCGGGAGTTGAACTCAGGACCTCTGGAAGAACAGTCAGTGCTCTTAACCACTGAGCCATCTCTCCAGCCCAGAAGAAGACTTAGAAAGAGTTAGGCCAGGGAGGCAGATAGTGCCAGAAGGGTATTCACTTGTCTTGTGGCACAAAGTGGTGATGGTGAGATTATATTAGTCAGGTTGGGGAATAGACATGGGAAGGTGGAGTCTATGGACCCATAAAGCGGCCTTAGGAAGTCAGTGTATTCCTGATTGCTAAGGTCCCTCGAGCAAATCTTTCAAGGAACAAGTTTTATAAGGCTATCCCAGAAGGAAGTTCAGGGGTACAGCCTGGTTAGTAAAGCTCTCCCACCCATTTTAAGGGTCCCCCAATATCTTTACAGGTAAAGTGAAAGCCTACGGGCAAGGTGTCCCCACTCTTCTAACCCACACTGAAGAGGAAGGAATCTGTAAGAGGGTGAAGAGGAAGACAAAGGCTTTTGCAATCACCTTATCTCTCAGTCCTGCTGCGTGCAGCAACTGGAAAGCCCAGAAACACAGAAGCAGAATCACTTGCTTTCCTGAGATCCAAAAGGCGACACAGCATTAGATCAATGCTATCACTGCAGCTCCTCTCAAAGTGCCTCAAGGATGTGTTTGCTAAGTTCCTGGTATTTATTTCTCTTTGTAATTGCTCAACTTCTATTTAAATGCTAACACTTCTGAGGAAGAAGCCAGAACAAACATACTGGAAATACAACATGGTATTAGGAAATGTTAGACAAAAAATTCTTATCCTAGGTTAGTGTGAGAATTTGCAAAGAAAGTTTTGTCGTGGGGGCATCTGTCTTATTTTCTATCTATAACTCAAACAGGTGAGCAGCAGCTACAGGATTCAAGTAAACAGCACACATATGCCACGATTGATATTTATATCCTACTGTAACTGTGCAAGTGAATCTCCTCAATCATATGCAGAAAGTTCCAGAGAACATTTCACTTTAAAGCTCGGCAGATGAGGGTCTCAGTGCTAGAAGTGAATTCTATTTCTGGTCCTACAACTCATTGCAGTAATATTTTACATTGCCTCACAGTCTACAAAAATCCCTTATTATGTCATCTTGCCCTTACACCCACTCTGAGGAAAATATTAACAGGACAGTGTGAGAGATGGGAAAACTGAAGCTTGGGAAATTTGTCCTTTGTCCTTTGTGAAGAAAATGAGGACTGAAATCCAAAACCACTTTTGGGTTGTCAGCCCCTAAGCTGATTGACTCCAGCCCACCACAGCCTCAGTCAGATTGTGCAGATTGAGTTCTTGAGTCCTTTGCTTTTGCTTATTTTTTTAATATAATGAGGTATACTGTGCTTTAAACAGCAAGATGCCTTCAAGACCCAAAGCACTTGAAGGCACCTTCTTAACTGCTTAGTACTGTGGATCTTCTTGTGTGCACCTTGTCTATGCCCTTCAACCTCTATGTGGCTTTTTGAAAGTTTCATCCTACCTGTCTCTAACTTGCTGTCTATACAGAAGATAATAATACAGCTGGGTTGATCACGCAAAAATTACAAAACGGCCTTAGGAAGATTTTTAGTTGCCCTGCAAAGATCTCCTGTAGCATTGGGAATAGAGAAGGATGAATCGGTGAATTGAGTATGACATTTAAGAAATTTTCTGCAAGAGGCTCAGGACACTCTGGGTGTTTAGTTTCATTAAGCAGCAAAAGTGTTTTAATGACAACCTTTCGTGACTCACATCATATGTGCACTAGTTTAAACACAGCCACACTTTTTTAAAACTCTGTTGTATAGCCCCTTTAATATCTCCCTTTGAGTGTCTCTCTGTCTGTCTCTCAGTGTCTGTCTGTCTGTCTCCTCCACACCCCCCCCCCGTGTGTGTGTGTGTGTGTGTGTGTGTGTGTGTGTGTGTGTGTAGATCAGAGATCAACCTTAGATATCATTTCTCAGGAGCATTATAGGTGTTGGAGTAAGATGTCAGACATATTCTTGGGCATTTGAACACCTGCTCTGCAGCTGGTGGCATCATATAGGAGATTTAGAAGGTATGGCCTTGCTGGAAGAAGTATGTCACTGGAGCAGTGTTTGAGCTTAAAGGCGTGGTGCCATGTGGAGTTTGCTCTCTTTGCTTCTTGTTTCTAGTTTGAGATCCTCCAGTTGCCATGCCTGCTGGCTTCCACACTCCTCCACTGTGATGGTGATGAGCATCCAACCCTCTGGAAGCATAAGCACCAAATAAACCCTCCTTCCTATAACCATTGACCATGGTGTTTTAGCACAGCAACTAAAACATAGCTGAGATAGCCATCTGCTACTTCTGAGATAGGCTTTCTCACTAGGAACTAGGACTGACTCACTGACTGGTTAGGCTACCTCTCCAGTGAGCCCCAAACATCTTATGTTTGTGCCATCACAGTATCATCACACCCAGCTTGTATGTGGATGCTGGGATTTGTGCAACAAACACTTTACCAACTGACCTCTCTCCCTACGGTCTCCTTTGATGTTTACATTTTGAAAATATTTATCTTGATTTTATTTATGTGTATATGTATATGTCTGAGATCTGTATGAGCATGCGCATACATGTGGGTGCTTGTGGGAGCCAATAAGAGGGCATTGGACTATCTGGAGCTGGAGTTACGGGTGGTTGTAAGCCACTAGAAATGGGTGCTTAGAATCACACTCAAGTCCTTTGAAAGAGCAGCCAGCACTGTTAATTAACAGTGAGCTATCCCTCTAACTACACTTGATGCTCCTTCTATGTCCTTCCCAGAAGCTAAAGTATAGATAGGGAGAAAGCTACTGTTAGTTTTTGCTGATGGGATAGAACACTTTTCCACCACTAAAAGCTAACCTTTATAAGGCAGATGTTAAGGACAGCGGGAATGGCAAGTGTGAAAGCCCATAGTGGAAATAGGCACTGGGAACGAAAGTCAGAAAGACTGGTACTGGGAGAGGAATGGGGTACAGAACATGGGAAGTTACATCAGTAAGAGGTGGGCAAGGGGCACATGTCTGGTAGGGCCTTTGAATCCACACAGAGACTTGGAATTTTCCTCTGAATATGATGGGACATCATTGGGGGGTTGTAAGGATTGGAGCTATGCCATCTCCTTTGTCTTGGGGTTCAGGATTTAGGAAGGCAAAAGAGAAACAATGAAACAAGTTGGCAAATAGATGGCAGAAAGGGATCTAAATCGGTGGTAGTGGGAAGGAGCAAGAGCCATTGAGATTATAGATACAATTTTATCTCATCTTACTTAATATTTTAAAATTTATTTTCGAGACTGGACCTAACTACATAGTATAGGCTGGTCTCAAACTCACAGCCCTCCTACCTCCGCCTCCTGAGTGGTGGCATTGCAGCCATGGACCACCACACTTGGCTGTACTTTCAGTGTATTTTTTTTTTAATTGAGGACATAAAATCATTATTAGTTTCTGTATTTAAGGGATAGCATTTGATGTTTCAATACATGCATACATAGTATAATGTTTACTTCAAGTTGTCCATATCTATTTCTCAAACGTTTATGCTTTCTGATGTGTTTATAAAAAGATAGATATAAGAATATGTTCTATGGGAGTGTGGTGAGGTATGGAGAGAAGGCTGGCCATGGCCACAAGGACATGGAAAGAGGGGTGGGGGGAGAGGAGAGGAAGAGCAAGAGGGAAGCAAGAGCAAGAGTAGGAGAGGAAGGAGGGGGTAAGCATCCCCTTTTATAATGGTCTGGCCTACTTGGCTGTTGCCAGGTAACTGTGGGGTGAGTAAAATCATTCAAAGTCCTTGATGTGTAGAGAACATACTTGTTATCCAGTGTCCCCTGACCCTGCTGTGCAACTCACTGTAATATCTACCTGTTCCCTCATACCCATGGCTACAGCTTTCCTAATCCCTCGACCTATTTTTTTTCTCTTTTTTTCCTAATTGAGACCTTGCAAAGCAGTAGCTCCTTACAGTCAGGCCATGGAGATGAGGAAAGAAGGGTATCTCTAAAGGAAGGCAGAGCAGCTGCACAGTTCTAGGCGCATAGCCAGTGAAAACCAGGGCTAACTGCTCAGTTGTAGCAGTCCACTACAGTCAGTTTCCTAAGGAACCAAGAGTTGCCTTTAGATATATAAGTTTGTGGTTACCAAAGAGAGAGACTCTGGAAGCAGCTGTTTACTGACTGTAGAGCCTGAGATGGGGGTGGGAGGAGGGGAGCTGGAAGGAAAAGGGTGGGACCTGAGTTTCAGTGTCACAAAGTATCATTTTAAAGTTGTGTAGTGGTGGCATACACCCTTAATCCCCAGGATTTGGGAGGCAGGGGCAGGGGGATTTCTGAGTTCAAGGCCAGCCTGGTCTACAGAGTGAGTTCCAGGACAGCCAGGGCTATACAGAGAAACCCTGTCTTGGAAAAACAAAACAAACAAACAAACAAACAAAAAACAAAACAAACAAAAAAAGTTGTGTAAATTATGTGAATAGGAAAGAGAAAAGGGGTGAGGTGGGGTGGTGGCCCTTGCCTTTAATCCCAGCACTTGGGAGGCAGAGACAGGTGAGTTCAAGGCCAGCCTGTTCTACAGAGCAAGTTATGGAATAGCCAGAGCTACACAGAAAAATCCTGTATAGAAAAATTTAAAAGGAAAGAGAAAAGAAAGGAAGAAAGAAAGGAAAAAGGAAGGAAAGGAGGAAAGGACTAACCTTAGCTGTCGTTCAATTCTTAGACAAGTCAGGAAAGAGCCTATGCATGAGGGTGACTGACAGCAAGCTGGTCATGAGGCAGAAACCTCAAGACAAATGTTGAAGGCTGTTAACTCAAGAGCTGGGAAAGCTCTCCTCAGCCATGTTCTCACCCTGTGGATGCCAGACTTTCTCCACCAAAGTCTAAAGGCCATGATTCTGCAAACATTAAATAAGTCAAGTACATGTCTGTTAGTTAAGTAGGAATGAGCTGTTTTTAAGACAGCAGAAAAAATAGCTCAGCAGATAAAGGTGTTTTCTGAGTGTGTCTTAGGTTTCTGTTGTTTGATAAAGTAAGCTAGGGAAGAAAGGGGTTATTAAGCTTACTCTTCAACATCACAGTCCATCAGGAAAGGCAGTCATGACAGGAACCTGGAGGCAGGGACTAAAGGGAGGCTTTGGGGTATGCTGCTCACTGGTTTGCTCTTTAAAGCTTGTTCAGCCTGGTTTTTTTGGGGGGGAGGGGAAGGGTTGGTTTTTCGAGACAGGGTTTCTCTGTGTAGCCCTGGCTGTCCTGGAACTCACTCTGTAGACCAGACTGGCCTCCAATTCAGAAATCCACCTGCCTCTGTCTCCAAGTGCTGGGATTAAAGGCTTGTGCCACCATTGCCCAGCTAGCCTGCTTTCTTATACATTCTAGAGCCCACAAGTCCAGGGCTGGCCCCTCCCACATCAATCACTAATTAAGAAAATGCCCCTCAGGTCTGCCTACAGGCAAATCTGACGAGGCATTTTCTCAACTGCAGCTCCCTCCTCCCACATGGGAGTTCTCCCATATGTCAAGTTGACAAAATATGAGCCAGCACACCGTGGAAGCCTGCCACCCTGAATTTGACCCCAGAACCCAGGAAAAGGTAAGACAATTCCATGAAGTTGTCCTCTGTCTGCAACAGGACACATTGTGATGGTTTGTATATGCTTGGCCCAGGGAATGGAACTATTAGAAGGTGTGGTCCTGTTGGAGTAGGTGTGTCACTGTGGGTGTGGACTCATTTTAGCTGCCTGGAAGCCAGTATTCTGCTAGCAGCCTTCAGATGAAGATGTAGAACTCTCAGTTCCTCCTGTACCATGCCTGCCTGGATGCTACCATGCTCCCATCTTGATAATAATGAACTGAACCTCTGAACCTGTAAGCCAGCCCCAATTAAATGTTGTCCTTTATAAGACTTGCCTTGGTCATGGTGTCTGTTCCCAGCAGTAAAACCCTAATGTGGAGAGCTTTTGGGAACCACTTCCAGAAACTTGGCAGGAATTTGGCATTGGGCCAGGACAAGGAAGTAAGCTCAGGAAGGAATCTGATTTGGGGCTAGAACAAAGAAGTAGGCTTCAGGCAAGAATATGACTTTGGGCTAGGACAGGGAAGTAGGCTCAGATATCTTGGTCATCCTGATAAGCCCTTAGAAACAATGGTCACCAGACTGTCTATTGCCTTCCTTGTTCCTTGACTATTTGTTTATTGTCTTGCTTTTTCCTTAACCAAGAACTGACCTTATTATTTGCATGTAACTAAAATGGTATAAAAGCAGATTGGGAAAAATAAACCCGCCTCAGCCTCAGAACTGGCTGGGTCATATTACAGTGTTGTCTAATTGTCTTTTTTCTTTTTCATCCTCACTCCTGAGCTGAAGAACCTGTTGGATGACAGAGCTGGCTTGATCACCATAACTGAGACATGCACCCAATACCCACATACATATACTTTCAGCAGTGAGTTTTTGCTACACTGCTTTGGCTCCTGGCAAATTGCACCAGTGCATCACTAAGGAGCTATCTTTGAATCCTTGAATTAAAGACACACAACACATTAGCTCTTTTGAAAAAAAAAAAATCTTAGCTACCTCAAAGGCTGGGCACTCCTAAACCTTCCCGTGCTACATCAGGCCCAATGAAGAAGTGTCCAGTGTCCTGTCCAACCACCTAAATTCTCCCATGGTTCATTGGCTCTCACTGCCCCAGCTCTCCTCCCCCATCTCCCACCGCATCCCAATGATCCTAAATTGCCTTCCCCCTGTGTCCTTGCCTGCGCAGCTCTTAGGGTCCTGCCCCATCTCAGCCATTGGCTGTTGGCATCTTTATTGATCAATCAAAACCAACATATATTACTACTAATAATAAAGAAATAAAGCTTAAAAACATGTAATCATTGACTTAAAATAGCAGGGCTCTGACTAAGATATCTAATTGTCTAGAAATAAGCTGCCAGAAATAAACTTAAACTGGTGTCCTAACCTGCCATCCTTTCTCTCAGCATTCTGATCCTTTCTGCATAAAAGTTCAAATGATGCATTTCCCCCCCAAGGAAAAATCATCACTACTGTGTATGTTTTAAATTTCACAGGAAAAGGCTAACCATGTTCATTTTAAAGAGATTCATTAATGTTATTTAATAAAGTCTTTCTTTTTAAAGTTTTTTTTGGTTTGTTTTTCGAGACAGGGCTTCTTGAAATAAGAGTTTCTCTGTATAGCCCTGGCTGTCCTGGAACTCACTCTGTAGACCAGGCTGGCCTTGAACTCAGAAATCTGCCTGCCTCTGCCTCCCAAGTGCTGGGATTAAAGGCGTGTGCCACTACTGCCCAGCTTTTTTTTTTTTTTTTTTTTTTTTTTTTTTTTTTGGTTTTTCAAGACGAGGTTTCTCTCTATAGGTTCCCGGGGAACCTAGTAAAGATTTGTGACCTCTTGTGAGACCACATACCATCTCAGTAAGTTGCCCTGGAGCCTACAGCTATTAGCCTCTCTAGCTTCTTTCTCTCTCTTTTTTAAAAGATTTATTTATTTATTTTATGTATGTGACTACACTGTAGCTATGGAGATGGTTGTGAACCTTCATGGGGTTGCTGGGAATTGAATTTTAAGGACCTCTGCTCTCTCGGTCCCTGTTCGCTCTGGCCCAACAATTTATTTATTATTATACATAAGTACACTGTAGCTGACTTCAGATGCACCAGAAGAGGGCGTCAGATCTCATTATGGGTGGTTGTGAGCCAGCATGTGGTTCCTGGGATTTGATCTCAGGACCTTCGGAAGACCAGTCAGTGCTCTTAACCCACTGAGCCATCTCACCAGATCCTATTAAAGTCTTTAATTCAGTCTTGGGGTAGAGATCTAAGTTATAAAATTAATATTCAGTAAGTAGAAAAT
This sequence comes from Mastomys coucha, assembly GCF_008632895.1. Classification (NCBI taxonomy): domain Eukaryota; kingdom Metazoa; phylum Chordata; class Mammalia; order Rodentia; family Muridae; genus Mastomys; species Mastomys coucha. Next base: position 48,074,348 of record NW_022196910.1, read on the forward strand.
ATTTTCCAGTGTTAGCTCATGGTTATTGGGCTTGTTTGAGCGGAACTCTGTTGGTTCTGTTGTCAGTGGGGTGTTTCAGGACTCACAGGGACAGTGCCTCTGCCTCTTTTTGAAATGCAGCTATCAAAGATAATTAAAAATCTGGAAGAAGCATGGCCTGATGAAGACAGATGTAGAAATAAGGTGAATAACACTCCTGTGTGGATCACAGTGGATTTCTTTTAAATTCTAAGAGCTAAGAGGCATCGTATGTCAGTAAGCCCTAGCACTTTGGAGTTTGGAAAATGAAGCCTATCAGATTAGACCATTTGTCTGATGTCGTGTAACTAACGATTGAGACTAAAATCCTGGTATACCCATTTGTGCCTCAATCCTCAATACTGTGAAGACTTACTCTAAGTAAAAACAACTCAGGGCTGGTGTTGAAAGCAAAAATTAAAGCTTTAGACCTGTGCTGACTAGGAAGAAAAGTTATGGGCCTACGAATCCATCACAAGCTGGCCCACATAGGCCTGGGAAGGAGCAAGCAAGTTGTTAGATATCATAAGAGCTGGCAAGTCAAGAAGACATAAAACTATAAACATAGAGGAAAACATGTCTAGGCAAACGAGGACATGTCCAAGGCCCAGGCCTGCAAAGACGTGCCTGGCAGACACTAAGTAATGGACCATCTGGTCCTCTCAGATATGGTTTAAGGTCAGATGCTTTGTTGACTCAGATTAACACCAACCTTAGGAATTTTCCGCTCTGTTCTGCACGTAATATTTGAACTAGCCAATCATGTATGACCACACTGATCCCTTTGTTCCCTCAGATCTTTTCCCTATATAAACCCCTAACTTTCAAGCCTCATGGTCAGCTCCACTATCTCCTGCATGAGATAGGTGTGGTGCCGAACCAGTGTGCCCTGAAAATTAAAAATACCTCTTGTAATTACATCAAGATGGTCTCTCATGATTCTTTGGGTGCATGTTCTCCCGAGATTTGAGTGGGGGTCTCCCCCAGGGGTCTTTCAATAGCACAGTACGATATTGCCATGTGTTGCCAGAAAGCAAACGGAGCCCAAAGCTGGGGTACATGGAAGTTTTGCAGAGAAGCTGTCACTTTGCTTGGGTTTTAGTGCCACCTCAAGAACACTAAAAGTAAAGGCTGCAGGAGCTGACCACAGTAGAAATCTGCAGGCTAGATGCCTGGATGAGCCTCTGTAGGACCAGTGTATTAATGAGGGGCTGGAGAGATGGCTAAGCAGTTAAGAGCACTGGCTGCATACTCTTCCAGAGGTCCTGAGTTCAGTTCCCAGCAACCACATGGTGGCTCACAACCATCTGTAGTGGGATCTGATGCCCTCTTCTGGTGTGTCTAAAGACAGCTGCAGTGTACTCATAAATGAAATAAATAAATCTTAAAAACAAAAAGAGTATTTTTGTTTTGTTTTGTTTTGTTTGAGACAGGGTTTGTCTGTGTAGTCCTGGCTGTCCTGGAACTCACTCTGTAGACCAGGCTGGCCTCGAACTCAGAAATCCGCCTGCCTCTGCCTCCCAAGTGCTGGGATTAAAGGCATGTGCCACCACTGCCCAGCCAAAAAGAGTGTTAATTTGAAAAAATAAGAAGGTTCTAAGTTTTCTACATAATACAGTAAGAACAGTCTTTCAGGGACTGTGAAGGAACTGGGTGGGTTGGGAGCAACGGTGAAGGTTATAGATAGAGAGAGGAGCTGAAAGGCTGGAGAATTTTAGAATTTAAAATGAGGGCATTTAATAGAAATGTATGTATAATGTGTAGCCTTTACCTAAAAGGGGGCATGGAAAACCTCTGTATCAAGCCAAAAAGGAGAAGTACGTAATTCCAGGAACTTGGCTAACTCAGAGCCTCAGGGCTCTGGCTCCCGATACCAGCCCCTTCTGAATGATCCACAATGAGGGCTACTGGCTAGGAATGAAGGTCTACTGGTTTATGAGACTCTCCACCCTTTCGACCGGTAGATGAAGATTATATTCTTAAAATGAATATGTTTCCCTCCCTAACTGAATACCTTGGGTTGGGTCCTTCTGAAATTTTCCACTGTTTTTATGTTCTGTTTCCTTGGTAACCCTCTCTCTGCCCCAAGCTTGTAGTTTTTACCTTAAACACCCCTCACTTCTTGTGTTCAGGGTCTAACTCCTCTGGCCGACAAGGTCATGAGATTGACCCCGGTACCGGTATCCCCAATAAACCTCATGTGATTGCAGCAAGTTCGGTCTCTCATGAGTCATTGGGTGGTCGCGTCATCCCGAGACTTGAGTAAGGATCTCCCCAGTTCTGGGGGTCTTTCAGAGCAACCACGTATCAAAACACATTCCCAAGATATCAATCAGTGTTGCACTTACTCTGAGAATAAGACAGAGAGTGTAGGCATGATGGAAGCATGCAGACGAACCAGGGAAGTTTACAGCCAAGAGGTAGGAACTGCTTACATCACAGTGGCAGCAACCAAGGGAAAGAGGAGCCCCTGCATCTGGGAAGTAATTAGAACTTACTTCATAGAGTTAAAAAGATGTAACATATACCAGGCATGCACCTTTGATCTCAGCACTCTTTGATCAGAGGCAGGTGGATCTCTATTAGTTCAAGGCCAGCTTTGTCTACGTACTGAGTTCCCAGATAGACTAGGCTACATAGTAAGATCCTCTGTGTGTGTGTGTGTGTGTGTGTGTGTGTGTGTGTGTGTGTGTGTGTGTCTGTGTGTGTCTGTGGACAGAGGATAGCTCCAGGACCCTCAAGTGGAATAAGAAGAGGGAACAAGTATGGAAGGGTAGAATTCACCTTCTTAAATTTTTCAGTGACAGAATAAGAAAATTTCTATCCTGTGTAGTGGGTGGACAGCACTGGAATATATTCCCTCTCCTCTCCTCTCTTTCTCTCCCATGCCTCCCCTCTCCTCCCCTCCTCTCTTCTTCTCTTCCCTCCCCTCCATTCCCCTCTTCCCTCCCCTCTCCTCTCTGTCATAACATTTGACTCCATGACACAGGAGAAAATATTTATAACTGTCAGAAACATAGAATTTCAAAATGCCTATGACATTAGCACTATAAATTGCCAAGCATAAAACTGCTATTACATTATTACAGCGACATCAGAACAAGACATTTCACTATCTAGAAAGGGAGAGCAGACTGATAAAGCTCAAGCTGAGTCCCTTGGTCACCTCTATGCCAACAGACTTTCATTCAGCTAAAGTGAGTCCTATCCTTTAAAACCAATACAACACATCACATACATTTCTTGATCTTTTCAATCCTGGAACTTAATCTTGAGAAAAGTGCTATAAACTGAAGGGATAATTGAACATCTCAGTTCAGAGGTCCTACACGTTCCGATTGTGAGACAATTGCTGTGGTTCTGCTTACAGATCAACTTGTGTTACCTTGGTGACTGTTTATCTCAGACCATAGCCATCCAGTCTCAGTCTGAATGCAGTCATTGTTAACTGGATCAGTCTGAGAAATGTGTAGGACTTTAATGAGATAGGACCTAGGGTTTATCTGTTTTCTTGTTTTGAGAGGCGATTAATTGTGGGGAGAAGACACATCCAAAACAAGGGCCATACGCTTCCATGAGATGGAGTCCTGACAAGATTAAAAAATTAAATAAAAAAAATAAAGGAAATAGACAAAGGAAGAAGCTGAACGGCAGCATTGCCCTTCTCTCTGAGTCCTGATCCTGAGACGGGAGAAATTTTAACCACAGACCCATAAACTTCATCATGTCTTCCCTGCCATAACACACTGTACCATAAAACTGTGAGCTTAAATAAGATGCTGCTCCTTGGAGCTGCTGGGTCACAGCGTAGCAGAATCATGGCTAACAAAGTGAACAGCTGGCATGTCTAGATTTCCCAGTGGGAGAAACTCTCACAGGTCTTCCCCAGGAAAAGCCCCATATGACAGAAGTGATGCAATTTCCTAAGGGAAAACTGCAGTGTACTGTGAGATGACAAACACACTTTGACATGAGTAGCAAGAGACAAAGTGCAAAAGTATGGAGAAGTGTTTTATATTGGACATGAGTACACTTTTCATCAGTTCAATCATGTTTAACCAAAGTGGCCATTTGTCTTCGTCTCTGCTAATACTTTACCACCTAGACCATCATTATCTGTCCTGATCACTTGTACTAGCCATGTTTAATAATGGAAATGGAATCTGAACTATTTTAAAGAGATTTAATATCAAGAATTAGCCAAGTGGGCCGGGCGTGGTGGCGCACGCCTTTAATCCCAGCACTTGGGAGGCAGAGGCAGGTGGATTTCTGAGTTCGAGGCCAGCCTGGTCTACAGAGTGAGTTCCAGGACAGCCAAGGCTACACAGAGAAACTCTGTCTCGAAAAACCAAAAAAAAAAAAAAAAAAAAAAAAAAAAAAAAAAAAAAAAGAATTAGCCAAGCATGGTGGCACACACCTTTAATCCCAGCACTCTGGAGGCAGAGGCAGATGGATGTCTCTGAGTTTGAGGTCACCTGGGTCTACACAGAGTTCCAGGCCAGCCAGGGTTACATAAGAGACCCTGCCTTAAAAACATAAACAAACAAACAAACAAGCAAGCAAATAAGAATTTAAAAATTAGGTCATTGCAAAAGTCACAAGAAATACCCAGAGACTGGGTGATAAGCTGAGATCCCAGAATGATTCATATAACTCGGCATTCTGGAGAACTGTCTCCCGATGTAATTAGATAGGAAATGAAGAATTTAGTCTCTTTTTCTTCTAATTAATTAATTTACTTACTTACTTACTTTACAGCCGAGAATCTACTCTTAGAACTATTTAAGTTAAAAACAGAACAAAGTCAGCAAACTGCTGTAGCTGTAATACAGCAAGTGTCAGCCTTCTTAGCAACCAGGAAACTAGGAATTCCCGAGTTAGAGAGACCACTAAGTGTCTACACTAGCCAGGGCTAGTACTGCCCTCCATGAACCTAGGGACTCTGAGTTAGGCAGATTGCCACATGCCCACACTACACCTGTCCTTGGTAGACGGTAAGGAGGAGGATCAGGGCAGCAGCATCCTAAACCTGTGTAGGAGTATCTAATTGGTGGTAACCGATCAAATATAGAACCCTGATTGCAAAAAAGTCTGGAAAATTTGGGATTTAGCTTCCACCTACTTGACTACAGAAAGCCACACTAGAAAGAAATGGAAATAAAAGCTGAATGTTATATTCTGTGCATCATGCTTATGAGTGGTGGAAATCTTAGTTCGTATACTAAAGCAAAGAAGGGTGTGGGTAACAAAGAAATAATGGACACGTTAAAGCAGACTATAATGATGCAGGTGTACGAAAATGGCAACACAAGTCCCATTGCTTGATATACTAAAATATTTCATTTTAAAAGAAAATTAATTTTAAATAGGAATAATATGATTTAGTACAAGTCATTGAGAACCCACAGGGCCAAAAAAATATTGGAAGTGTTAAGTAAATACAGGAAGGCCAAAGATAAAGGGTCAATTCAAAATTTGTTTCCTCCATATAAGCAATAACTGCTTTGAGAAATTAGATTTAACCTCCATTTTAATTTAAATTTTAAAATACCATTTATAATATAATTAGAAAACATGAATTACCAAGGACAGATTTTATAAAGTATGTATAATGTATGTACATTTAATATTTCAAGGTAAGGCTAGTGAGGTGGTTAGCAAATAGAAGCATTTCCCACCAATCCAGAAGGCCTGAATTCAATACCCAGGAGCAACGTGGAGGAAAGAGAGAGCCAATGCCTGCAAGTTGCCCTTTGACTCCCACATATACTCTGAGATACAGGGTCCTACACACACACACACACACACACACACACACACACACACACTCACACACTCATGCACGCATACAGGCACACACCAAATAACAGCTTAAAAACAATAAAATTGTGACGTCTTCCTGAGAGAATGGAGACCTAACTAAATGTAAGCCATTGATAGTACTAAAATGTCTACCTTTCCAACCCAGCCTTGGAGGCCAAGACAGTCCTAATCAAAAATCAAAGTAGGATTTCTAAAATGAGTATTTATCATCTGAATGTAAATTACATGGAAACTCAAAGTCATATAGTACTCAAAAGAATGCTGGCGGGGGAGGGGTTAAGCCCTGTGGTGGTTTGAATGAGATGTCCTTATAAGTCTTGGATATTTGACTACTCTCAGTCCCTAGTTGGTGGCTGTTTGGGGAGAGTTAGGAGGTATCCCCCATGCCACCTGGGAGTGAGCTTTGAGGTTTAAAAGACTTGCCAGCCTGGTGTGGTGTCACATCCTTTAACCCCAGCGCTGAGGAGGCAGAGACAGGCAGATCTGAGTCTGAGGTCAGCCTCCTCTATCTACTACACTGATTCTCTGTATCCCTTGGGTTTGGGTGTCTGACTATGGTTATTTTATAAATTATAGATAGGTTGTCATTTTAAGGGATAATTCGAAAATGTCATAATTTTGAACAGGAAGGAAATTTATGGGATGGATTACTAAATTTATTCTTCTTTTTAAGCTTTATTATTATAATTAAGTACACTGAGCTCTCTTTCAGACACACCAGAAGAGGGCATAAGATCTCATTACGGGTGGTTGTGAGCCACCATGTGGTTGCTGGGATTTGAACTCTGGACCTTTGGAAGAGCAGTCATTGCTCTTATCCACTGAGCCATCTTACCAGCCCAAACTGTCTTTTTGATTGTTTGTTTGTTTTTGTTTTTTTGGTTTTTTTTTTGTTTTGTTTTGTTTTTTGAGACAGGGTTTCTCTTTGTAGCTCTGGCTGTCCTGGAACTCACTCTGTAGATCAGGCTCAGAAATCCGCCTGCCTCTGCCTCCTAAGTGCTGGGATTAAAGGCATGTGTCACCACCACTTGACTAAATTTTATTCTTAAACAAAGCATTGTATAGCCATAATCTTACATTGGTAGGAATCTTTACAACTGATGTAAAATTGAAGTTATAATTGTAAAGCTCACAGCTCCTTCTCTAGCACCATGTCTGCCTGTACACCACCATGTTTCCTGCAATGATAAATGGACTAAATCTATGAAACTGTTAGCCAGCCCCAGAGAATGTTTTCCTTGACATGAGTTGCCATGGTCTTGGTGTCTCTTCAGAGCAATAGAACTCCAAACTATGACAGATGCCTTATATTACCTGAATTGAAGAGACAGTCAGAAGCTAACACAGCCAATGCCATGTGGTATTGGCAGATGAACAGAGACAATGTTCAATGGAACAGAACAGTGTTTCTGGAATTAGGGCATAGACGTGACACATTGATTCTTCAGAAAATTGCCAAGGCGATTAACTGGGGAAAGGATCATCTTTTTGACAACTTATGCGGGGACAGGTAGAGCTTATTAATTGAATTTCTTCCCATCACACACAGACACACACGCACACAAGCGCCAATGCACAAAACATCCAAACACAAACCAGAATGCCACATTCTTACAGACTAGCATAGCAAAACATCTCTATGACTTGGAAGAATGTGAATATTTCTTAGACCACCGAACCGAACTGGTTCTAAACATCAAAGGACTTTGAATTCAAGTTCTAGTTTTTCATGGGTGCCTTTACTCTACTAGCAGAGTTTTCTCTTTGGCAATGTTTTTCATATGAATTAAATGAACTATTACATATAAAATAATGATAGCTGTTAAGATAAATAGAAGTAGCTATCCTACAATTGTACTGTGATAAAATTTGCCCGGATGCTAAATCTACCTCCACTGTTGTCAAGTTTCTAAGTAGCAGACAGGCTGTCTTAGTCAGGGTTTCTATTCCTGTACAAAACCTCATGACCAAGAAGCAAGTTGGGGAGGAAAGGGTTTATTCAGCTTACTTCCACATTGTTGTTCATCATCAAATTAAGTCAGGACTGGAACTCAAGCAGGTCAGGAAGCAGGAGCTGATGCAGAGGCCCTGGAGGGATATTTCTTACTGGCTTGCTTCCCCTGGCTTGCTCAGCCTGCTTTCTTATAGAACCCAGGACTACCAGCACAGGAATGGCACCACCCACAAGGTCCCCCTTGATCATTACTTGAGAAAATGCCTTACAGCTGGATCTACGGAGGCATTTCCTCAAGGGAGGCTCCTTTCTCTGTGATAACTCCAGCTTGTGTCAGGTTGACACACAAAACCAGCCAGTACACAGGCTAAAACCAAAGCTGAGCCTTGTAGCTTTTGTTTCCTTAAAGCTAGAGTAAAGCTAGAGTTTTAAAATCTTGGGTCAGCCAGGCGGTGGTGGTGTACGCCTTTAATCCCAGCACTTGGAAGGCAGAGGCAGGTGGATTTCTGAGTTCAGAGGCCAGCCTGGTCTACAGAACGAGTTCCAGGACAGCCAGAGCTACACAGAAAAAACCTGTCTTGAAAACAGAACAAAACAAAAAAATCTTGGGTCAGGCTGGTGAGAGGGCTCAGCGGTTAAGAACACTGACTGCATGGTCAGGTGACAGCAGATGCTGGAGAGGTTGTGGAGAAAGAGGAACATTACTGCATTGCT